>NW_005841853.1:4243161-4332847 GCF_000455745.1 Alligator sinensis | reverse complement strand
CTGCTGAGAGTTTGCAGGCAGTCCTTGGAGGTCATGGAGGAAAGTTAAGTGGTTTGGCCAACGTCGTGGAAACAGCGTGGGGGTAGAACCAGAAAAGAACCCAGATGTGCTGATCAGCAGATCCATGTGTTAATCACGCAGGATCATAACATCATACAAAAAGTAGGGCTGGAAGGGTTCGGGGTCTCACAAGGTCATCTAGTCCAGCCGAAGACAGGGTCATGCCTTTTTTTTTCAGGGTTCACTTCTGAAAAGGTTCTAATGCCATAATCCTGTTATCCAGGTTTGAACCCTGTTGGGTGTCTTGGTGCCTGACGTATTATCCTGGGGTAGTATTACTCATAAAATATAACACTTCCATGGGCTGATCCAAATCCCACCAAAGTCAGTGGAAAGACTTCTATTAACTGACTTTGGATCAGGTTCCCACTTAAGAAGAGTAACACTAACTACAAGAAACTTATTTTCTTTGGTCCACATGTTAAAGCTGGTTTTCTTCCTCCTTCCCTGCCTCCCCCCCTTTTTTTTTCCTTTTCTTTTTTCTTAATATACACACACGTCTTCAGCAAATTCTTAGCGCTCTGAAGCATTTTGGGTTGTGCAATCATAATGAATCATCAACTAATAGTACAATGAAAGTAATTTAGAGTAAAGTTATACTTTGTTTACTCGTGGCAGCATTCACTGGAAAAGAGAACAAAAGCTGATGTTATTCACCTTTACCTGGGAGAACTTGGTTCGGTGGGTTGAATATGTGCACGGACGGCAGCGGACGTTTATGCTGACCGCTGCACAGTAAATGGCATCGTGCACGAGTCACTCGTACCTGGGAGTCCATCCACAAGGAGATGTGTTTGAAAGTATAAACGGCTTCTTCTCATTTTGTGACTGTTGGGACTGGACGTTAAGCACAGACTGTGATGAAAGCACCATGTCTACGTGATGCCAAGAAGGAGCTAACGCAGGTAAAACCATTAGTGAGGGGAAACCTTTCTTTCTGGTTGTTAGACCGAATAGGCCTCGTTCTCATCAAGCACACGCCAATTTAACTTCAGTGGGGTGGATATTAATATACATTTTTGTAAGTAGCTCCATTGCAGTTTAGAGTCCAGTTATGTTAAAGTGGGTGAGTGGAAAATTGGCCCAGCGCTCCCAGGAACCAAACTGGTTGAGAAAACAGCTGTAATAATGACTGAAATTCTTGTTGTTTTTTCCCCTAGTGTAGATACCTTGCAGGCTGGGTAGTAGCTGTGCCATGGGAAATAGGTCATGGGGGAGTATAGAGGCACTGAGTCCATGCGTAGGTAGTATTTGGTTTCCTAGCACCTATATGTGATGGGGAGCAAAGCTCTTGCCCTATTTCACGAAAAAACAATATCTTCCCCACATGTGTTCTTAAATAACTCCTCTTTTCTTCCTTATATACATCCTCTGCCCTCCTACGTTTGACGGTCCCCTTGTGTCAGAGTTGCCAAAACTCAAGTCCTCCAAATGGGTTGTGACTCCTGCTTGCTCTGCTGCCTGTGTCCTATTCCTCTTGGGAATTAAATCACAATAAGGCAATGAAGCATGGTCACTTTCTGTGTCCATCTCCCCACTCCTTAGCTTCCATCTTGCAATTTTGAGGCAATCTCTCTCTCTCGTGGGAATTTCTTTGGGACACCAGCTTAATACCTCCCTGGCTTTTCGTGATTTATTGAATGGTGCAGTCAGCATAATATTCTGCTTAGATATATGGCTACGACCTCTCGTCTGGGTTTCATGTTGGATAGTAGAAATCCATGAGAGTGAGTTGCGGTTTATTTATGGAGGTATCGGCTTATTTTTCTTTTGCCATCAAATGATTAGCCTCGAAAGAATTTATTTACTTGTCTTCCCTTTCATGTGGTGGTGATGGTGTGAAATGAATGAGTACAGTTCGTTGCATCGTTCAAGGAACACCTCCGTCATTACTTATCACTGTTGTAAAGGAAAAGTAAATATTTTAGTCAAGGTTCCCTAACTAATGTGAGCAACCTAGAGAAGGGATCTAGCTCACCCCTTGGCCAAATTTCAGACATGGTATCCTATGGAGGGATGATCATGGCATTAGAAGTGTGATCGTTCAGTTTAGGTTGTTTGGTGGGTTCCTTTTTCATTAGCCTTTTTAAAGGTTTTAAAGAAAGTGGTTAATAAAAAGGGTAGAGTCTGGGGAGTCACGTGTTCTGGTGTCCTGTTTCATAAGTTACTTTGCCTCTGTATGTTTGCATGCCTGAGATTTTCCGTGCGTAAAATGGAAGACATGTCTCTCATTCAAAGAATTGGTGAAACATAAAGTATTTAAAAGCCAGGTACAGACATCCAGGTTGTAGCCATATTGGTTTAGAGGCAAAAGGAATCAGAATTTGTGGTAGAGGTGATCTCTGTTATTAGACCAACTAGATTTTTTGAAAAAAAAAAAGGACAGACATCACACTTTTACTGGTATAAATGATAGCAAACCCATTTAAACCCATAATGGAACAGAAGTTTGGCACACAGAATGGTTTAAAAATGGCAGAACTCAGTCTAAGACTGTGTGTGTGTGCATGCATCCTGCCCTTCACCAAAAGGCGAATATGTGTTCTGTTTGCTACCTATTTAAACTACACTGCTTACAGAAACTTAGATCAGTTCTCTCTCTGGCTTTTTAAATGTCTCTACTAAGCCTAAGTGTCACGAAGAAAGAAATTAGAGGAAGGAAGACTATTTTATTAATAAGCCAGAAATGTTGATATATGCGTGCCACAGTCTCTGGCCAACTGGCAGGTCTGGCAAAACTGCTATTTGAAGCATATTCCCGGAACAGGATTCCTTAAGGATGGCGTGAGAACATATGCCCTGGAGTGCACCTCGCTGCATTTTAGAGGAGGAAGCTGAATGTCCCTGACCAGTACTGGGTACTGATAACAGGACACTAGCTGGCTGGGTCAAATCATGTCTGTTTTCTATAAACTATACCCTTGAGAGAAGGTGCATAGCTTTGTACTTTAGCAGTGAACACTGTGAAGAGGTCTTTGCAACCATTTAGTTGGACAGTAGGCCATGGCCACCCCTTTAAGTAGGGATGACAATCTTTAGACTGTATAAAAACACAAAATCTCAAGGCTTATGCCTTATGGCTGAGACTTGGATGCTCCCTCTTCCCCTGCCACATGTTCAGAAGAGAGTAGGACCTATGCTGACATGCAGCATAAAAATCCTAATATAACAGTTTATGCCTTATATATTATTTTTATCATTATCTAAATCTCAGTGCATTTAAAAGAAAGGATTAGTTTCAAAATGGAGAGAAGATGATTTGCAGGATAACGGTCAAATAAAGAGCAGGGAACAGAGCCCAGGTCTCTTGGCCTCATATGCTGGATCATATTTTCTTCTAATAGGCAACAGAGTTTTACCAGAGGGCACAATATGTAACCTAGACAGACAGACAGACTGAAGTACAGGTAAGATCCTCTTCACTTCTATGGAGAAAAAACTCCCACACATGGTGATTACTCTGATAATTCCTAAACCTGAAAATGAAGCTGGATTTGAATATTTTTCTGCTATTAATTGTGGCTTAGTTTAGCTTCAAAACAGAAAGCAAGCTCCCTGATAATCCCTTTGATTGAAAGGTCTGTAGTTGCTGTCTTAGCTAGGAAATTCTTATTGGAGGCAGATCGTGTTTGTTTTGGAAGATATAAGGTCTGAATAGACAAACGGACAGTCCGGCCTGTCATCCCGCCAGTATTATCAGTAATTTAGACTAATGGCTACTTTATTTAGTTCCATATATATTCTCAGCACCACACTGAGAAACTAATAAAGCTTGCAAAAGCATCTGAGTTATGTAGGAGTCTAAATCCCATTTTTCAGAAGTGATTTAGTTAATAGGATCACCTGGTATTTCGCTCCCATATGATTCCCAAATTATTCTTTACCATAAAGGGCTTAACGTGTACTTAAAGACTGGGACAAAATGGGAGTTAACAATACAGGAAAGGCAACAGAGAGGAGGAGAAAACAAGGGAGGATTATAGCATTACAAGCATTGTCATTCCTTTAGCATCAATAGATTGATGACAATTTACAATATCTGAGGACTTCTCACTGTAATCTTGTCTTGTGTACCTTCTTTGGACACCTGTTGCTACCAGTGAAAGACTTCAGATGTTAGTAGTGGTTCTAACTTCTATACTAATAGCGGTAGAAGCTTAGGTGGAAATCACACGTTAAACGTAGATCATAATATGTGAAATGTTAAGTGGTGTTAAAGTTAGAACGTGTTGTGAGCAGTCGCACATCAGTGGTTAATATTGTTTCTTGCCTGCCCAACTCTGACTTGCCACTAGAGGGCTGACGGGCAGGGCTGCAGCGAGGAACCAGGACACCTGGGCTCTATCCCCGCTCTATTTGGAGGGAGGGAGAGCTTGAAACAGTGCATCCTGGGATGCTGGAGGACTACAAATTGCTGTTTTTGAGCTAGGTAGTATCACCCAGAATTAACCCTTGCCTGAAGTGGAATAACTTTGAGATATTTAGAGGGCACTTAACATGAGTTAACTAGCAATAAGGTACAGATGCTTGTGTTTTAAGTGTCTTTAGTATTGTCTAAGTATAACCTGTAACTTCACCAGACTGTCATACTTAAGACAAGTAATGGATCTTGCATTTAGTAGAACAAGGTCCTAGATGAAACAGAATATGCTATGCTGTCTGAGATGGAGAACAATTTATGACGACTAATTTAGGTTAGCATTCACACTCCTATTATATTATGCTGGATAGGTGTTGAGACACATTTTCATGCATATAAAATCTTTTGAGTATGTATCCACTTTGATAGACGGACTTGCTGTACAGTGGCCGAACACTGAAAAGGCAGACAATTCTCGTAAACAGCAGAGGGGGAAAAAGTCTAGTTGTTCATCTGTACAGTGCATTGCTGTACCTTTAAATATTCATGATAGGTTTTAAAATCTCAAACCATCTGAGGCAGAATTCTGTTTCACTTACCGTAGGTACACAGTGTGAGAGACCAACTCTGAGTTACCTGCCTAAAGGGTAGGAGCAATTCTGTAATCCCCTCGGGGCACATAAGTGTCTCCATTATAGGGCTGGGGAGACTTCTGCACGTCTCTGGGGGGGGATTCTATTTGTGCAATGCGGGCATTCATATACCCAGAGGATGCAACAGCATCACTCCTATGCTTTGGCCAGTTAACTCGGAGTTGGTCGCAAGCTGCCTGTTGGTCATCCATAAGCTGAAAGGGAATTCTGCCCATGAAGATTCATATGAAGTGAAATTAAATAGATGGGGGTGAGGCTGTTTGGAGAAGTGATGAGGAACTTGATGGAAGAGTAGAAAATAATGTACTATTAGATGCACTGTCGGTCACATTTACAGGGTAAATTACTATATTGAACCTACGCTTGTACTTCAGTAATGGAGCCCTACTCTTCTTTCTTTCCCCTTGAATATTGGTAGGGAAGCAGGAACCCTTTGCTGTCTCATATTTATATTTTGCATTCCCTGTTTTATATTGGGTAACTAATATCAAAAGCTGTCCTCTATTCATGTATTTATTTTTATGTAACAAGTATCCAAAAGTAAATACAATGACCTTTTAAATGTTTTTCCAATTTTTAATGGTTTGGTCTTGAAGGCCAAATTCTGATCTCATTTGAAACAAAATAAATCCATCAAAGTCAGTGGAAGTACACCAGAACTGTATCAGTGTGACTGAGAACAAAATTGGACCCATAACTTGCTATGCTTTTATAGTCATGTGATAATCTTTGCATAAATCATGTCCTTAAGCTCTTTTACTTCCTGGTCTTACTGTCCAGTCAACATAAAATGTAGACGAACTCGGTTCTTGCTTGTAAGTATTTGCAGAGCACCTCCTTGTACTTTCCCTCCATCAGACAAAACCCTCTTGCCCCTCTTCTCTTAACTAAGCCAGCGAGAATGAGACTTTGAATGACTTAGTAGGGGGTTTTTGGTCTCCTCCCTTTCTGATTTTGACCTGAACTTTGCTTTCGTTATAAAGGGAACATACAAATTACCCTGTGGGAGTGGTGAAACTGCAGCTCAGGAACCAAAACTATTTGGATTAAGCTGAAAGTTAGTCATTTGCTTGCTCTTCTTTTTATTAACAGCTTGAAGTTTGCAATGTGTCTTGCATCTGCTGCCTATTTTGCAACAAGAATGGAGGTAACTTTTGGGGGTATGCCGTTTTTCCCTTGCTTTAGGAAGTCTTTTATTTGGATCAGAAATGTTTCTTTTGGTTTTTTTCTCACAGTGTTTTATTTCAGCTTTTAAAAACAGATTCTTGCAGTCATAAGGCAAGTTGATAGGGATATTTTCATCGGTCTGTAAAATAGCAAGTTTCTTTTCCAGTATTTCTTTTAAATAAGTGAATATAAGCTATTCTGTGCCAGGTTCTCAGTTCTGCAGGTGCAGCCTTCATAGTGAGGCTTCTGCGGGCGTCCCTGCGCAGATCTGCAGTCAGGATCCGGCCGTAGATTTTGTTTTGCTGTAATCATCAGCATGTTGCAGGTACAGATGTATCTGTCTCATACAGATAGAGAGGTACGCTGATATTGCTAACACTTCCTGTGTTGGGGAAAGTACAGTAGTGTTAACTGATGAACAAGTTCTTTTAGCAAATTTCTCTGCAGAATTGAGACATTGTCGCGTAAGTAATTTCAGAAGTCAAAGGCTTGCTGTTTCTGTATTTTCTTAACGTTCGCTTGCTAGAAGATGGGCTGCAAATTCAGGATGGGTGCCGTTTCATTCGGAAAGGATGGTTTTCTCAGAGCAGGCAACCTGTTATTGATTCCTAGCTGCAAGTACAAATTGTTATGGTTCGGAGAAGAACGGTATGTTAGCTCTCAAAATCCAGAAAGAAAGTTTTGTTTGGCTGGTGTCCGTAGTGGGAGTCTCAGGAATGTCTCTTTAATACCATAAAGTAATTGTACTCTCCTGATGCCTTTGCAAAATACTGCTTTGGGGAGAGGAAGGAAGGACAAACGGAAATCCTTTATATCTTGCTAAGTTTACACTTCTAACCTAACTGGCTGTATTTTGAACTCAGCCACAAATCATATTTTAGTACATTTCTGAATTTAATAGGCACGATTTTTTTTTCCTACACCCTTCCAGGTCTTAATCCCAGCAGCTCTTATACATAGCTGGTCCTCCTAGACCACACACTTCTTGCATGGCCTCAGATGTGGGACGCCCCAGCTCTAAATTCTGCAAGTTGGAAGTGCATCTTGATGGACATTCATTGTCTGCTGAAATGTCTGTGAGGGGTCAGAAGAAACCACAGTTGTGCTGGGAGAAGGGCAAGCTTGCTACAGACACCAGGGGGCAAAAACCCTGTGCCCACATCCTACTTTGTAAAAATTTGCTGAAGGTTAAAAATGTTACAATACATTGTTTCTAGAATTTTAATTACTTTCCATATTGGAAACGTGGGCCAGCGGGGTTCAGAAAGTTCATGGATTTCCAAAAATTCTTAGCATTGGTCTCCCACTGCTTTGACGTATTTAAATAGGTTGTTTTGCTCAAATGCTGCGCGCTTCTGCAAACAGCCTCAGTCTTCTGTACCGAGTCTGGGAAAGAGACACAGAAGCTTTAAAGCTGTAGCTCCAGGTCTCTGCTAGTAATCTGCTTTGTGACCTCTGGCAGGCCACTGCACTTCTCTGTGTCTCAGAGCTTTTGCGTCTATAAAATGAGATTAGCAGCAGTTACCTCCCTCTACTTCCTCACAGATATTTGCGTGGCATAATTAATTGCTAGCATTTGCACAGGCTTTGGACAACGCATTGCGTTCTGTAAAGCTTTTTATCAAAGGGAAACTATTCTGGTTGATAACTTCAAGGATTTAGTATACAGGATTTTTCTGGTTCCAAATCGATGGTCACGTCCTGCTTGTATGGAAATCGGTGAAACTCCTTTTTCCATCGGCTTCAGGGGAGTGGGATAACTGTTGGGGAAAAGGATGAAGAGAGATAGGTATTAATATAATGTAATTTCTATCTTAAGATCCCAAATCCTGCGTCTTACTATAGTGGGATGACAGTTATCAATGAATTGGGCCAACTCCAACCTCAAGCGAAGCTGACTGCTTCAGTGCTCTATTACAGATGAATTTAGACCAGGAGTGAATTTGGCATCATGGTAATTCTTGTTTAATAATTAACTATATTTGAAGGGTGTTTGTTTTTTTTAATGTGTATTCCACTGCGCTTATCAAATAGCTTGACTGTTTTGGGGTAGATTCCATTGCAGCATGTTCAGCCAAAAGTTGTAAATGTGCTAACACACATTTACTACATGATGTCACAAGCTAACATAGCAGAGATTCAAAGCACTGCCGGTAAACAAGGTCATATTGTCCCTTCTTCCTTTTTATTATAGGTGTGTTTGTGAGTAATGCATAGATTACATTGAAAAAGCAAATTCTTTTGTTTGTTATTTTTTTTTTTTGTCTTTTATCGTCACTATTAAAGATCACTAATGAAAGGAAAATGGTTTTATGGCACAAGACTGAACAGCATTAGGCTAGATTAGAAGTGCACGTCAGTCTCTAGCTCACTAGGTAATCTCCAACAAGTAAATTGGACTGGGTAGTTTAGTTTCCAGTCAGTAAAATGTGGATAATACTTCTGTTCCTCATAGAAATGATAATTAATGATTTTAAAACTTTACAACCCTCAGATAGCAACTGATGTAGGGTTTTCTTTTTGTTCTCTCTCAATTTTGTCACTGTAAAGCAACTTGTGTCTATATGTACATAGGGCCTGAGTCTATTTTGCCCCTTTTTTACCCTTAACATCTGTTGGAATATTATCAAAAGATTGAAGTTTTATTAAACAACTGAGCACAGGAGCTTATATCCTCAGAGCATTATTTCTAAAGGATGGTATAGTTACTTCCAATCTTTCCGTGTCACAGGCTTTTTAAAAACTTTTATGGTCCTTTCCCTTCAGATTGCCCCTTTAAATTAGAGCCGAGTTGAAATAAGAAAATACATTTTTTTCTGTCAAAATTACTAAGGTTTCCAAAAAGCTCCACTTGAAACCTTTGCTGCCGCAGAGTGCTTTTTCAGCATTGTTCTCTTGTTAATTTGGTCATGCTCCCCTTCTGTACCGGGGGTCCAGTATTCCATTTTGGTTATCAGAGTCTGTCCCTGGGCACCCTCTGGAAGGGGCAGAGTGCCTTCTCATCCAATTGATTGAGGAGTTGAGTCAAGTTATAAGCTCTCAAGGAGAGGACCTTATTTTCTAATAGCAGAATATCAGTGATCTATACTTTTTTAGTGTAGGCAATATGACTTAACTGGCAGCTTTTCCCTATAAATTCAGTAACGCGGAACGTTGTATTGTGGTGATCCTTATTTAAATACCCCGATTCTACTGCAGCCCATTTATTAACACAATGAACAATATTACTAAGAATTTAAGCTAAATTGAAGTTATTAAATGAACCTGGGATGTTTTCTCTTGCTGCTTATTTTCTATGTGCGTACATGCATGTTTGTAGACATTTAATTGCTGATTTGTACATTTCAGTAATTTTGCAAGTAGTTCGTGATTTGGCTTGAATCAGTGAGGTTCTTCTGCCTTGGTTTTAACTGTTGCTTGCATTTTTGATACCGTGCAAAAGTAGTGCACTGTAATATTCAAGCAATATTACTTCTGGATGTTAGGCTGCTATGTAATCCTTTCTCTAAAAGGTTTTTGTTTCCTGTTGGTCCATCGTTTTAGAAAAGCCTGCAATGGTCCGTTTGTACTTAGTGATACAGAAGTCGCCAGAATTGCTTGCGCGCATCAGATGATGGGCAGATCCCCAAATGTCCATTACACACACACACACACACACGCACATATTTTATGCATAATACATGGATTTCTGATTTTAAGAGTATAATCCTTAAACTGCTTCATTTACAGTCTCATTTTTGCCGTCCTTGCTCTCATTGAGCAAATTCTGCAAATCATTGATCATCCAAACCCATAGCGTAAATAGGAGTAGATGAGTAGGGCACCGGCCCTGGGCACCATCTTAGAGGTGGCACGCAATTGGCAGCTGCCAATGCCGGATGACACTGCTGGCTTAGCTGCTGCTACTGCCCCAAAGAAGAAAACTTCCTAGTTATGTCTCTGATTTGAAAGAGGCTCTCTGGGCACATCTACCTGTGCAATTATGGCGGAGCAATAAGCTCCGGTACTTATCGCACTGGAGTTTATTGCTCCCAGGTGCACTGTTTGAACGTGTGCCCAGGACTGCAGCACATTGAACCAGGTCGGAGCAGTCCCAGCTGGCAGAGGCCCCGGGGGTCAGCCTGCCAGCCCAGGGCTGCTCTTGCCTGGCACAGCGTGCAGTGGTGCTCCAGCGCGGGGCTAGGCAGCAGGTAGCCCCCTGTATTCAAGCACCCTCATGCCCCAGCCGCCACATCGGCATCTTCACCTGTGTTGTTGCCTAGTTAATAAACTCCACAGTCAGATATTACTTGTATTTACTACCACAGGAAATTGGCTGCTGTGTTTATTTTAGGGCTTCTACTTCGGCATGCACATAAAATGTGCCTGTTGTTTTTTGTTTCCTGCGGTCTAATAGGGCTGCATGCGTAGATACCGAGATGTTTACTGTGGAGCTAATTAGGCAACTTGCAGTAAACGTCCCGTGTAGAAGCGCCCGGTACAGAGCACTGCGAAGTCGGAGGGAGTTGCGTCTGCGTTATGGCTGCAGGATCGAGCCTTGACACGCCATCCTGATTGATCAGGGACTCCTGTGACTGTTGGACCATCGATTTGAACGCGGTGACTTATTGACAGCTGTGTTTTCAAAAAGCAGGATTGTGTGCTGTACATGTTGTTACAACAATACCGCTCTGAAGCAAGAGGTCACATTGATCTACAGCGGAGTTTGCTGGTACTAACATTTTAACTAAGGTCAGTAATGAACTCGAGCAACCCTTCCAGCATTTGTTTTTCCCCTTCGCAGTGCCAGCTCTGGAGCTGAGACTGGCCTCCTGGAAGTTGCAGGGAAACTCGTTGTCCACATAAACCTTTTAGAAGGAATTTTCCGCCCAAGTCAAGCTGCCAGTTACGCAGTCAACCTTCCAGTGTGTTTAATATTGCTACCTGACCTTTGTGTTTTATTAGCCTTTTATTTTCTGATACACGTACTGCTTTGCCATGGTGAGTAGGTTGCACTATTAATGCAATGCTTTTCTGCAATGGAAATCGGCTGCTGTGGTTATTGTAGGGCTACTATTTCGGCATGTGCATAAAATGTGCACTTTGTACTTGCGTGGAATTGCATTCTGGAACATGAAGCCGCGGGGGACTACATTGCTGTATTAAAATGTGGTTGGCTGCAGTCTGCTCCAGTTTCTGGTTGATATAAACTTTATTTGGATAAAGCTTAGTAGTGCCTCATTTACCATATATATATCGTGCCTAACATGGTGGTTATCGTTGGGGGTGGATCCTGGTATCCTCAGCACCCAGTAGATGGGCCTCCATCGTTATACTGCACGTGAGTCCCATGATTTCTAGACTGCGGCTTACAATTTTGACAGGCTATTTTTCTCTCTTCTTTGAGCTACTGTTGTATATTTAGTACTATTTTATGCTAAAAGCTTTACAAGTATCTGTTTGATCAATAAGCTTTCAGCATGAATAAGACTGGAATTGATTGCAACTCGGTCCCTGCCACATGCTGCTGCTTCAAAGCAGCATGAGCATGAAAAATGACTCTGTGTGCAGTGAGTTAAGATTCTCTCTTTTTCTTTCCATGCAGGATTTGCATCCCAAGCTGATGTGGTCATGGGCCTGGGTGACCACATTTAGCAAAATGTGGGTTCCTGCTGGAGTTTTGAGGGAATGTTCTTGCTTTTTTGGTACATGAATGATGGTTACTCAGAGGTGACTCACTGAAACCTAAGGAAAAGATTTTAGAACTGGATCATTAGTGTAAAATTATCAGTCTCCTAGCTAGCATCAGTTATTGACATTACTCATGCTGCTTTATCCCTTCTTAAAACGAAAAGGACTTTTATTGGAGCTTTAGCTTAGGAAAGTGACAAAAACTTTGAATTAGTGGTGCTTTTCTAGCTTTTATGATTCAGCTTAATATGCAAGAGTGCCTGACTTTGAATTTGAAGGTGTTAACTGACCCCAAAGAAGACATTTCATTTCCAGAATGCTTGTTAAATCCACCAGCTGTTTCAGGGCTTGTTAGCACCCTGAATTATACTAACATTGGAATAAATGGGTGTGTATGCAGAGAATAAAATGCAGTTTGCTTTCAGTTTTTATGGATCCGACTACTGCTGTAACTTGCACTGTGAAACCCCATTCTCCCCCTTAAATTGTCTGATCTCTTAACTAGTTGGTCTGCTCTTATTTCATTTGGACGTTGATGTGATGCAAAAATGGAAATCTGAAGCATATCGGTATGGTAAAATATTGCAGAGAGAGATTTAAGGCTTAATCCTGTGTGCTGTTGAATGCCCCTTTGCCTCTATGCAGAGCGGAGGATGCACGTGAAGACACTGGGCGAGGTAATAAATCTGGAGGCAGTAACTCGAGTTAAGTGAATGGGCCGAGCTGGTATAATTTCATATTGTAGATGAGCAACTTCCACGTCCTTTACGGAGTAGTAAGGGAGTTGCTTCATCTTGAGTTCAGAAAAGTCTGTCAGCTGTCGTGAAGATACAGCAGGAATAATGAATTTGTTAAGAGTTGCTGCATTGTGACATAACAGTGTGCAGCTGGGATAAGGCAAATTGCGGGCTAAATCAAAAAAGTGAGTGAAAACAGCACTTGGACGATTTCAGAGCTTGAACTGTTGCTTTAAGGAAGATAATACTCCATTAAATTGTATGCGGCTGGGAGAGAGTGCAGAGTGAAATCCTTCTCTCCTGTTGCACTTGCGTGTTTAACTGGGGATAATGAGTAAGAAAAATGTCATTCGTGTGGCTTGCCCTTCCCTGCAGCGCTCATCCATCCACTCTGGCTTTTAATCCTTCCAGACAGAGAGGAAGCAGGAAGTAAATAAGTAGAAAAGCATTGGCTGTATCAGAATGGGTGTGAATATATTCGTGCAGGCATATGTAAAATGGAACAGGAGGAACCCAGGGAGTTTTGAGATCCCAAGGTGAGAACCTATAGCCAGGAAAAAATACAGGAAAGTCTGAAAGCACATCGCTGTTAGTGAAAGATGCCAAGGTCTTTTCTGTTGGCATGTAGTTTTGTACCTCTTGGCAGAAGAGACATTTATATTTCATAAGTCCCATGGTAGGTATACAAGCATATAGCAAAGATTTGGTTCCTGTGTAGGCTTTATTATGCAACGTGGGCCGTCTGCCTCATTGCTATAAAATCAAATAAACAACAAGGTAGTTGTTACACAATGTAGGGGTTTTAAGGGAAACATTGCTTTGGGTTCTGAAGATTTCCAGTTAATTAATATCAATTCATTCATGTTAATTGTTAATAATAAATAATAACAACAACAACAACAGCCTAACAGAAGTAAGTACATTTGCTCAGTTGGGATAAAGAGCAATAAGGACATACAAGTAAGTAATTTCTTTTCACTCTGCAATCTGCTGTTGATTTTTCTCACTCATCAAGTTATGCCTTGCATTAGATTGTAAGGTACCATGTTTGCGGCAGGAAGGACTCTTCGCAAATACTGTATGGTAGATCACGAGTTTTTCCACTGAAGTTAATGTAGTTGCACTGGGGTAAAAAGCCTGAGATCAGAATGACTTAATTTCATGCCTGGTAATTTAGTTTTAAAACACTGGCGGGTTGTCCTCGTAACCCTTTTCTTTTTACATGACGGTGAGTTAGGAGCTGCCATTTTCCGTATAATACAGTGATGATGTAAATGGTATCTTTAGCAGTTAAACAGGATTACACAAGGGGATAATAGCATGTTAATACAAGTGAATGGTTGTGTTTGTAGAGAAATACTGTTTCACTGCCTGCTTCTGGACAGACTGTCACATCTGTTTACATGTATACCGATTGTAGTGGGAGCCAACCTTTTTATCAGGTGCACCACAAATTAAGTGCTGTATTTCCTGCAAAAGCCACTACAATCCCCTTCCCTGCCTGTCCTGGATTCTGTTCCCCCCCCCGATCTGTCGCTCTGCTTTCTGCTTCCTGCCCTGTTTGCTGCTGTGCTGTCTGCTTACTCCCTTATCTGCAGCGTGTCCGTGCCACTTGGGGCACACGTGCTGCAGGTTGGTCACCCTGACCTACTGTTTTACTTCATCGGACTTTTTTTTTTTAGCTTGCTCAGTAGAGGACTTCTAGAGCTAGTGGCCATGAGCTCTGGTCTTGCCGTGTAGATGTGATTGACTTACTACTCTGGTGCTTGCATGTTTTTGCCATTGATGATTATATTTTAACCAGGTATGAAGACGCTTGGTTTAATAATTAAAGCATCAAGCTAAGAGTCAGTGGATCTGGGTTCTGTTGGTCTGGTTCTGCTCTCATATGTCCGTGTACCTTTGGGCAACTTACTTCTCTGTGCTTCATCTTTACCCTCTCTCTGGAGTAGCATTAATAGCAGCTATCTAATAGGGGATTGTGTGATCTGCATTAGTTAATATTTATAAAATAGTTTGAGCTCTTCAAAATATTCAAAGTGAAAGAAAAAAAAAAAAAAGGCAAAGCAGTGGTCTCATTTTATTGCTTGTGGGAATCTTTTATACCGTAACTACTCTTGGCTTAATAACTTTTAATAACCAGTTCTTAATATGGGACATCAGGAGTGTCAAATGTACCACCTACGGGCTGAGTCTAGCCTACAGAACCAGTCCATCTGCCTCGACGAGCTACTAGAAGGTGGGGGACATGGCTAGAGGGTGAGGCCTGGCACGGACTTTGGGGCCGCTGGGTGTTGGCAGCAGGGGTGAGTGAGGGGGGCGCAGGCATCAGTCGGTGCCTTTAGCCCTCCATTGCTGCCATTTGGCCCTGCCACTGCCTCCAGACCTGTGGTAGCTGCCACTGGAGCCATAGATCTGGCCTAGGAGAAACCTCAAAGTCCAGATCCAGTCCAGTTCATGGGTGAGTTTGACACTCCTGATATCTATCATATTCTCAATACATTTTCCCTCTCTCTAAAGCCATGATTCTGTCTCCCCAGAGGCCCCAGATAGTCTCATAGGCTAAGTATAGAGGTGCAGAAATCCTGGCGAATCAATCCAATCTTCACAGGTTTTTCTAAACTGTGTAGTTTGGACCAATAACGAATGGAACGGATGTCCAGCGTTCTGGCGGCCAAAGCAGGCAGAAGCCTGCGCTGACCCAGACTGGGACCCTGGGGGCACTCGTGTGCACCACCCATCATGCCTAAGGCTGCTGAATGCAGCTGATCAGCAGCCCACGCTGGACACACGCCGTCACCCCCCTGCTTTCAGCTGCAAGGAAGGGGAAGGCCAGCAGGCAACTAATCCCCAGCCAGGCCAACTAGCCAGCTACCCACCTCTGAGGGGTGGGGCGGGCGAAGACGCCCCCGCCCCCCCCCCCCCAGCCCCTCCGCACAGGTCTGCATGGTGCAGGGGCCAGGGGGAGCCCCCGTGGTGGGGCTTTTCCCTTGCCCACAGCCCAGCGAGCTGGGGTGGGAAACCCCCAGCCTCACCAGCTGCCGGCCTCTCGGAGAGACAAGGAGAGGGAACACCGCCCCAGCATGGCACCAGGGTTGGAGGGAGGCTGGCGAGGTGGTGGGAATGGGGCTTTCCCAGGCCGTGCGTGGAGGGAAAAGCCTTCCCAAGCAGGCTCCCCCATGCAGACCCTGGCTGTGGGGGTGGGTGCCAAATGGGGGGGTGGGGAGGGGGGGCCCCGCTCCCGCCTCTCAAAGGATTGGGCAGCTTGCAGGGGATCAGGACTGGGGTGATCCCAGCCCAGCTCGCTGGAGGGGCTTTCCCTCCCCGCGTGCTGTGCACACCCAGGTTGGGGGGGGCCGAGGGTTTGTTCCTCTGCCCTTCGTCCCGCTGAGCAGACAGGAAGCAGGCTAGGGAGCAGAGGCTTTACTGCCTTAGCCCTGTGACACCTGGGGGCAGGGCCAGCTGCTCTGCTGCAGCAGACAGCACAGCCCAGGGCTGCAAAGCATCATGGGATGCTGGGGGACTATGAGGTAATTTGAGTCAGGAGGGGATCTGGGACAGAAGTTCCAGAAACTGGTTTCACCTAAATCACTTAAGTTTGATAAATCCATCCAGGTTTATCTTAAACCAGTTTGGGCCATTTTGAAAGTGGTTTATGTGCACTGAACTTCTGTTCTGATACAAGTTTAAACTGGCTTCCGATCACTTTAAACTGGTTTATGTGTAACTTCTGTCCCTAGCCATAAAGTTGCAGATCTTGCAAATCATTTCAGCACAGAAATAATCCCTGTGCTTTCATGATTTGCTGTATCAGGGCCTTACTTCGTAAGTAACTTTTGTAACACTGTCTCAGGTCCTTGACAGGTGGAGACGGGAGAAGATTTGGATAATTTGGGCCATAATTCTTTTATCTGAGCATGGTACGCAAGTAAAATTAAGCTCCATAATCCATATTCAAATAGTTAGGAGAAATAGTTCAGCTATGTTAAACTTTCAGGATTTCTGTCATCTAGAGAGAACCTGGGGGGAAAAACAGTTGCTTTAATTAAAATGAAAGCGCTGATCGTGGAATAGGGCCCATGAGAGGCAACCTCACACATCCAGACTCCCAGTGTTGAGGTGTGAATAACTAATACTTTCCTGGTCTATTCAGCCCTTTTCCCCTAATAACAATCTTGATCTCTCTGGCCCATTTTCAGCCTCCGAGGAACTTAGTGCCCGTTGTCTGCCGTTCCATTCTGCTGCCATGGGAAAAGAGGGAATGTCCAAATTCAGTATTATGAACACATTTGTAGTGGCAAGTAAAAGGAATAGGTACCGAGCAAAGCTTGGATCCAATACAAATCGCTTTGGCGGTTAGTAAAGATGAGCAGTTGGGATGTCCATAAAGTGCTCATAGGTGTATTGGGGTGTAGGTTGTAGCTGTGTTGGTCTAAAGACAGAGGCAGACAAGGCTTTTTGGGTAAATCCAATAAGTTTTATTAGACCAACTGAAATAGTTGGAACACATTTTCTTTGCAAGCTTTCAGGTATAAATACCCTTTGTCAGGCTGAGGAAGCATCTGCAGTTGGTGTGCTCTTCCTGGATGGAAGGAATAGTAAAGACGCCAGAGGTTGGTAGGTGTGTTGAGGTCTGGGTGTTAATTTTGACCCCATCTCTAGCACTCAGCAAAGCCAAATGATTAAAGGAATGATTAAGTGAAAAAAACACCTGTGGTGCTATAGATACATAAGCATTCCCCAGTATCTAATTCCCTCTTTAATCTCCACATGTATGTATTTTCATATGACTTTATATTGCATTTCTCTGTCAGAACTCGGGGAGCAGTGCCGTTTAGTAAGGCCCCATCTTTCACCTCTAAAAGCACGGGTTCAGATTCATTGTGCATCTGCGTGGTACCATCCTCCATAATCCTTAGCGGATGTGTGACCACAACCTTACCCTTAACTGGAAATGGCTTGTCAGAGGAGTTTGGGCACTGACACAGCAGCGGTGGAGTAATCCAGTAGAGCCTTGACTAGCAAAAACGGTGCTTCTCTGCCTGCTACGCTGAGTTACTATTGCCCACGCAGCTAGGGCTTCTCTTCTTCCGAAGTATACAAATATGATTAAGTAGAATTCCCAGAAAAGGTCTTGTGTTTTGTTTTTTTGTTGTTTTTTTTTTATAATCCTGCATGGTTGCAAAGCGCTTTACAAAGAGGTGATGATGAGTACCTTTGCCCAACCTTGTACTTTCCTGTTGAAGCATTTATCTTCATCACCATTGTATGGGGGAAACCGAGGCACAGAGAAGATATGAGAGTTGTTTATGGCCACAGCCTCAGAGCTGGTCGTAGCACTGTCTAATGCAGTGGGGAGTGACCTTTTCGGCAGGCAGGACACAAGTTAAGCTCTGTGCCCCGTCCCCAGTACAGCGTGCCACACACTGAGACTGCCCACACCACTTGTGGCACATGCCGGGGGGTGGCCACCCCTGGTCTAATGGCTTAGGGAGCCAGCCACCAGAAATAGGGAATATACAGACTGCTCCCATTTTCTGCTATAAACAGCCTGCGTTATTTTTGGCAATCACTTGTCTGTCCCTTATTTATCAAATAAATCTCAAGAGTCCAGTCTGTAGCTCTAGCTGAAGAGAGCACAGTGCAGCACAGGGAGATAAGGAGCACAGATCATTTTACTGCCTTCGTGCTCCCTTATGTGCGGGCCGGGAGCGACCCGAGCCCTTTTCGCGCTGCACGCGGGCTGTGGCCAGCAGCCCGGGCACGCGGGGGCGGAAAGGGAAGGCCTTCGAGCTGGAATTAGGCACGGACGCGTAGCGGTAGTTTAAAAGATTATTTACTTACACCGAGAGGGCAGTGGTGTAGGCTGGAAAGCTTGATTAAGTTGCGGTTACAGACAGACAACACAGACGGTCTCGTGGAGGTTGCTAGGCTCCACGGTGCAGAGCTCCGGATGCTCTAGGTGAACGAGCCACCAAAATAGGAATCGTAAATATGTCTTATAAAAGTCGCGTTCGAAGACGGGAAGAGGTGGGCGGTGGATCAGGCCGCCACGCTCCTCTGGATCTCACACAGGGTCTCTATTACCCTGCCGTGTACCCAGAGTCCCCACGAGATGGATGTGGAGTCCTCTTCGGCTTGGGCGGAAACCGCTCAAGCCTCTTATACGGCTAACAGGCCAATCGTTAGCCGCCACGTGGGAATAATTTAGCACTAGCCAATCACGGGGAACGAATCTGCATACCGGTGGCGGGAACTCTTTTGCACCGTGCATTCCTCTCGCAACATGAGCAATGCACTCTGCAAAAGAAGCTGCAGAAAAGGCAGGAAACTGGTCCCTGCACCGGGGTTTCCTCTTGCTACAGGAAACTCTCCCGTGCAATGCTCTGCAACTTGACGGGGATAATTCTGGTGCCGAAGCGCGCACACACAATCATGCCTTTTGGGTCATGACACCTTAGTTGTGGGTTGTTTCAGCACAGGGTTGGCCCTCAGTAAAAGAGCCACATGAAGGTTGCTGTCAGTACAGCTGGTGCCAATGGCTTCCCTCTGTCAGCATGGCTGTTACATACCAAGATAAGCAAAACCCTCAGATTCAGAAGAGTTGCAACTTTGAAATGTACCACAAGACCCCACAAAGTCAACTACAGACTTCACTGTCACTAGTGATTTTATCTGGAAGGGGCTCAGATAGCGATGGTCTGTGGTATAAAACCCTAAGATAGATACAAGGCTGGACAAAGAATCAGGGATGGAAGCCACGACTATGACTATACTGGCCCTAAAATGATCTACAAAGCCAGTTCATGCAGCAGTGCAGTGCCACGCGGTTGCAGTGCAGCCACAGTTCAGTACCAGTCGCCCCTACCTGGTTTAGATGATATAAGTGCAAAGTATTATTCATGAGTAAGAGTTCCCGGTCCCTGTCCATACGCCATTATTCTATGCCTTTTCCTATCATTCTGAAATAATGGTCTGAGGGACCTTAAATCCTACAGTGCCTTGCATTTTTACCAGTACCCAGGATATAAATCATGAATCTTTACTTGTCTCATACACTACGCTTCTTTCTTGCTGCTTTAATGGGATTCTGTTTCCCCAGATGCGTGCGATTTTGTTTGCAGAGTACGGCATGCACTCTTCGCTTCCAGTGGTAAAATTGCTTGAGCATTTCCCAATATGTGATGATAAACACGTAGGTTGCTGTTTGTACGGCATTCACTTCCCCAGGCAGATAAACAACGAAGGGTTTGTGTGATTGTTGGTTGAACAATACTTCAGAAAAGCTCCATCCCGCCTGGCTGTCATTTCTGTTGCTGTACTTTGCACTCGGTGACATCATTGGTGGCAGCTAAATGAAGTGTATTAATTGTTAGATGCTCTTTAACCAAGGATGTTGGATATTTCTGGGCAACTAAAGTCATGTAGCACAGCCAGTTGTATGCCAGAGGCTGCTAATCTAATACAGCACAGTAATTTGATTATGCGCTGGGAAAAACGAAGGTGGTGGATTTAAACAGATGGAAGGTATGTAATTAAAGCTAAATTAAAAGCACTTTTGTTTATTTTTAAATGTGCAAAACCTGTTCCTGAATCAGCAGCATAAGTTTATAACCTATTGACACTAAAAAAAAAAAAAAAAAAAAAAAATTTAATTTTTTATAAGTCAGTTTGGGTCCACCTGAAGTTAATCTTAACCACAAGAAATAATATCTCATCCATCTAGCTGTTGGTAAGTGCTTTGTAAATGTTGATGGATCAATAGATGTGAAGTACTTGCTTCTGCTCTCCTTCAAGTCGATGGTAAAGTTTACGGAGGGTACAACAAGGCATAGTCAGGTCCAGACTGTGGGCCCGATCTGTTTATTCCTCCAGAATATGGATGGAGGGGGCAGGGGACTTACCCTGTCTTCCTTTTCGTCTGTCCACACAAGTGGCTTTTCCTCCTGTGCCTCCCCGGTGATCAACACCCTTGGGGGCAGCTTCAGCCCACTGTCTCTCAGAGAAACCTCCTCCACCCTTTCATTAGGCCTTTTGCCATGGGAAATCTGGGCCACAAGTAGGTTAGAATTATTATACCTGTTTTATAGAAAGGTTGTTGACTTGCTTATGTTAACGTGGGTAGGACAAATAATCCATACGTCTTTTAACTAATATGCTTTGGATATGTTAAATGTTATCAGCTTCAATGACGAAACTATCCTTCCTACCTCCCAAACATCCTTCTTGTTGCAACAGAAAGAAATTTAAACATTGATTTTATTTTCTGATATTTATTCTGTATTATTTCCTTTTATGTTTTTCCTTCAGCATTGACATTAAAAATGCACAAAAATCCACTTTCTGTTGCAGTGTCAGCTCTGATCTTCTGGGTAGGTCTCCTGTGCTAGCACTGTTCTTCAGAATTTGAGCTGTAGGTGCAGGAGGGAAGTTCAAACTAGAAAAAAAACAACTTTTTACCTAAACTTTTCTATCCGCAGTGCGATTAGTGCATAGAATGCTAAGGGAAAAATTGTGTCAAAATTGTGCAATATCTCAACTGTTTCCATTAAAAATTAAAACACAGAAAAAGCATTTTTGCGAAAGCTTTTGGATAAATACAGTTAGTAAATTTGTACATTTGTCAACTGATTCCTTCCTTATCCACCTGATGGGCTGTCAATTCTTAGTTCCCTTTCCATGGTGATAGTCAGTGCAGGGAGTCAATATGGGCAAATACCCTACTAGACGGGTTTGTAAAATCCACAGTCATTCAAGAAGGGACACAAAATCCTGGGAGTGGCCTTGATGGGTTATAAAGTTTGAGCAGATTTTAAAGCATATCTGCTTTTGTTTTGCCAACCTTTGAAATTGGAACCGGGTGTTATTCTGGTAAACTCACCCATCGCTCCAAGTACTTGCATTTACCAGTTCAAGGCAGGCCAAACAAAACACAGATACATTTTTAAAAATAATTCCAAAAGTTCCCTTGTATCATCTACTGAAATCCTGCATTTTCTACAGTCAAACCAGAGAACCTAAAAATATTCCCATTGTACCCAAACTAAATAATTGCTTTGACCTTTTTTTCCTCTTTATAGCAATAGGTGGTGCATCTACAGTCTGATTTGTACTGCTCCTAAGGCAATTTGTAGGTTCACAGCAGAGAGATTTTAAGACGCTTTTTGCCCTGGATTCATTTTTGTACGAAGCTACATTTTTAGAGGGTGTAGAGAAAGCTAACACAGAAATGGACTTTCGGTACTTGTCAGCAATACTTGCCCAGTCATCTTTTGGCTTGACAATTATTTATGTGTAAAGTGTACTATTGACAGACCTCAAGTCCCCATAAAGAAAGTAAGAACGGCCATACTCAATCAGACCAGCGGTCAACCTAGCCCAGTGTCCTGCAGAAGCGGATGCTATACAGGGAGAGCCGAATATCTTTAGAGTGATCTATCCCCTCTTCAGTACCGTCCTTGGCATCCACCATTTGTTGGTTTAGAGGTGCCAGAGGAAACATCTCCTGCCAGAGGAAACAGGAAAAGTACAGTATGAACTGAGGCACTGCAAGTTTTCCCATCCTGCCTCATCAGTATGTTTCAGTCTTGATTTGCTTGTGATACTGGATTGAGAGAGCAGTTCAGTTTCCCTGTCTATTCAGTCCTTGCCCTCTTTGCTTAGACTAGTTAGTCACATGCATACGTGCAGCGCCATAGTTGTGATGTTGAGAATTATTCTGCCTTGGCAGAAGAGAGGCATTGTTGCTTCTTCCACCTTGAGTGCATCTACATGTGCAATTAATGCGACGCAGTAAACTCTGGAGTAAACTGCTTAAGTAAACTGCTCCCGGGCACAGCATCTACACATATGCCCAGGACAGCGTCAATCTGAGCTGGGGTGGAGCAGGTCCCCTGGGTGGCTGGGCTGATTGGGCACAATTTACTCCCCCAGTCAGTCTCTACACATGCATTTCAGCACAGTAAAGTACTCCGCCGTAAGATAGTACTGTCCCCGATAGTACTATCCTGTGACAGAGTTAATTAGTTTATTATGCCCTAATATCAGCGCATGTGTAGACTGTGATGCTTTACTGTGGAGCTAGTCTATTCCACACTAAAGTGCACATGTAGATGCACCCCCTGTGTAGTAATATGCCCTGCCCAGGTAGTGTATCTGTTCTTTGGCAGAAGAGAGGCATTGTTGCTTCTTCCACCTTGAGTGCATCTACATGTGCAATTAATGCGACGCAGTAAACTCTGGAGTAAACTGCTTAAGTAAACTGCTCCCGGGCACAGCATCTACACATATGCCCAGGACAGCGTCAATCTGAGCTGGGGTGGAGCAGGTCCCCTGGGTGGCTGGGCTGATTGGGCACAATTTACTCCCCCAGTCAGTCTCTACACATGCATTTCAGCACAGTAAAGTACTCCGCCGTAAGATAGTACTGTCCCCGATAGTACTATCCTGTGACAGAGTTAATTAGTTTATTATGCCCTAATATCAGCGCATGTGTAGACTGTGATGCTTTACTGTGGAGCTAGTCTATTCCACACTAAAGTGCACATGTAGATGCACCCCCTGTGTAGTAATATGCCCTGCCCAGGTAGTGTATCTGTTCTTCTCTTGTTGAAATCAAGTTACTTCGTCACTAACTTTAATGGAACAAGATCAATTCCAAGTCTTGAGTCAAATGCTATGGTAACGATCTTAAGTTTTCAGTGTTGAAATCCTAGGGTTGGGGAGTGAATACTGGTCGCATAGATGACGCCTACATTTTTGCAGTGGGGGACACAATTCCATGCCACCACTGGCCCCACTGCTGACACTGGCTCTGGCCGAGCTGACGCCTTGCACCTGCTGTTGGCACAGAAATCTGGGAGGGGCACATGCCCCCATATCCTGCCCCGCCCCCCAGACACACACACCTTGCCTAAGACTGGGCATAATAGTATAAGAAATACTATGTAGGTTTGCTCATCCTAATTACAGGAGAGCTGAATTGTCATGCCCTTTTTTGAATAAGCCCCAAATGTTAGCAGAGGCAGATACAAGTTTGTTCTAATGCTGTTTAAAAGGGGTTGATTTGAATTAAGGAACTGGCAGTACTCCTCCAACCAAGCAAAAAACTAAAGGGAAAGAAATGATGCCAAATCCTGGCATTGCTGCCAAATTCAGTGTAGGGGGGCACAACTACACACAGTGCACGTCTACACATGCCTTTACAGGACATGAATAAACTCTAGAGCGTATTTCTTCGGAGTTTATTGCTCCCGTGTGTGCCGTTTCAACACTTACTTGGCAGCAATAAACTCTGGGGTAATAAGCTCCAGAGTCTGTTTGTGCACATCACGAGCTGGGTCCAACCAGCCCCGGCTGGCAGGGGGCCTGGGCGATCAGCCTGCCACCTAGGGCTGCTCCCCTCAGTTCAGCGTGCTGCACCCACCCTTGCTGGGAGGGCACAAAGGTGCTTCACTGCGGGGCTAGCTGGCAGGCAGTGCCTGCACTGAAGCACTCTCATGCCCCAGCCAGCCGGGTCAGCGTCTACACGTGTGTTACTGTGGAGTTTTTTTACTCTGCAGCAGGATAGTATTAATTTGTACTTGTATTTACAAGTACTATCCTGCTGCAGAGTAAATTAGTTTACTCTAGCCTAATGGTGCATGTGTAGACACTGAGATGTTTACTGTGCATCTAATTAGTCCACTACACAGTAACCATCTCATGTAGATGTGCCCACACTGTAGAGCACATCCAGTGCGAGAGACAGCTTGCAGAGGGGCTGTGGACTGCTACTTGCTTGTTTTCTTCACAGCACTGGTGGCTGCTGCCATGTAAAGTGCTTGCAGGGGAAAGAAGCATTTGGTGATCATGCTGAATCTGCACATTTCACTGGGTTTTGTCCTGCAAGGTGTGATCACTCTTTGCTTTACTTGAAATCAGTGGAGTACAACCAGTGATGGATTTGAGAATGAGGGAAATACTATTGTATCAGCATTTAAGTCCGTTAAATCGCAGTCCCAAGGCTCCTGCCTGGTCACTGCTCCCCACATCGTTCTGGCTGCAATAGGGGCAGGAGCCTTGGGGCTGCTGTTTCCTACCCCTGCTCCAGGGGGTGGGATTGTGCAGGGAGCTGAAGATGAGCCTGGGGTATACAGCGCAGCAACACGGGGGGTGGTAGTTGAGGGGAGGAGTTGCAGGATCACGATGTAGTGGTGGGGAAAGGGACATGGGCATGCGGTGCACTGGAGAGGGTGGTGGGCACAGTGGGAGGGTTGTGGGCACATGGTGCAGTGGTGGGGGATGTCTTGGGATGTGCAGCCCAGAAAGCTATGATTCTTTCTGGTGTGGCCTGCAGGGACTGTGGCCTCTGGTTGCTTGGAAGTTGGACGGGCCTGACAACTCATCCTTTGGAGCGATTGATTGATAGCAATGCTGATGCTTCTCTGCAGGTCGCTGCTCTTAGAGCTCATGTTAGACTTAAGTCCATAGGTTTCATATATGACTTTTCATGGTCATTCTTCCAGATGCAGAATAGCTTCCTCTGTAATTGCAACTCCAAAGGCTGAGTTGAAGCCAGAGGTGCACTGTAAGGATGATGAAGGGGAAAGGAGAAATTTGGTGTTCAAGTTGTGGCATGACAAGGCACTGTGCCTCAGATAATTGAAGATTCAGTCTCCAGCCTCCAGAAAGATCATTTGATTTATCCACACCCGTGCAGAAGATCAGTGTCAGAGACAATATCTGGAGTTTGAGTCTGCTTCCTTATCCCTTGTTCAGGCCACTGTGATGGCATAGGAAGTATAATTGTCCTGAATGTTGTTGAATTTCTTTACCTTTACTTTTTTATCACAAGCCATAGAAATGCGACAAACACTGTGTTATGTGAAGGAAAGCTGCTTTGACACTGTGACTTCACTAAGATAGAGATGTAAGCTGTGTTAGTCTGAATTAAAATACCTTATAAACTAACTAAAGTAGATCTAAATTTGTAGCACAAGCTTTCCTGAGCCAAAGCTTACTTCATCAGTTGCTATGAAAGAACGTGCAGAAAGCAGAATATAAGGAGAAAGAAACGAGAATTTAGAAATTACAATTCTGATTTCTTTCTCCTTTTATTCTGCTTCTGCACATCCTTTCACAGCATCTGATGAAGTGAACTTTGGCTCACAAATGCTTGTGCTATGTATCTAGATCTACTTTGGTTAGTCAATAAGGTACAACTCTACCAACTCAGCCCTACCTTCTACTTTACAAGGATATCAAGAGTTTCAAACCTGCCACATACTGGTATAAACAAGAAATTCTTCAAATGATACTACTGCAAATAAAAACTTCAAAACAGAAAACCCACCACACTCTTCCCCCTGCCCCCTTCCTTCCTCTTCCCTTTTACTTTTGGGTAAGTGATGGACAGTTAGGTTTAACATAGATTCATAGAAAATTTGGATTGGAAGGGACCTCAGGAGGTCACATCTAGTCCAACCCCCTGCTCAAAGCAGGACCAGCCCCAACTACATCATCCCAGCCAAGGTTTTGTCTGTTCAGGTCTTAAAAACCTCCAAGGATGGAGAGTCCACAACCTCTCTGGATAACCTGTTCCAGTGCTTCACTACCCTCCTCGTGAGAAAATTCATCCTGGTATTTAACCTAAATTTCCCTTGCTGCAACCTGAGCCCATTGCTCCTTGTCCTGTCGTCTGCCCCCACTGAGAACAGTCCAGCTCCATCCTCTTTGCAACCCCCCTGCAGGGAGTTGAAGGCTGCTATTAAATCCCCACTCTGTCTTCTGTTCTCCAGGCTAATGACGCCCAGCTCCTTCAGCCTCTTTTCATAAGTCATGTGCTCTAGTCTCTGAACCGTTTTTGTTGACCTCAGCTGGATTCTCCAATTTGTCCACATTCAAAACTGGACCAGTACTCCAGATGTGGCCTCACCAGTGCTGAATACGGGGGGAGAATCACTTCTCTTGGTCTGCTGGCAATACTCTTACTAATATAGCCCAGTATGCTGATAGCCTTCTTGGCAAAAATGGTACAATTGATGGCTCATATTCAGCTTATTGTCCACTTTAACCTCTAGGCCCTTTTTCTGCAGAGCTGCTGCTTAGCCAGTGGGTCCCCAGCCTGTAGTCGTGCATGGGATTCTTCCGTTTGAAATGCAGGACTTCACACTTATCCCAATTGAACCTCATGTGATTTCTTTTGGCCCAATCCTCCAATTTGTCCAGGTCTCTCAGTATAGGTTTGTTTTGCCCCATCTGGTTTGTGTGTTCAATAAGATCAGCCTTTTTAGTCAGTGAATAAAACAAAAAGTGAAGACTCCAATTTGTTTGATAAAACCTGTGGTGCCCTAAGGGGCCTAGAATTTGATTCCTGGAAAACAAGATTTTAACGTTACACTGTCGTTGTCTCCCCTTGGAGGACGTGAAAAGCCTTTACAAATGTTAATACAGACGGTATAGATGTTTCACACAGGTGTGGGGTTGGGAAGAGAGTGGAGACAGACAGCAGTTAAAGTAGTTGCTTGTCTGTGGTCATAAGCAGTTCATTGGTAGAATAAAACCAACCCCCAGACTGCTAAGTCCCAGGCTTGTGGTTTAATGTGAGATCACAGCACCAAGCTTGGTTCAGTTCCCACCTCGGCCTACGGGGATTCAGCCACACATCTTGAACCTCCTAGGTGAATGCTATAACCACCGGTGTGTGGGCTAGATTGGTTGGTGTTTCTTCCCACCTGTGTTGAAGCGGAGCCATAGTGCAGCAAAGAATACAAGGCTCATAAGACAGTAAGTAAGAAGAAGCCTAAGTGTATATCTTATTGGTTAGGGCACTTTGCTGGGAAGGGAAATCTAAGCTTCCAGTGCCTGGCAAGTTTTTAGCCTCTTGAAATAATACTCCTGTACTGTTTTAGCCAGTGACTATTTAGCATAGGGAGCAGAGGCTGGAACGTAGGACTCCCCTCCACCCCTAGCTGAAGGCTTTATACGCTAGGCTACAAAGTCAGGCTCCCTCTTGCTTCTGACTCTGTGACTCTTACGTTCTCCACTGTACTGGGCCCAGGTTTAACAGGAGGGATGGAGGGTGCCTCCATCTAGACTTGCCTATATCTTACTGTTAAAGACTCTCCGGCAAAGTAAGAGGTCTCCGTTTGAATCCCTGCAGACTGATGGGGAACTAAGCCCCACTTCCTGAGTTTAGTGTTCAGCTAAAAGGCCTAACGGTGGTTCTGAAACTGCATAGATCAGAAGACCACTGTCATCCCCCAGAACTCCTTACCATCACACTTCTAACTGGTTACTAGATAAAATAACAGTGCTGGAAGCACCTCTGCAGCCATGCTGAAGTCCTGCTCATTTCTTTCAAAGACTACTTGTAGGCCCTCTGGAACGGGAATTGAGTCTTTAGATGTAACGTGTACAAGCGCCCTAAAGGATGAAGATGCTTCTCTTGCAGCTTTGCTCCAGCGAGGACCATGGATTCTGAAATAACCCTCTGTTTAGTTTTCCTTACGGCTCACTCTAGGTGCCTTCCCCCCTCCTCTCCACTCAGCTTGCAGATATTTTGGATTGCTCTTCCTAGTTGCTTGGCTGTCCTCGTGCACTATTTGGGCACTTAACTCTAGAGCTTTGGATTTCAGTCTGGGGGACAGGCATGTAAAACAATAGGCATTGAAACGCCTAGCTTGTTGGCACCTAAGTCCTTCATGGGGTGTGTCCCCTTATTCCCTACCTGCCCTGGACCCCCATCTAATTCTGTCCATCACCTCTGTCCTCTCAGGTGGAAGGCTTTAAATGCTTCAAGTCAGATTGTGAATATCTTTCCAAAACCTGAGATTCAGTTCTAAGATGGGAATATCCAATTTTTACAATGAGATCTCTGCAGGAAGGCACAAGTCCGACACTACTCTGAACGTGGCATAGGTATGGTCAGTGGTTTATGGACCAATTTTAACATTTTTGTGGGGGGGAGAGGGGGAAGGAGCAAGGAATTACCTGTATTCCTCCCTTCGATATAAAACTTTCAGGCAGGACTGCATTGCCAGACATGAACCTCATGCAGAACTCAAAGATCCTCCTGTCCTTCTCTACCTCTGCATTGTTACCAAGATGCTCTCTTGCCTCTTTGCATTGCAGTTGGTGTGATCCGTCTGATTTAGCTTCTAGGATGAATCAGCAGAACAACTCCATTGCTCCTCAAATGCATCTAAAATCAGCCATCCTGTCGCATCAGTCTTAAAATTCAGCTTTGGTTATCAGTTTACATGTTCATAAACATCCTTCTGTATATCCTGATTGAATGCAGTCACTGTCTGTGCCTTAATATACATTCAGTAGATCTGCAAATCTACTGTACTGCAAATACACTGTATTTGCAGGACTCTAGCTACTGGTGAGTAACCATCCTTTTTTTCTTTTTGTGGTAACATTGAAGAATTTTTATCTTTTTAATGGTTTTTGCAGTTGCATGGCACTATATCAAATTAGCCAATAAAGATTATGTGCTGTCTCCTTTAAATCTGTGACAAGGGTTGAAGATGAACCCTTCCTGTATGATTATTCTCATGAAAAGCTCCGCACTTTTATAACAAAGAAGCGCCCTTTACCTGTGTGCTTTTGCATTCGCTGAGCAGGTTATATTTTTATGATGGGAAATGTCTGAATGCTTGTGTTAGAGGGATACACCACGTGATCTGATTAGTGCAATGCAGAAAGGCGTTTATGAATAAAATTTAATATGTAACAGGATAAGTCTGTTACACTAACTATGCTGGCTTAATTTCTTATAAAATAAGTGTATATGTCCTTGAAGGCCTTATATAAGTGTTCACCCAGAATGAATCCAGCATGCTCATTTCATGATAAAATAGTGGCTTCAGAACTAGCTCCTTTTTTATGAATAGTCACCAATAATTTGCTATATAGGTGCTGCTGTTATAGGCAAAACTTGGTGGAAGAGAGATTTTCTGTGATAATCTGTTTAAGGGGGAGTTTGATTAGGGTTCTTAGGGCTAAAGATGACATTTTTCTTCTGTGGAATTTGCTAAATTCATGCAATTCTTTGATTCATTTCTGCTTTGTGCTAAATGCTTTGTGTTCTTGATCCATATGTGCAGTAGGGGTGTGCGAAATGGGCAGTATTTGATTCAAATTCAGATTCGGCTCAAATCAGGGACAGTGATTTGATTAGTTGATTTGGATCGCTGTTCCAGTTCGATTCGGCTGAGTCCAAATCTGAAGATTCAATGCTGATTCAGAGAATCAGCAATTCGTCTATAGACGCAGCTTTAAATGCTTTTTCTACATACCTTGAGGTACCAGGCAGCTCGTGAATGCTGCGATGCTGGGGCGGATGGAGCATCCCCCAGGGGGGCGGGGGCCGCGTGCTCGGTGGCAAACCTGGAAGAGGACCGGAAGGACTTCCAGTCCACTTCTGGGTCCACTGCCGAGTGCACAGCAGACCCCCTGCACCCTCCTGGCTTGGTGATCAGCCGCAGGGGGGACCCCGGGTGCCTCCCCAGACCCAGGAGACATCAGTCACTGAGCCAGGACATGCGGGGGGTGGTGCCCTGCGTGCTCCCCAATGGACTGGAAGTGCTTCTGGTCCATTTCTGGGTCTGCTGCCGAGCGTGCTGGGGACCCTCCTGTGCTCCTGTGGGACGCTCCATCCGCCCCAACACTGCAGCAATCACGAGCCGCCTGGGACCTTGAGGTAGGTAAAAAAAACATTTAAAACTGTCTATGTCCAAATCATCAAATCTTTCCGAATCACTCCAAATAGATTCAGAGGGTTCTGATTCGATTTGGACAGATTAAAGGGTCTCCTGATTAATTTCAGATTTGGAGATTCAGCCACCAAATCGGGCCAAGTCTCCGCCAGGTTGCATCAGTGACCGAAGCTTCAAGCAGCTCTAATATGCAACACGCATTAACAACCCCACTTTTACAAGCCACGTTAAGATTTTGAAAACCAGGAGGCTGAAGTTAGTCTCCAAAATCTATATGTAGGAAAGTGCCTGAGTATCTACTAGCTATCTATTAGCTTGTAAGGCTTAGCATGTAAACCACTCAAGCCTGAGCAGGCATCCTGCATGTGCAGTTAGGACTGATTAAAAACCCCCCAAATCTATGACTTGCATGTTCTGTTTTATTTTAGGATGTATTTTAAGGTAGACTATAGTGCTCTGTGTGATCTGGTCCTCCTCGTTGATCTGCTCCATTGTAGTCGTTGATCCGCTCCGTCATTGATCTGTTCTGTTGTAGTGATAATTGAAGTCAGTGAGATTGGTACAACGGATGGTCCAGTCCCTACATTTGAACGCTAATACGCTTGGGTGTAGTGGAAGGGCCATGAGGGGCGATGGGTTATTTTTGCTTATTGGTTTAGGTGTCCAAAACAATTAACCTTCAGCGCGCATTGATCAGGCTTACACCACGAGGCGTGCTTGTATTTGGTTATTGGGGATGTCAACTGGGTGGACCTTTTCCCCACGTTCTGTTTCTTTTGGAGTTGTACATAACTTCTGCATAATTTGTAATGGAGTTGTCCATAAGCATGGACAAAGAAAAAATTTTTTATTCATCTAAGAGGGCTTTTACCTTTCCTTTCTTTCCTTCTTTCTTTTTTCATCTGGCTTGTTAAAAAGTATGTTAATTGACTAGACAGGCACATGGGAAGTGAGGCAGTACAGTATGTTGAGACCTGTGCTGGAAAAGCCCAAGTACAAAACAGGAGCAAGAATTCCCTTCTCCCCCATTGCAGACATGTATCAGACTGGTCCTTTCAGCATGTGGAAGCGGGTGAGAGTATTTACTCAGAAGTATTAATTGATATTTGTAGTGCCTTGAAGAGTCCAAATGGGGCATATTATTCTTGTCTTTTATTCTCTTATTTCTTATTCAGAAGTTGAACTCCTATTTAGGGCAGCTGATTATGTAGAACTAACCATCAAAAATAAAAATGCCTTTTCCCCCAGCCACTGCTGTTGGGAGGAATCCTTAATATCTTCATTGCTAATCAGTCCTTATTCACTGAAGTCATTGTGAGTTTTGTCTGAGTAAGAATTGAGTAAGGAACTGAGGATATGACACTGAAATACCAAAGATTGTTGCCATTTTATATAGCATTTTTATTGTTGAACAGAAAATGTTCAGAATATTCAGAGATGAATTTCTAGCAAAATTTGGTGACGTGTTTCAGTTGAAAGGCGTTGGATTGAGATCAGTTTCTATAATACGGATGTGTTTGGAGATCTGAAATTCCACGTTGGTAGCGTCCTGACAGGCTGCTAACTGTTTATTAATCAGTGAGATTATCAACTTCATGTGTTTTTATGTTTGGAAGAGTTTAACAATTTCTGACCATTCAATACTTTCTTACATGAGTAATCCCTTTCACTTCTATTAGGCATACTTGTGTCAGTAAATGACTCTTACATTAAACTTTGCCATTATTCTCTCTTACTTTACTCTATTCCTTCAAGAGTTAACTTTCTAAGCAGCCACAAATTAGTTCTCTCAGTTGTTTTAATTATTTTTCTTGTCACGCACAGTGAAGGTCCAATGTTTGTGAAATGTCTTTTTTTTTTTTTTTTGTCCCTTTTCCATGGCCATTTCAACTATGCTGGCATTGAAAAACTAAACCAAAATGCTGCCTATGTGCTGTCTTATTATTTCTGAAGATTTGTGTCTTTTTCTCAGTTTAGCGTTGTTAATTTTTATAATTTTTTTCAAGATGGCTCAGGCACGCCAGCATTTTGTGTCTCAAATGCATGCATGAGGCACGTTAGCAGCTACTCGCTATCAGTGGGCTTCCATGTGCTTGCTGCCTGTTGACTAATTTCCTTCTGTGTATCTGACAGGTGACTCAGAGCAAAACCTGGCAGATGGCTTCATCGTTTTAGTATGTAGCCAGAGCCTTCTGAGATGAGTTTTGGAATTTCCATCAAAGTAGGGATTAGGTTCAGGATATACCAGGGGGGTACAGCCCACCATAGGAGTGTAAAATAAGAGGAAATCGTTCATCGCGAGTCATCTTGTGGTTGGATGATTCAGGGGTCTGCTGTTGGTGGTCAGAAAGGCACGTGCTTCACCCCACAGTCTTTGTGTGTTACTCAGACTGCAATCTGTCTCTTAAAATTAATTCCACCCTTCTGATTTTTGTCCAGTGAATTTATTTCTGGAAATGAATAGCTGCAGTTGCTGGACTGAGTAGTGTGAAATTCTGTTTACAATGAGCATGTTTTCAGCGGGTGACTTATCGATCACATTTTTGTTGGGGGCGGGGGAAGAATAAGCATTTGAAACTTGTTTAAAAAATATTCTCTTGTATTTCAGTAATAGAGAAAGTAAAGGCTACTTAGTTTCCTAATGATGGAGGAGTATCTGAAAAGCTATTTCTTGGAATAGTAGATCCGTTGGCACTAGCTGGTGATTTCCTGTGCATTTGCTGTAAGACACACTCTGTGATGTGAGTAGGTGGTACTTAAGAGGTTGTTACGAAACCAGTTTTCAACCACACGTTTTGAGTCATGGATCAGGAAAAGGGATAGCAGCTTTACTGCTTTCTCTTTGTTTGAGCAGGGTATTTGTAGTGCACACGCGGTATATTCTGCGTTTGTGTGGAGCAAGACTGATTTGGAACGGATCTAATCTTCTGTTAGGAGCTCTCTTTTTATGCCACTCCACTTTTGAGTCGGCACATGAGAATGTGGACTGAAAGGACTGGAAGCAGGGTGCAAGGTGCATAAAGAATAGTTTCCTGCCTGTATTTTTTAAATGGAAGTATTTTCTCATAGTTTTTCCCAGATGTGAGAAGCAAAATGGAGTTTCATCAATGACTACAGTCTGTGCTTAAAACAAGATGGTTATTTGGAACACCTTGATTCTGTTCAGGAAGCAAAGATAGATGGCTTTTCCACCAGAACATTTCAGGAAATTGGTCTGGTTCCTGGGCCGAAGGAACTGTTGACCTACTGACTCAGTTATGAAGAATAAAGAAAACAGTCTTATTGTGGTTTCCTTTGTTGATGGCAGATTCAGAAGATGTCTGTGATCATGCAAGTATGACTAGCCGAAGAGAGGTGGCTCTAGCGTGCATGCTGCATTTTGGATTTGTTTTGTGCCTGCGAGGAGTTGCATTCCTGACCAGTGGAGAAGAACACAACTTCGGATTTGCCGGCTCTCCTGGTGACCATACAATGGTAAATTTCATACAATTTTAATTTCTACTGGATTATAGTGTCCCTCTTTTAGTAATCCCTTTTTGATCTTCTCTTGGCATCACTGAATGGAAAAACAGAGTATAACAGTACTAAATATAGCACAGGTAGCGTTGCTCTTTACATTGGGTTGGAATATTTTGGAATCCACATGAGCATGTGGTTCAGTTCTTTGGATTAGCCTTTACAGGGAAGATCAACTGGCTTCCAGGAGCATTTAAATTTGAGGTTTAGATTCAGGTTCAGGCTCATCTCTGCTACAAAAGGATCCACATTGTTTTCCTTGGACTGTTATTTAATGTTGATAAAATTGTTCTTTGCAATCTATGGTAATAAGTGGAAGGGATTGGCTAGTGTTCGGTGCATCAGGTTTGGACTGCACGCTTTCATTGAATCGCCAGTTGGGATTCTAGGAGGATCAGATTAGGCATTGTTTCCCTTTCCAAAGCACTGTAGGTAATGTGGGTATACATCCTTTTGAATTACACATTAAAAATTATGTCTGCACATAGACATAAAAACTGATTATGTTTTTCATAATAAGATATATTCAACTTTACAAGTATACTTTGATTATTAAGTATCTCAGTAAATTCTAACATGATATCAGTTATAAAAAGCATTAACATAGCATTGGTTAAATTATGGGCAGTACTGATTGATAGAGCAGGGGCTGAGAAGTGAACATTTTAAATTCTACTAATGACTGCTACTGCTTTGTGACCTTGGGTAAGTCATTTAATCTTAGTTACACCCTTAGGAAATTATGAATAATGCCTAATCGCCTCTAATAAAGTAACGTATGAGCTGTCAATGGTATGTATTCTGTCTTGTATCTTCAGAGGAAACTTTTTCAGCATTTTAATTTCAAGAAAAAAAAGTTTTGCCTGCACATTAATTCATAGTAGTAAAATATGTTAAGGGCAAAAGGGGTAAGCAAAGAAGTGATTTTTAATTTATCTAACCTGTTACTTGATTTTTCTCCTCTATGCATATGAAAGTAACAGTCACCTTTGGCATCATTAGTTAGTGGTCCCAGATGAAGCTAGGAATTCATTATGTATGGTGGAATTTCTTCTGCGGGGCGTGTGAATCAAGGAAGCCTTGCATGTCCAAGTGCACCTAATTCCTGAGTTGCAGTAAGGATATTGGGTTTTCTCTGTTGCAATATCAGCAAAGCAAGCCATACAGCAGAGCCTCCTACCATACCATGAATAAAGCTAAGTAAAAAAGGAGGGTATACCATTATACCACATCTCCTTTTATTCATTGCTTCTCTTGGGTCTCAGGTTAAGCACTTAAAACTCCTCAAGTAACTTTGTGGTGACTGGTTCCACCAAGAGGAGTAGGTGTCAAGGTCAAAGAAAAGTGACTTACTTTGGTTGGTATGTGGGTGTGAAAAACCTAAAACAAGGAATGAGTGGAGGAAACTATGTTACTTGAATTCAATAAAGGGATGGTTAAATGAATTAGCTTTCTTGAATTTACATTTTGCCAATTATACTTCTGAATTTAACCACATAACTCTAAAATTACTCAGGTAACTATAAGCTTATCAGAGGTTTCTCAGTAAAGACTCTGATTTTTAAAACATATCACTTCCTTATCACTTTAGGTCAACAGAGAGGAAGTTTTGAGTTTTTATAACTAAATTATTAACTGTTAAACATAAATTGCAGTGGTGGATTGAATTTCCTTACACTTAAACCAGAAAATGCTTAAATACTGAGAAATTAAAGCAGACCACATGTAAGGAGAATGAGATTTTGATCTTCAGTTAATTGTCGTTTATCCCACCTGCATTATGTAGTGGGATGTGGAGTCCTGTTGCTGTTCTTTAAAATAATCTGTTGTTCAGAGAAGGTGATCTGGTGTGCAGGAAGTATTTCATATCTTCGAGTAAAAAATAAATATTAAGTTCATTTTGTATTACACAAACTGAATTTTCATTAGTTTTTTTATGTTTTCATAGTAGTTCTGCCCTGCCTTTTTTACAGCGGGTGCATCTACACTAGATGCTTACTGCAGAATTACCTATTTAGCTCTGCAGTAAAGCATCACCGTTTACATGAGTGGTGCTCTTTGACTGGAGTAAACTAATTAACTTGCCATAGGATGGTACTGCCCAACACAAGTACTATTCAATGGCAGGGTTATTTCCTCCACCTTAATGCATATGTAGATGGTGACTGGGTCTGGCTGCCTGCTGGCTAGTCCTGCACTGTAGCACCCTTGCGCCCCAGCCAGTCCCTCTGCAGCATGCTGAGCTGGGGGGAGCAGCTCCGGGCTGGCAGGTTGACTTCCCTCCCCCAAGGCCTTCTGCCTGCTGGGGCTGTGCTGGCTGCCCCAACTCAACGTGCTGCGATCTTGGGCACACGTGTAAATAGTTGCACGTGGGAGCAATAAACAGTTGTGTGAACTATGCCGGAGTTTGTGTCGCACTCCGTATTGCATGTAGACCCACCCAGTGTGAACTAGCATGTTGTGATAGCATCACGTTCTAGTTGATTGTTTTTTTTCTTGACTTATCCTGATGAACAGCAGTATACAGTGGCAGTTTCAACTGCCTTTCAGTGTCTTTGGAATAGAAAGTTAAAATAATGCTTGAGCTTTAAGGTGAACAGGTGATGAAGAATGGACCTGCCTAAAACTTGTGTGTTGCAACCAGGTATTTGTCCCTGATTGCAGTGAAGTTAATGGGAAAACCCTTGCTAACTTCAAAGGGAGAGAAATTGGACCGTACTGTGTAATTCTAATTAATTGCATCCAGTATTTTCTGTGCGTTTTCTTCAGCGGCATGCTATCAGAGTTGCTGAGCACTCCTATCCCTAATGGCAAGGCAGAGCAGCATTTGGCATATCTGAGTGGGTGCATCTACGTCCGCAAATAATGCAAAGCAATAAACTTCGGTGCATATCGTCTTCATGTTCTCCTGGGACTGCAGCACGTTGAGCTAGAGCAGCCCCTGCTGACAAGGGCCCTGAGGGTCAGCCTGCCAGCCTGGGACTGCTCCGACCCAGCTCAGCCTGCTGCAGAGGGGCTGGCGGGGGCACGAGGGTGCTCCAGTGCAGGGCTAGCCAACAGGCAACCCCTGCACTGAAGCAGCCCCGTGCCCCGGCCAGCCCTGTCGGCATCGACGCATGCGGTGCCGCGCACTGAAGAGCTCCGCATTGGGATAATACTTGTAATTACAAGTACTAACCCGCGGCAGAGTTAGTTTCCTGTGGCCTGATTGGGCCTCATGTGTAGACATTAAAACTTCACTGCAGAGCTAATTGGGCAGCTCTGCAGTAAACATCTCGTGTAGAGGCGCTCAGCGTCAGCTCCAAAAATGCTGATTCCAACCACTGAGGTTCAGGGCTGCACTGATGTACCTTAATGTTTACTGAACTTTTTAAAAATGGCTTTCTAAAATTGCCTTCAGGGTTGTTTCTCAGAACTAGTTAGTTTCTAAGGCTGCTTACAGATGCTAAAACCCCCCCCCCCCCCCCCCCCAAAACTGCGCTTTACCAGAAGAAGCAGCACATTAGTTCGACCTGCCTCCATAGCATCTGTATAGATCGGGTAATTCAGCGGGGCTTTTTGGCACTTTTATCTAATAGCTGATTCAATCAGCTATTAGATAAAAAAGCCCCATTAAACATCCGAACTATACAGGCATTGCCTGAGCTGGGTCCAGCTAACATGATGCTTCTTCTGGGCATGTGCTGGGCTCAGTGTGGGAGCGCGCCAAGTTTAAAATAAAGTGCCATTCTTTTTTAATGTCTGTAAGTAGCCTAAGGTGCCCCTACCCTGCCTTCTGCCTTCATGTTTGTGTTACTGGTTACAGATAAGGTCAGTTTACAAGTAGTAGATCTTTCTCTCTCCTTGTCAGCCCTGCCAATTCCTCCTGGAATCTGAAAGCCAAATTGAGTCCTTTCTGGACCATTCATGTCCAGTAGTAAAAAGCATAGCTGGAGTTTATGTACAAAATTATTAACCTTCATATTACCTGGACCAGGAAATCGGTCACTCTTTGGGATTTGTGTTGAAGCTTTAGTGCTTAACAGAAGTAAAAAACTGGTTTGATCAATAAAGAAAAAGAAATTGTATATATACAGTCCAGAGGTGCAGTTAACTCTATATAGAGGCGCAATGAGTAAGAAGGTGCCATTTTCATCTAATCGCTGTTCAGAGTAGGTCTGTACTCAGGTCTCCGCTTATCTCTGCTACTTGCTTCCCAGTTATCACTGGTAAACTGGCCTGCCAGGACCCAGACGTAGCTCGTTAAGGTTATAAACCTGGGGGTTTATTATGTGCAATCAAATGGGAAACAATAGGCATTTGATCAAGTTTGACACAAGAGTAAAGTTGCCTCCAGAGTTTGGAAACTTAAACTGCAGTTACGAGGATCAAAAAGGCAACCTAAATTCCCCACATGACCTGTTTTTACAAGCTGTTATGAAAGAATATATAACGTTCTGTTGCCAAAACAATGTCCTAGGCACGAGTGACTCATAACGGAGATTTCAGCTTTACTCTTTGATTTACTTTTATTTACCAAAAATAAAAATATTCCAAGAATAGAGGTAGTTGTGCGCAGTTCTCCTGTTAGGGCAGGACTCCTGCTGGAGGTATATAAATGCAACTCATAGGATTTATTTTCAGGCTTTTATTTGTAAGAAGAGACCATGGTGGCCTTGCTGTTTGTTATTCCTTACTGAATCCATACAACAGTCTCTTCTGAACTGGATTCAGATGCAGCAGAAATCACAAGAGACTGTCCTTGCTGGTTGTCTGCAGTCTCTTGTCTCAGCGATGCCTTCCTTGTCCTTCAATTCTGTGCACGTTGAAACCATAATTATAGCATTCCTGGGACCGCATTGTTGCTAATAGGTTTCTATCAGGTTGGTTGGGTGAGGAAGGATGGTTTTGCACTTAAGGCATGGGACTGCAAGTCAGGAATTTTAGTTTCAATGTTATGCTCTTTTAACAGGCTCCTGTGTGACTGTGATCGAGCTTAGTCCCTTTGAACCTCATTACTAAAACAGAGAGAAGAATATTTCTATTTTGTGTCCCTTTCTTAGTGTTAAGTATTCGATTCTCAGCACTTTGGGATGGTTAATGTTGTACAGCATTCAGCACAATGTATACTGCATCCATGTCGTGCTAGAGCTTCTAGACATTACTACTATATAAATAAGTACTGTGGGAAATGTGTGTATAAAACCTCATAGATTTTTGTAGCCTTTACAGACTTGGTAGTCAAACACCGTTACAGACTGCTTCTCTATCATTCCTTGTTTAAAAAAATATTTATGCATACCAGGCTTAGAAATGTGTGCGATGATTCTTCACAACATTTGGATTCAGTTTGGAGCAGGGCATCAATGAAGGAGCTGTGATGCCTCTGTAAAAACCTAGAAAAGACTTTTCTTGTAGGCACGGACAGATCCAGGATTTTGTGAAAAGAGACGCAGGGACTGCACCCCTGCTCCCAGCTTCACCTCCAGGCAGGCAGACCGTGTTGTGGGATCAACAGCAGGGATTTTTTTTGAGTCTCCAAGTCGGTTAAGAATCCTGTCCCATCTCCCCCTCTGTCCTCCGCAGCATATCCCCTCCCCTGCCCTCCCTTTTGCCCCTGCTGCTGCTGCTGTCCTAGGCTGATCAGGGGGTGGAGGGGGTTCCAGAGCCACTCCTGTCCCCTTCTAGTTGGGCTCAGCAGGGGACACCAGTGGCAGCTGGGTGGGATCCTCCTCACCACCCAACCCTTGTGTGTTCCCTGCTGAGCTCTGGGGCCCTCCCCGCACAACTCACCCAATTCATTTTACAGCAGGGAGAGGCTCCAGGGCTGCTGCAGTGGGCTTAGCAGACGATGGCAGTGGGTGGGTTCACCAGCCCAGGCTTGCTCCCTGCCTGGCAGGGAACACCCTGGGGACTGGGCTCGGAGGAGGACTGGCCTGCTGCCGCTGCTCCTGCTTCAGCTGGTTCCTGGCTGGAGCAGGCAGGAGTGGCTCTGGAGCCCCATATCCCCTCAGCCAGGGGCAGGGGTAGGGGCAAGAGCAGGGGTCCCTACAGCTGAAGATTGAAGCGAAGTGGGTGCTCAGAGCAGGGGAATGGGGACTGGATTTTTATCTGATGTGTGAAATTAAAAAAAAAACAAACTCGCTGCTGCTTCCAGTGTGGTCTGAAAAGGGGGTGCATCCACACCATTGTGCCCCCTCTCCCCCTGCCCCTGGCTGTGCCCCTGTTTGTAGATAAATTGTTCAAGCAAAGGACTCCAAATACAGAAGAGTTCTGTAATGAGTTGCCTTGCCTATTCTCTTCTTTCTCCCTTTCTTTTTCCTCTCTGGCTTCTCCTTCCTCCTAAACTTTCCAGTGTTATAATCCGTTTTCTCTCCTACATACTTAAAAATAGGCAATGCTTTCATGCCACATGTTCTCTCCTACTTTCCCTCTTCCTCGTGGCTTGAAAATAGCAAACAAAACACACAGTTGACTTGGACAAGAGTCTAGTATTTCACTTTAAGAATGAGTCTTCCAAATACAAAAATCAAAAGGAGCTAGCTGACCGTGCCACATAATAACCCTGGGTTCAATCCTACAATACTTATTTATACACAAGTAAAGATTCTTCCATATGTATGTGTTGGTAAGATTGGACAATAGTAATGACATACCTGTCAGTAATTGCCACTTGGCACTTTGTTGGACAGAAGATATTTGTTGTATTCAAGCCATAGACAGCGTGGAATGATTCCAGGCTTGCAGTTCACATCAACCTTCCTGCAAATAATGTAAATGCAGATCTTTGGAAGGGTGGTGTAGTTGCCATATGAAGATGTTAGAGTATCACGTATTAATTGTATACGTTGATTAAAAATGTGATTATCAGGAGACTGGGAGAATTCTTGCTAAAGTTTTTAAGCCATCTGAAAAATACCTGTGTGTGGAATTACAAAATCATAAATGGAAAGATCTACCATATTCATTCAATTCCAAGATGAAGTCTGCCCCCCCGCCCATTTAAAATGGGGGGGGGGGGGGGGGGGGGGAGAAGTCCCTCATCTTGGAATGGAGTACGAGGCAGTGGGTGGATGGGTGGCTGCTGTGGCTTTGACTCCAGTCCAGACCCACAGCTGCCTGTCCCCCACTCAGAATTTGGTTTTCCAGTACAAAATCATAGAAAAAGAGGGTTGAAGGGACCTCAGAAGATCACATCTTGTCCAGCTCCCTGCTCAAAGCTGGACCAGCCCCAGCTACATCATGCCAGCCAAGGCTTTGTCTACCCGGGTCTTAAAAACCTCTAAGGATGGAGACTCCACAACCATTACAGAAGCGTTGAATACTGAGTGACCAACTGCAGATGCTCCTTCAGCGTGACAAAGGGTATTTATACCTAAAAGCTTGCAAAGATTTTTTCCCACTATTTGAGTTGGTTTAATAAAAGATAGCAGATTAACCGAACCTTGTCTGCCTATGTCCTTAGACAAACATGGTTACAACCTACACCCCTGATTCTTCCACTTCTGATTTGAGAATTTCAGAGTCCAGGAGACCTCAGTAGCCAAGTGGTTGGGGGGATTCATGAGGCCAGCATGGCAGCGTAGGTGAATAGGTTACCTTCCCCTAGGGTTATCTAGAAGTTCACAGGCTAGAGGTTTCAGTGGTGAGAGAGGCTGGGATGGGCAGGTTGGAGAAGAGACAAATGCTTCAGGTAAGTGAAGGTGTTGGAGAATCAGATTGTGTAACTGAGTTGGAAAATGAATGAAGGAATGTGTGACTGTGTGGGTGAGTGAGTGATTAAGAGAATATGTGCATGGGTGGGTAATTAGGCTGGCAAGTGAGAGGAGGTAGGAGTGGGTGGATGGATGAACAGGTATGTGACTGAAACCGAACCCGCTTTGTGGCGCAGCTGTGTAATGATACATGAATGTTTGGTGAAAGAGAGAGAAAGAAATCAGGAACATTTGGCAAAACTATGCATACAGGACCAAATCAGAACTACTGACTTTGTGACATGGCATTCACGTAATTAGAGAACCGGACCAGGAGTTAAGAGGCTTGGATTATTTTATCGAATTTGCCTCTTGCTGTCCGTGTAAACTTTGACAGGCCACTTAAACCAATTTTGCTCTATTTCTACATGTGAAGAACGGACTTCATACTCCATCCTTGTGAAGTGATTTGCAGTCCTTTTCTAAAGCTTCAACAGAAATATGTTCAATTAATTAGTATTGATGAACTTATACATGATCCCTTGCCTCAACAACGTCTCCCAGAAAACAAGATAAGATAAATTATACACATTTAAGTAGTGTAGCTGTAGTATTGTAAATGAGCACGGTACTTTATAGGCAGTGGCAATTGTCCCTGCACTCCAGATGGGGTGGGAGGATTGATTTAACCAGTATAGTTGCATTATATCCATTACCCTTGTACTAAGTTGATGACAGATCAGCAAAGACACAAACGTCTCTCCAACATAAAAGGGTCCATTTTTAATTAATCAGAGCCCCGAACAGCAGTTTCACGTTCTTTACTACAATTTCTGTAGCATTGGTCATAGTTCGCTGTGACTAATCCATAGTTGTTTTTCAATTTACCATGACAGAGTTACGGCCCCGGCTGTGACCTTCCCCGTGCCGTTACAGTTGGGCTATTGTTCAGCGTAATTGCGGTGCTATCCTGTTAAGTTTTATTAAGTTGTGCACAGTACATTTTCAGTTTTTACTGTAACAGAGCCGAGACCTTTTGAACTCCAAACAGAGGTGAATATTCACTGTGGGAAGTCATAGACTTTATCTTAATTGTCCCAAAAGGTGTATCTTTACAGTGGAAGAGCTGTTGTGCATTAGCTCTGCTGTAAACTCCTAGTGGACGCACGACTCTGTAGTTTTTACTATGAGATAATTAACTAATGTCATCTATATCCCTCTTCCTACGGTTCACCTCACCTGCCTTGTGCTTAAAACTAAGGTACCTTTTCATCGCCAAATAGCCGTAAACATTTTTTTACAATGAAATCCTAGCCCTTGGCAGAACTGTGCCAAGCAGCAATTTAACACACGAGGTGCCATAAATGTGATCTGCCACAGACCTTTTTTATCAGCATTATTTTAGGAAAAAAATACCGTGGCCCCTTAGACGTTGTTTGTGATGGAGCTGATCCTCTTTGCCTGCTGGGAATGTCACGGTGACGACAAAAACATGACTCTAATAATCCCCCTGCTCCCAAAGCACAGGCCGGTCTATGCCACTTCACCTGCCCGAGGATTTGTGCTACCGTTCTAGGAATACAACGGACATGGGAACAATTTTTATATATATGCACATGAGCCAGTACATCATACTATACGTATTTTCAGCGGAGTCCACAGCCGTCCTGATTCCTGTGCTCATGGCCGTGTTCTTTAAGCACGGAAAAAAGTTGGAGATTCAAAGACAGCGTTGTAAGGGTGCTGAGAGAGCTTTGAATGTGTTTATTATTGCGGCACGTCAATCTTATCTGATGTTAATGCACCCTTTGTGCCACCCGAACTTGAAGTTTAAACAGTGGGATACGGTAAATGATTAAAGTATTTCTTATCAACCTGAAGCCTGTAAAACTAAAGCTACGTTAGTGTTCTGGTAAAATGAATAGGGCAGTCCTGGATGTGGAAGCCACAAGAGGGAATCCTAGCTAACCTTGAGGGAGAGAGGGGGATGATCCTTGTTAAACATCCTATTCCAAGGAAGTTTGTCTGATAACTACAATTCTTACTTGTTATTAGATAAAGTCATAAATCATATACTGCAGTTAAGTGGAAATGTTTTACTCTTGTTATGACAAAAATCCCTCTTGAGTATTCAGCAGCTATAAATAATTGGAGAAAGACAGGATGCAAAGGGCTGTGTGGCTGCATTTAATATCAGTGAGGCTGATTTATTTATTTTTTTTAGCCAAAGAGATGCAAATCTGAAGTTCTGACATGGGCAAAGCATCCTTTGGGAGTTTGGTCTGTCCTTTAGGAATCATCAGATGTCTTGCCCTTATGCACAATCAGTAGGCTTGCATGGAGGCTAGTAAAATGTTTACGACTGTAACATTAACAAAGGGCTGAATCCTGCTCAATGTTTTATGAGTGCGTTTAGAAAGTTGAACAATCTCAAATGTCACATTTTTTCAGTAGAAGGAACATACAATTTTGAGGTTCGGGAAGTGCGGAGACTTTTCCCTTCTGGTTAGTGTAATGCTGTTTGTCTCTCCTTCAGTGACAAGACTTCCAAAGCATTTCAGTAGGCCTGCCTCGTCTTTTGTCCTTTTTTCCATATGGGTGTGTGCTTCCTTTTTCATTATGGATTTTTTTTTTTTTTTTTTATGTAGCCACTCCTTCCATTTTGAGAATAAGGAATGAACTTCAGACTCGAAGCGGGGAAATATTTCGTAAACACCGTAGTTCTGATCCCTCTAATCTTTTGCTACCTGTAGAGGCAGGTGATTGCAGAGAAGGTGCTCTGAAGCTCACTGCCTTTTTCAAGGCTCAGGATTATGCGGTGGAGCAAAATATCTAAAGCTACGGAGAGAGGTCAGAATAGCACGGTTGGAGGTGTGTTGCTCAGAAATGTACCTCTTTTTAGTATCTTTTATTTGATCTTTATGTTGTACAATTCCTCTCGGGCAGATGGTCACTTCAGATATGAAGTTAGATGCGTACGATAAAAATAGCTATTGTTTCCTAGTATTTCTTTTACCTGACCCATTTTCCTGTGCTAAGTGCCCACACTTAAGAGAAAGCAAAGGGAAATCTTTGGTTGATCTCAGGAGCAAGGAAGCAATTAAACGGCAGTTGTATTAACCATGTAATGCTGAGAAAATGTCTGTAGGAAAATGACCAGACAGCTTGAATAAGTCAGGAATATTTTTAGCATATTGAAACCGTTTAAAATGGTAAAGTGAGGGGGGAGAGATGCATCATCCTTCCCTTGTGATTCTGTGGTTTGTCTTAGTTACTTTTATTTTTTTCTTCATAAGATTCGCCACGTGTTTTAATCATAATAGTTGTTCTACAACTTAGCTGCCTAGAGGCTGTGTCATGTGCAGTTAATTTAAAATATGCACATGTAATAATGCTTTTATACTAGCTCATTTCTGGGCTTCTCAAAGAATTTGCACATCTGCAAATGTGTTAAGTTCATGGCACCACTCTGACGTAGATTCAAATAGGGATGGATGAAGAACCCAGTTCACAGAATGGTTACTGTGTAGTTTTGGTTTGAAACGCCATTCAGAAAAAAAGTTTACCGTTCATTGACAAAAATTGGATGTAATTCATTTTTATCTTAGTTAACCCCCACAGAACCAACCCATCCATGAAAAGGAGCTGGAGTCTATTCCAGCTTGTGTGTTGGCAAACAGAGGAAATGGAAGAGAGTTTGAAGACCTTTCTTTCCTGTGAAAACTTGGAGGTAATTAGCTGTGTGAGCCTGAAGCCAGGCAGTGGGCAGGACACAGCTGCACTTAGACCAGGGGTGGGCAATTATTTCGGGTAGAGGGCCGCTTACTGAGTTTTGGCAAGCCATTGAGGGTTGCGTGACATGCAGCCAGGTGCAGCTGAATATTCACTTTCTAAATTTTTTCAGGGCCCTGCGGGTCAGATAGAATGGCCTGGTGGGCTGCATCCAGCCCTCAGGCCGCATTTTGCCCACCCCTGACTTAGACTAACTAATTCAGAGATGCATAAGCTTTCATAAATAACAGCCCACTTCATAAGTTCACTTGCAGTTTTTTAAGGCATCTGATGAAGTGAGCTGTGGCTTATAAACCCGTATGCATCTCTGAATTAATTAACCTATAGGGTGCAACTCTCTTGCTTTCTTCTCCCTGTAAAAGTTGGTTAGATTTGAAGGGGTTTAGCTCAGGCCTGTTTAGGATTTGGTCCCAAATTACAACTGCAAGATGGATCATACCTTCTGATACTGCTCTGCAGACCTTTGAAGAAAGCTGTCTGAAAATTTTCAGAATTGCTCTGCCCCAAGCCAGTATCCATGTTTTGAATCCCTATTTTCAGTGACAGTTTTACACTCAGCTCTTGAAAATCTTCGTAATTTGGGTGCTCAGTGGACAGATGAGTCCCACATGGCTTACCGCACGGTCAGTAGAGTAGATAAGAATAGAAACCAGACCTCCTGGCTCCCAGACATGTGCTCTGAACAGCCACAGCATGCTTCCTCTCCAGCTGCTTTAAAATATGAGTCAAGTAAAGTTTCCCCAAATACTTAGGTGGCTTATGGATGCATAGTGCAGGCAGTGGAAGGTCTAACTTTATGTCTATTTAGTGGAAAAAGCTTATGAAATTCTTTCCTGGCTGTCTCCAGTACATCTCCAGCTTATTATTTTTAAGGCAATCTGGCTGATACATCAGAAGAGAACTTCAGTTGCATGATCTTGCTCTCTGAGATAAGGATGCATGTCCTTGCATATCTTGTAAAATCAGGTTAGTAATTACTTTTACAAGGTGTGTAAAAGTGTAAGCACTCTTATTTAAGAGCCAGATGAAAATGAATTTGGGACTTAATCCAAAAAAAAAAAAAATATATATATATATATAGCTGTCAATGTGCTCACCCTGTCAACGTACAGATATATTTCTTCTTCTATGTATTGCACAGAGGGGAGGTTATAATCACACAAGCGCCCAAGGGGTGGTGGAGATGGGAGTTCAAAGAATCACAGAACATGAGGGTTGGAAGAGACCTCAGGAGGTCACATCTAGTCCAACCCCCTGCTCAAAGCAGGACCAGCCCCAACTAGATCATCCCAGACAGGGCTTTGTCTAGCCAGGTCATAAAAACCTCCAAGGATGGAGCTTCCACTACCTCTCTGGGTGATCTGTTCCAGCATTTACTACCCTCCTAATGAGAAAATTCTTCCTCATATCCAGCCTAAACTTCCCTTGCTGCAATTTCAGATTGTTGCTTCCTGTTCTGTCATCTGCCACCACTGAGGTCCATCCTCTTTTGAGCCCCATTCCGGTACTTGAAGGCCGCTACTAAATCCCCCCATATCTGCTCTTCTCCGGACTAAACAAGCCCAGTTCCCTCAGCCTCTCTTCATAAGCCATGTGCCCCAGCCCCTGAACCGTTTTCATTGCCTTCTGCTGCACTCTCTCCAATTTGTCCACATTCTCTGTATAGCTGGAAGGCCCAAAACTGGACACAGTACTCCAGATGTGGCCTCACCAGTGCTGAATAGAGGGGAAGAATAACTTCCTTTGACCTAGCGGCAACACACCTACCCATGCAGCCCAGTATGCCATTAGCCTTCTTGGCACCAAGGGCACGCTGGTGGCTCATATTCAGCTTATTGTCCACTGCAACCCCAAGGTTCTTTTCTGCAGAGCTGCTGCCCAGCCAGTCACCCCCAGCTTGCACCGGTGCATGGGATTGCTCCCTCCTAAGTGAAGGACTTTGTACTTGTCCTTGTTGAACTGCATGAGATTTATTTTGGCCCGGTCCTCCAATTTGTCAAAGTCTCTGAATCCTAGCCCTACCCTCCGTTGTATTTACTACTCCCCCCAGCTTGGTGTCATCTGCAGACTTGCAGAGGGTGCTCTCTTATGTCATCTTCCAGGTTGTTGATGAAGATATTGAGCAAAATTGGCCCCAACACCAAGCCCTGGGGCTCTCCACTTGATCGTGACTGCCAGCTAGACATTGAGCCATTGATTACTACCCAGGGAGCCCGACACTCCAGCCAGCTTTGTATCCACCTTACAGTCCATTGATCCAACCCGTATTTCCTCAGCTTTCTTGTGAGAATGCTGTGGGAGACCGTATCAAAAGCCTTTTTTTTTTCCCTTTCTTAAATATGGGCACTATGTTTGCCCTTTTCCAATCGTCCCAGACCTGATTGCCATGAGTTTTTCAAAGATGATGGCCAGCGGCTCTGCAATCACATCAGCCAACTCCCTCAGCACCTTCGGGCTCCATAGACTTATATATTTCTCGCTTTTTCTAAACAGTCCCTAATCTGTTCTTTGGCCACAGTCAGCTGTGTTGCTAATATAAGTTATTTAATGGCTCCCAGTTTTCTGGATACCTTGTGGGCTGATGTTCTGAGGTGCTTGCCGTACGACATGAAGAAAGCTGTGAAACTTCTTTGTTAACAGTCAGCCCCCTTGGAAATATGAAATAGGAAATAATGAGAAACAAAGATTAAGGGAGCTTGCTGTAAATGGTCCAACCCATGTGAACCTGAGCCGTTCTGACTAGCGCTAGAGCTCAGCGAGCGGTAGAGGGTCTCCGCACTTCACAGAATCAGGCTTGAAATGCTATGTTTAAACAAAACGGACCTCTGTGTGCTTCCTTCCCTGACGCCTTCTCCCCTGCTATTCTCAGCTGCTGCCTGGCACCTTTCATCTGTCCAGGACGCCCAGCTGCCTTCCTGACCGTTACCAGTTTGGATATGTCATCTGGGGGCAGGTGGTCTTCCTGTGCTGAGTCACGGTGCCAGCTTCATGACTCAGGAATTCATTCCTGGATGCTTGTGTCATAAGCCTGTGATTTACACTTCCCCTTCGCACGTTAGCCTTCTTTTCTAACATGGCTTGCTTGCTTATCATTCATCTTCTGTCCTAGGAGAATTAAAATTGCTGGCCTGTGATCGATATAGGATGACACACAGATAATTGCCATATAGATGAAGCAATAGCACCTTTCATTCCTTAAGGATCTCCAAGTGCTTCACACACATACCGGGTCTGATTTTTTTACTTTCTTAACCCGATTTTACTCTAGTTCAGTTCTTGACTTCAGGTCCAGTAAAACCTGCCTCGATACATGGGATTAGATTAGATGAGCCAAAAGGTTCCTTGCAGCCCTCTGATTGTAGGCTACACTGGACTTACAGTGCTGCAAATTAGAAGAGAATCAGACTCATGACTGATTCATGCGCTCTTGAAATGAAGATATTTCTGGGGTGAGAGTAGCAGCTGCACAGAGAACTGGCATGCAGTATAGCCTAGCAGTAAAGTAAATTTGGAGTTAGAGTAATTTTTAAGTAAACACATTATGAAAATGATCTAATGCCTCGTGCTGCAGGGCAAAAGCTAGTCCTTGTTTTTAAAAGTCAACATGTTACCAGCACATCCGGTATGGCAATTTCTACATTCCTGTGTAGAATAGACCTCTTAGGAAAAGTGCAGCAAAACCTTTCATGTCCATATAAAAACAGGACCTTAGATTTTGTGGTCACGTATTTAAAACAGAGAAAAAATTATTACAGGGGCGAACGTGATTTTTTTGAATGAAACGTTGGTGTGTCAATGAACCTAACATTTTGGCTGAATTGGACCTTTGTCCAGAAGAAAGTCGTTGGACCAGTGCTCATTGCCTTTCCTAGAGGTGAACATGGCTTATTGTCCATACTTTCCATAATTACTACTAGTTTTAAAAGCAAATTACTTCAAGCACCAAGCATAATTTATCACAAATTAGAATTGCAAATGATTTTTTGCTATTTATCGCACAGGTTACTCCAGAGAGGAGGAAAAGGCTGAGACTTGAGGCAAGGATATTGTGGCACCTACAATTGGACTTTTGTATTTTTTTGCCAGTTTCCTGCTAGTCTCTGTCGTATTGTGCTGAACAAATCAAAGGTGTCACAATGGATTTGTTGACTAGGCTGCAGGAGATACAAAAGCATAGCGTTCCTTTTTTGGAAGGAGTTTTTAATTATTGGGTTTAGTGTACTACTTAGCTGTATTTCTGAAGGGAAGAAGAGATGATCTCATTCTAAAATTTGTCGATCTCAAGATGGTATCAGTTAGAGATTGGAAAAAGTGCCCGCCCCCCCCCCGGTCTTTTTACAAGAACAGATCAGCTGACCTGGTGGATCAGGCTCTTTGGAAACACTTTCCAACTCGGTTTCAGTAGCTCACTTGTTTCCAAAATACTCATTTAAAGCAACGCAGTTGAATTATATCACAGGACCACAGGGATTGCCACATGGATTCAGACCAGTGCTCCTTCTGGTTTGATATACTGTCTTCAAAAGTAGCCAAAACTGGATGCATCCCAGGGAGGTTCGGTAATCCTTCAAATGGACAAGTATTTCTAACATACACCAACTACTAATTGCTTATAGTAGGGAAGACTTATCCTTAATAGAAAAGCATTTCACAACACTTTAAAGCGGGTTAAATGCTTTTGCACCGCTTTAATGGTCTTGGTGTTTGCACGTGGCCGTGGCGTATTGCACATTAATTCCAGCCACTGTAGGAAATTTGGCGGTGTAATGAGCCTTAAATGACTTGGGGCGCAGCAAACTAAAAGTCCTTTGGGGAGTTTTAGTTTGCTACCCTTACAGCTGCGGAGCGAGGCACCGGGCTCCGTGCAGCTCCACAGCTCTGCAAGCAGCTTGGCAGCAGCCTGGGAGGGCAGGCTCCACCCAAGAAAAGCGGTGAGCCTAATCCTCCCCCTCGGAGCCTGCCTGAGCTGTGCGGGGGCCCGGTGCTTCCCTCCATGGCTGCGGTGGCCCCCGGGACCAGCCCAGCCGGGTGCTTGCAGGTGGGTGCTGTCTGGTGCAGGGCCGCAGCTGCCGTGGAGGGAAACACCAGCCCCCACCTGCAGCCCAGGGACTGCTCTGCCCACCGGCAGCGGGGTGTGTGCGCACAACACGGGGGTTTATTTAGCCCTAAATTGAAGCAGTGTTTTTTAAAATCTTTGCTTCAATTTAGGGCCCCCATTTTGTCTGCACACGCCCTAGGTGTCTACGCACTGTGGAGTCTCTCAGCCATGGTCCTTATTCAACTTTTGTTAGAGCAAACTCTCACTGATTTTAAACATTTTACTTTCTTCTGTCTTGTTTACATGTCCAGCGCTTCTGGCTGTAAATCTTCATTATCTTCAAAATATAAATCATTAGCTTAAAAATCAGATTTGGACAGAGCAGTGTGCCATTGATTCCTGTGACGAGAAAAATAAAAGCCCGGTAGTTTGCTAGCAATTGGCCTGAAGAAAACTGCAAGGTCAATGAAGTAGGTAAGTATAATTGGCCTTCCCACCACTTTATTAAATATGTTGTGAACTGGGATGTAGTTCATCTGATACTTGCTTTCTTGTGTTGTATTATGTAACACATCTCAGCAAAGTAAAATGCCAGGGCAGTCCAAGATGATTTTGTCTTTACCGTAAGGGGTGCAGATGAAGATAGGCAATGTTTATGTAGTGCTTTCAGGATATAATGCTCAGTTTGAGTATTTTTAAGCTCTTACATCTCCCAGTTCAAGTGGTAAGGTTGTTTTTTCCTCCCTAACCTTAGAGATCTGGAAACTGTTCATCTACTTACTGTAACTTCTCCATTTGCTAAAGATGTGAATCATCTTCCAGGAAAGAACTGTCGTCTAAAGGTTGATAAAGGAAAAAAAAATATCCCAGTTTTCAGAGAAACTTCCCCTTATTCAGAAATTATGGATGCAGTCCGAGTCGTATAGCTTCTTGAGCATGCAAGAAACTCAGCATTTTGAAGACAAATTACTTTCTCGTAGGTAAAAGCACAAGGGCCTGAGATTTGTACCTGGGTTCTTTTTTTTTTAAAGTTCAGCTGGAAACATGGCTTTTCAAATAGGCTCAACCTATCGAAGCAGGTTTTACTGGACCTGAAGTCACTGGACCTTTCAGACACCTTGGACACATCTATATGAGACGCGGTAACGAGCATTAGCATAGTTTACTGCACAGTAAGTGCGCATGCCTACACATGCATGCACTTACTGCGCAGTAAAAACCCTTAATCCTGCTTTAAATTTGCTACTTGCAAATGGAAGTAGCAAATTTTAAGCTGGATTAGTTTCTGTGCAGCAGTGCATGTGTAGACAGGACCCTTGATTCCTATTATATTAAGAAGGGAACACTTTTTATCGCATCCTAAAGGCTTGGAAAGCTCTTACAAAAATGCAGACACAGTTCAGTTTTATAAGAGCAAGGGGAAGGCTTCTGGGAACCTACACTATATAGACACGTGGAGCAAAGGTGTAACCTAGCACAGGGATTGTATAGGAAGGATGGAGCCTGTGCTTATTCTTTCTCACGAAAGAAGTGAGAAAGTAAGCTTCAGTCGCAGGGGATATTGCAACACTGAAGCTGCTATAGCAGAGGGAGCATTGCCTCGAGGAGAAGGGAACTGCACTTCCCTGTGGATCTCCCCACTGTGCCTCCTGGCTGCTCAGACTCTAAGCATAGGAAACTATTTGGCATGAAGACAACAGGTGTACCTAGGACTGGAAAGCTTCATAAACTATAGCGTACCCTGCTCTCCTGTGTTCGGCAAACTCTTCATATTTGACTTTGAACGCGCACGTTTCACTGGAGCGGATCTGGGTTTTGAATAAAAAACAAAAACAACTTAAACTGCCCTACAGCAAAGATAAATGACTGCAAGAGAATACCAGAGAGTTGAGCAACATGCTAAGGACACGTTGTTTCCCTTCGGGCACTGACTAAAGTTGACGTCATTCAGATAGCTCGGATGTTTGCGAGCACTACGGGGCTTGGAAAGGGAAAGCAAATAGGAAAAACACTGGGGAGCTGAACAATTTGTTTTGTTTTATGACTCTCTAGTAGTTGAACAAGGGAGCGATTACTCATGTCCTGTCACTGCACATCGAGAAAATTCCACTGGGCTTAAAACGGGCAGGAAAAAGGTAGTTTCCTAAAAAACACTGAATTAATTAGACAGAGCCCATTACTCAGAGGAGTCCCAGTTGAACAGGAAGGGTCAGAGTCTGACTCGCGGAGGAGTCGGGGTTAGTTCTAAATCTTGGCCACGGAGTGTTTCGGAGGGAACAGATAGTTCAGCAGCAAGACTGAGGAATGTTTCTGGTTGCACTATTCTTGCAGCAGCCCTTTGTAGGAGCTTTCCAGAGAATTCAAGACGAAGAGACTAGGCCAGACCTTTCCTCCAAGCCTCTTCTCCCTGCTCCCCAAAATTTTTGCTGGGAAAGCGGGCAAACCTCTAAAATGGTAATGTCTGCAGAGAAATGTCTCCTGCCCAGGAAAGACAATACAAGATAAAGCCTATGGGGTATTTGGGCCATAAAATGGTATGGAGGCGAGGCATGAAACTTGAATTTTCCCAGATCTTCAAGGCAAGGGGAAGAAGGGGCCCCTACGATTCCAGAAGGAGTCCGTCCTCGTTTGAAAGAGAGCTTTGTGGTGCAAGGAGGAACTATCTATTGCATTCAGATTTGTTCATGCTGTTTTAATACGATCTTCACAACTGTCTGACCCACATTCCCACATGTATTCAAACATGCTGCTGCTGCACGGGTATGATTATTTTAGAAAAACACCCAATGTATAACGTGCACTTGAATTTGGCCCACTGTATTCATTTGTGCACTGCATAGCCACCATTTCCTTCTCTGCTAGAAGCCTATTACAAACTTCATGAGACTAAAAACAGGGAGTCATTATTGTGATATGTTGTTTTCCTGTGAACTCTAAGCAGAGGAGTTTTCTTCAGTCTGCAGACACAAATATATGCACTTCATACCAAAATCCCCACCACAATTACTTCCACTACAGGCATAAATTATTGGTCATTGTAAGCAGTTCACAGCAGTCAGGGGAGCATATGGGAGAAATGTGTTTAGCATAATACGTTTGAAAAGTTTGGGAGAGACATTAAAACTGAATCAGCAGTTAGCAAGGGTATTTAAGCAAGCTGGTATGGATAGGGAACCAGTAAAGATATGTGGAAGATATTATTATGATAAGGTATTTGGAAGAGTGACATGATTGTCATCATTCTGATTAGGTTGGACTCTAAACAGAAATAGAGGGAAGCACAGGAGAAAAGATGTAGTGCTGCAGATGTAAGGGAAAGCACCTTTTCTCCCTTGCTGCAGAGAGGAGGATGCAGACCAATGTCTTGAAGTGGCAGCAAAGTAAATTTAGATTGGATATCTGGAAAAACTTACTCACTGTGCGAATAGCACGGCAGTGGAATAGACTGCGTAGAGAAGTTGTGGATTTTCTATCAGCGGAGGTGTTCAGGAAGAGGTTGAACAGCTTCTGGTGGGGGCTGATCTAGGCATAGCTATGCCTGTTTTCTACCAGGGGTGTCGTGGCATTTTTAAGCTTGCCCAGGGGCATTGGGTGTGGGCTACAGCTAAGACTGGGGACTTCAACTGGGGTGTGCTGATTCTCCAGCTAGGAGCAAAGCCGGAGGTTCCTGGCTCGAGGATCTTGCCCCACCACTCGAGGTCGGACCTATCGCTATATTTGGGGTCAGGAAGGAATTTTACCCCGTGGTCAGATTAGTATGGACTGTGGGGTTTTTTGCTTTCCGCTCTGGTGGGGGCCATGGCTCTCTACCTGGGACCCTCTTAAGCATATATTGACAACATTTCATAGGAGCGGGACATTTGCTTCCTCTGCTTTACCTGTGGCAAGTTAGGGTGTTAGGCCCGTGTTGTCAGGGTTGACATGTAGGGTTTAGATAATGGTTGTATGGGATGGTTTGGATAGGGATGATCCTGCCTCAGGCAGGGGGTTAGACTGGATGACCTCTGGAGGTCCCTTCCAGCCCTACCTCTCCATTACTTTGACTGTGTACAACTGTGGATTGGAATGCAGACCCTGGCAAGGTCCCAGCTGCACTATGAGGATCCCACCCTGCCTTTGCCTTTAGCTTATGAATGGACTAAGAACCTTTGATGAACAGGCTGTATACATGGAAAGTATTGTCTTGCTGTCTGTGGTGTAGAAAGCAGCATCATGCCTCCTGATGGGGAATGGGTCACCAGGAGCACATTGTTCCAATGGTTCAGACCCTGCACTGGTTTCCAGTAGCTCCCCAAGCACAAGGCAGGGTATTTGTTTCGATGTATAAGTCCCTAAAGGGTCTGAACCTGACGTATCTAAGGTACTGCCTTCTCCCTGACACCGCATCACGAACCCGTAAGTCAGCCAAGGGCGACCTCCTGCAAGTGCCATCAGTGTGCCAAGTTCACTGGGCAAAAAAGTGTTGCGGGTTGTTCTTGATGGTTGCTTCTCATCTCTGCAACTCTCTCCCCTTTGGGGCCTGAACCTGGACCTCTTACAGATGTGCTGAGAGACCTGCCTCTTTTGGCAGGTGTTGAGCAAGGAAGGCTAAGCTGGGATATGTTTTAGAAGGGGTTTGTTTGATAACTTTTAAAATATTCTACTGCTTTTATAAGTTGGTTTGTTCTCTTGCACGTTATTCTTGTGTTTTACAAGTTACTGTGTTCTCTTACTGCAAGCCCCCCAGAGCTGTTGTTGGGAAGGGAGGCACATACATCTAAATAAATAAAGATAAATATAATGTCTTTTTGCCAGCTTCTTGAGAAGTGTATTAATGTTTGAAGTGCTCAGATTGCCTTGGATGCAAAGTGTAATTCCGAAAGAAAGGAAGTGAGGGATGAGATGGGGCTTTTGTCATAGGAAAGTCGAAACAGTACAGTAAATACAGCACAGTGTATTTGAGATTCCAGACTTTGTCGTGGTTGCTCAGCTCTTCATAATCATTTATTTCTGATCCCTACTTGTTTCCCTTGCTGTAACTATGAGGAGAACGTAGTGTTCTTGATCAGAGTGATCTGTTTCTTTGCAGGCCTGGTGTTATACTGTAAATCAAGGGTGTCAAACATACGGTCCATGGGCTGGATCCAGCTTGTGGAAGTTGGAGCTGCATCTCCTGCCCTGTGTCAGAGCTGCTGCTGCAACCACTGCCACAGCAGCATCTGTAGCTCCAATCCTGGGCATGTCGCATTCCCCAGGCTGAATCCAGTTCTCAAGGAGCCCCGCAGTCCAGATCCAACCCAGGAAACAAAGTGAGTTTGGCACCTCTGTCCTTTCATAAGCTATTGATAGTTGTGGTTTATACTGCTAGGTTCAGGGATCCCATTCATTTTTTTTCAGTGAAACTTGTGCTTTGGATCTGACAGTGCTATTACATGTTTGCACATCTTCCTGATTATAGGAATTAATCTTGCGGTTGTTACTGACACTTGAATTAGACCTATTCATGTTAGCAATAGAGGCAAATACTGCAAGGCAAACTTTGTTCTTACTTATACCCCTGAGCAATTGCCTTGACTTCACCTGAGGGCAGAATTTGACCTGGTACATTTGGGGCAGGGTCAACATTAAGGCCTTTTACTTGTGTTTAGGTGCCAGCTATATCTTTAAAAGTGTTTCAAAATTAGTATAAATCGGCGGTCTTGGTTTTGGTCGTCAGTATGACTGTAAACTGCATCTGACTGGAGGGCCTGGTGGCAACATGGTAGGGCTACTCGTGGTGGGGTAGCTCCTGTAAAATGTTGCAACCTCCAGAGTAAGGTGAGTATAGGATGCCTCAAAACCCTAGCGCTCACTGCCTTGTGGGTGCTCTTTGGTTAGAGAAAGGCTAAGGGGCATCACCCTGACAAACACACACTCACTGAGGCATTAGACAGTCTGCAGCAATTATCTGTTGCTGTCTGGCAGAAGCTACAACCATCGAGGCACTGAAGATCAGGACTCAGTCTGGCCTTTGGATTCTGTCTCAATGGTCTAAAGAGGGGATGGGAGGTCTTGGGCAGCCTCCACTCCTCCATACTCTTGCCTAGTATATGCGTCAAAGGTCTTGGTGTGACGGTTTCAGGACTCTGTACAGGTGGGTTCGTCAGGAACCTAAGTAGACCTCTTACATATACACCATGATCCAGAGGATCAACTGTTGCCCACCCTATAAATCATGGGTACTCAACTCCCAGATCCAGCCCCCAGAGCTGTATCGTCTGGTCCACGGGGCTTCCAACAGGTGTGAAAATTTGGTGGTGGGGAGTGGAGTGGTGGATCCTCCTCTAATGCCAAATTGCCACATCCGCAGGGCCAGATAGCATGGCCCCGCGTATGGAGCCGGACACCCAGGCCAGTGCGGAGCCCAGTTCTGGAGCACAGGATGGCACGGGGCCTCTCAGTGTTTGGTGCACAGGTAGTGTGGCCATCATAGAGGACAGTCCAGTTGTCCTCTGTCCTCTTATTGATACAAAACCGGACACCCTGAAGAAGAAAAAGAGGACCTAAAGGCGTTGGGTTTCGTATCAGTAGAGGACAGAGGACAGTAGCAGAAAACCAGAATGTCCTCTATGATGGCCACCCTATGCATAGGGTTGGACAGGGGTGATGTGGGACCCAATCCCAGCACGTGCAGCCAGGCAGGAGTGATGCATGGCCCAATCCTGGGGCTTAGTCCCTGCATTGTGGGGCCTGATGGGAGTGTTGTGGGGAGCCAGGGCCTGATCCCAGTGAATGGGACTGGTGCAGGGCCCAATCTGGGTGGACAGGAGCCAGCCAAGGCCGTGCGGGGCCTCGTCTGGCCCGCAGGCCTGCCCCACGCCACTCCTCTAGCCTTTGGGTCCAAAAGGTTGAGCACAACTAGTATGAGTTATTTTGTTGATCTGTCTCTCCCTTTTTCTTGGAAAAAGTTCATGCTCTAATAAACGTTTCAGTTTTAAACTGTAACTTGTCCTGCCTAAACGTGTTTAATATGGAGAGGTAGAAAAATTAGACTGCAGCCAGAAGGACGAACACATCTCTCAAGTAATTCAGTTACTTCACGAAAAAGTAAAGAAAACCCAGCAGTTTTCTTCTCTTGCACTTTGTTTTAGGACTGTGAAGTCTTTGACGGAAAAGGCTATTTAAATGCAAAGATGTACTTTTTATTTAATTATCTTATCCCATCTAGTACTTCAGAAATGCTGGAAAAGTAGTTACTTGGACTGGAATGAAACTGCCAACCTACTCCAGAGATGAAAGTCTAGCCAACGCACTTGCAACCTGGCTGCTGTCAAATACCACCAGTGCCCCTTGGCGCTGAATTGCTGTCGACATCCTGGCTTTGCAGGCTGCATGAAATCGCTTGATGGGCAGGAGGAAGGGTGAGGGGGGACTAGTGCCCATAGCTAGTCTGCTCCCTCCCTCCAGCACGCCGGCACCTGCAGCAGGCTGGGAAAGCCCCTCGCCTGCTGGTGCTTCCCGCTGCTTCACGTGGGCTGCCTTGTCTGGCGGGGCTTGCCGTCACCTCCTTGACCCGCTGTCAAAGGCCCTGGGGAACGGCTCCCAGCAGCAACTGTGTCCGAGCAGGTCTGTGTGCAGCCCCCAGCTCCCCCCGCTGCTCCAGGCAGGCAGCCGTAACCCCTCCGCCATGGCGGGGTAGACCAAGCACCATCCCGGGGCTCCGCATCTGTCACCTGGGGCTAGCTATGTGTTACCATTTAACCAATATAATTAGAGGAGGTTAAACGGATAATTTTTTTAACAATATTTATATCCCTATTGGACATGCCTGTCTGTGTCGAGAGCTGTTATTTCAAAGACATCTATAATGTGACAAAATCTTGACCTCTAAGTATGGAGTTGACTCTAAGCTTAGGATGGAAGATTGCTGCCTGCTCATAAGATTATGATATTAATTAAATAACCGTGGGAATTAAACCTTTAAATATCTTTAAAAATCTGCCTCGGGAGTCAGCAGCTGATTCAGGTTTGGAAACTCAAGATTTTCCAGCGGAAGTTGCTGGCTTCAGTTTATTCACGATTCATTTTGTATGTATTTTCTGTTGTGCTGTTCTAGTATTGAAAACTCTGAACCGATGCAGAAATTTTAGATGAATTAGGTATTCTGCAGTATAATTTAGTTTCTTTCCTCTTTAGCCTCGCTAGAATGGATTTTGTTTCCTGACACATTTTGTGTCCTCAGAGAAAGTATATTGTGCAGAACACTGTTACACTAATCTAATCGGGTTATAAATTGCATGGCATATGCTAACATCCGTGAGTCTTTTTATAGCAGGCTGTCTTTTATTGATATGATTTATTTTGTGGAGTAACATGAGTCAGTACACAGGCTGAATAGTAAGGTAAGCTGGATGATTATAACAAGCAAGTCACAGTTATGTATGTCGAGATGAAGAATTGAAATGTTGTGTTCCAAGACATTCTCGTGTTGATCCAGATGGCGGAAAGGAATCTTTCAGCCATGTATAGAATTTGGACAAAGATTATCACATCCTTCAGTTTATTGCAGGGTAACAGACCTGTTGTCCCATTAATCTGATCTCTTAAAGCTGGGATCCCTATTTCCTTCAAACCAGAATAGCCAGGCTCTTTAACTGTACTTCTTTGTTTTGAATTATATACTTTGACAAAACCCCAAAGATGCTCAGAATATATGTTTGATGACTTTTCATTCTATCTAAGAAAAAAAGGGTAGTTAGCATATACCTTGCTCTATATTCTAAAATACAGAACATCAAAGAAGTGCCAGCAGACTGATTTCTCTGGCCTTTACGTGCAAAATGGGGAAATGTCTCTCATTCATAGAATCATAGAAATTAAGGGCTGGAAGAGACCTCGAAAGATGGAGTCCAACCCCACCTGCTCTGGGCAGGAATACTGCTGAGACCAAATGATCCCAGCAAGGCGTCTGCCCACTCTCCTCTTGAAGACTTCCAAGGTTGGGGACTGCGCCGCCACCTTGGGAAGTCGTTTTTATTGATTTAGTACTTCTCTGTTTTGAAATAAAGGAGCATGTTTGGAAAGTGTACCACAGCTTGCAGGAATGTTAGGGTTGAAATATGAATTTTCCTAATTTTATAGGAATACGGGCAAAATGAAAGTTGTTCATATTCATTTGCATTCCAGGTGCTGATCTTGTGACAGTCCTCTACATACATGAAAAGGAGAGAATTGGTTATATGACGGGGGGGAAAAAACTATTACAAATTGCTGTGAATGGAAAGGTAAGTAATTCCTTATTCTTGTAAATCAGCAGAGCATAGCCTCTTCATGGATTTTGTTTCCTGATAGATAGAAAGGAGGTAGTATGAATATGGCTACCATGTATTCTTTGACATTGTGCTGCTTAGTTGGAGGAAGGTCAAAGATTTAAAAAAAATAAAAACAGGATTTGTGCTCTGTTTTTACTTTTTTTATCAAGTATTAGAAAAGGACTAAGAAGTTTTTTTGTTTTGTCTTTTAATGATTTTTTAAATTTATTTTTCTACTTATTCATTTATTTTAATTTTGTGAGCTATCACACCTTAGTGGAAGGATTGGAGTATTTTGAAATCATTAAATAAGGGATTATTTTTTTTAAAGTGCATAAAAGCAATTGGAGTTAAATACATTAAAATGAAACAATTACATTTTACATAGCCTAACTAAAAATTCCTCCCTCTTCAAATTGATTACCTTTCTGCCTCTGTTGTTATCGTTTTACTAGTTCCCCACATTTTACTAGTTCCCCCATGTATAGGCTTCCAAAATGGGTAAGATTTTGCATCGTAAAGCGCAGAGCAATTAAAAACAAAAATCTTCTTTTTTCCTCCCTCCCACAAGAGAAAACCTTTCCAAACCTTGCTTATAAAAAAAATTTTAAATGGACAAAATAGTTTTTTCCTTTGCAAGCAACCTTTAACACTCTCTGGCAGAAAAGTTACCATGATTACTCATTAAGCAGTGTAGGATTTAGTGAAGCCAGAACTGCAGGTAAGTAGAGCTTCAAAACCATTGTGAATCTCTGCTTTGATGAATGTGCGAGTATGTGTATAAATGGATGCAGGATATTTCACTGGACAAGAAACCAAAACTGTGGCCACGGATTTTGAGTCCTTCATGGCCCTAAGCGTGTGTTCAGCACTGAGTTTGGGCAATGACTATTATTTTAAATCTTGGGTGATGATCTCCTCACCAGGACAGTCTCTATAAAAATGAGACGCATAAATCTTTGTTTCCACAGTTTTGAATTAAAAAGTAAGTCCTTTTTTATAAAATTGTCATTTGTTTGTGTCTTGTCTCTAACGAGGAACCTAACAGGTGTATTATTTTTTGCAATAATGCTTGTGGTTATGGTGATTCAATTTGGATGTCAACGGCTTCAGAACGGGTACGAGTTTCAGTACCACGTGATCCATCTGCCAAAGACCGCTTCAAGGACGGATAACTCAATTGTTGCTGTAATAAATATGCGTCTGTTCTTTAAGGATCTCTTATTTTCCTAGTGTTGAAGTGATGCTGTTGCTGTGATAGTTCAGGAAATATGTGAGAGGCAATACTTCCAGTGGGTGATATCTTTTATGGGATCAACTGTATGGTTGGGATTGATACAGACCAACATTTCTCAGCCCGTCGCGATACAAAAGTGGATCGCAAGAATATATGAAAGAGTCACAAACAAACTTTAAAAGTGGATCCACAAACTTAGGAGAAAACTGGGGGTTTTCCGTTGCAGGCTGGCAGAGCTCCAGCCTGCAAGGGGCTGCTTGGGGCCCCCATACCCCACACAACTACCTCTGCCCCATACATTAGGGAGCAGGGGGCAGCTGGTTGGGAGTGAGGGGCACTGGGTTGGGACTGGCCATTCATGTTTGCAGACAGGTCTTGGTACAAAAAAGGTTGAGAACCACTGGTACAGACAAACTTTCCGGTATCACAGTATCCTTCCTCAGGCCTCTGTTTTCCTAAGAAGTGCATTCTGTAATGTAAGTCTGAAAAGGCTTCAGAGAACACAACCCAGCAAAGTGGGTATGTCTATCAAAAGGATTCTTGCAAAGCTCTGTACTGCTTGTAGTTCCTAATCCTACCCTCTTCTTACAGAGCTGTACTTCCAAAGGCTCCTGTGGGGAGGAGGCAGTGAATGAGATGAGTCCGCTATGCAGCTGACTACACTGATCACACAGTGGATTGGTCTGGAAATTTTGATTGTGGATACTCAAATGGTTTGTCATGTCGTCATCATTGCCAAATGACATTTAACTTTTTAACTACAGCCCTTTTTCTTCCTGGCTTTTCATTTTTAAACAAATACAACCTCTTTACTCATATAAATGCCCAGCTATGGAGGCCTTGATGGTTTCCTGCTGCTCGCCACCTGGAAGATAATGGAATTATTTCACAGCAAAAGATTTTTAAGTATAGATCAGATACAGTGAAGCTTCGGCTCTAAATGAAAGCTGAGTAATGATTTCACGCTTTGACCCTCTAATTTTTATAGAAGTCAAAGGTGTACAATTCATTGCAGGAGGAAGCTCTCAATCCTGCTTCAAGTGTTTTGCTGATTTGTTTTTCAGCGCTGACTTATTGTGAGTGATTCACATGCGCTGAAATGTTTGCTGCACTGATTTTTTTTTTTTCTAGGAAGCTAAAAGGTTGTCTCGGCTTGCTCAGGCAGGTTTCTTCTTGACGAAAGGAACTATCTCGGTGAGAATCAGGTTGGCTGCGTGCACATCTAGAAATGTCAGGAAGAGTTTGTATGCATATTAAGAGTAGAGTGTATCCCTGAAAATGTTCATTTAACCTAGTAAAATAAAAATACTTTTCTATGTTTGTTTTTCTGAATAGGTCAAAAATGCCAGCTTACATGCTGAGTGAGCTTTCTTAATACTGAAGTAGGCAAGTGGGAAACCAATGGGGAATGAATAGGTCAGGGAAGGCAAGATGGAACATTTTTACTTGTATGTTTGTTGTTTGAGTCCAGGTCGGAAACTACCGAAAATTACTGCTTGCTTAATTAAATCTTTTGTGAAATGACTTTGTCTCAATAGAACTACATTACAAAACCAAGAGCAAAGTTGGCATTAATTGGTATCTCCACAAAGGGCCAAATTCACAATAAAATTGTGTTCTCAGAGCCTTCCCTTTCTTGTCAGGAAGGAGATATATTGAAGAGAAATGTTGGGAGCCCACACTACCATTTCCCATACCATATCTCTTCTCTGAAAAAATAAAGGACTTCTGCAGAGCTATCAATATAAAATCTTTCATTGGTGCCATATTTAAAAAAAAATTTACGTAACAAAAATTGAATGGTTCATCTGACACAGTTCTTACAGTGCTTATGGTTTACACGTGGACAATCTTGCCTTGAGCAAGGGGTGGTCTCTTCTACCCCTATTTTTCTGTTTCTACAATTTTGGGGGAATCATTATTTCAATATCTTATTGGTTGAATCAACTAAAGCTGCAGTGGGCAAAAGTCTAGAAAAGTGCATTTACACATCTCCTGATAAGAAACATTTGAACAGGAAGCAATAAAGCTCATTTTTTAGGAATTTCCCATATGGAAATGTTGCTTTTTTGGGGAAACGTTTCCAAATTGCTGCTAGCAAAAGTTCTGTATGGTTAATCTTGGAGTCACATTTTGTAATGCACACAATTTTCATTTGCATAAGTAAAAATAAAGTGGTGGTTTATATCTTACTTTGAATTTAACCACAGGAATTCTTTTTCAGGGAAGATGAATGCCCAGCTGTAGAGGTCTTGAATGCTTCTTAACCACATGTAAATTAACGGAATTGTTGAGCAGTAAAAACAAGTCATAGGCCTCAATATTACAGTGATTTATATAGGTACATAACATTACTTATGTGACTAGTCATGTTGGAGTGGAATAAATTTATGTACCCATTTAAAATAATCAAGGCCAAAATTACTGACATCTTGTTTAGAGTATTTACTCTGGAACATTATTTTTAGTGTTCACAAATAGAAAGCATTACCAGCAAGACTCCTTATCAGTGGTTGTATCTAGTCATATGAGTCCTTCATGTGGAAACTATTATTTCTGCAGACAGCTGCTTTTAAAACCCTTTTTACTAAGCTTCAGTTTAAACTGAACTGGAATTAACCCCACTCCAGTTTATAAGGAAATGCATTTGTCCCCTTTTACACAATCAGTTCCAAGAGAAACAGCAAAGGGATATTAGTCAGCGGTTTAAAGACCATACAGGAAATAAGGAGGTCTCGTTATCAGAGAACATCATGAACTGCTATCTCTGTATCTGCACCTCAGTATTACAGTTTGAATTTACAACCTTCATTTGAGGATGTTTTTCATTACCCTTTTGCAGTGGGTAATGAAACATTCAGAATTATAGTACAACCCATGAAACATGTTTTTTGCCTTCAAACAAGGTAATTAATTTGCTTGCATGAATTTACAGAATGCTGATATCCAGATCCCAAGACCCAAATCCTGGTGTGTGAATAACATCCTGTAGATACAGCACAGATGTAACTAGCTCTAGGCTTTTACCTGGTTCCTTTGCCATCATGGAGAGGGATTTTTGACTGAGAATTTTAGATTATCCCTAGGAGATTATTGTTTGCTCTATCTTAGATGCCCTTTAATATTTTGTCTTTTCCAGGTGCTGAGCAAATTGGTTTCATCATGGAACTTCTAGCTGCATTTAAAACCAACTTTGGTTTTACAATACAGAAGAGATCGAATGAACCTGAATCATGCAACAGTAGGACAAAGCCCAAGGCTTCAGTATGTTTCAAGAGTCACAGAAAATGAGGGTCAAAAGGGACCTCAAGAGGTCATCTAACTCAACCCCTGCTCAAAGCAGGACCATCCCCAACTAGATCATTCCAGCCAAGGCTTTGTCAAGCTGGGTCTAAAAACATCTACAAGGATGAGTCCATAACCTCTCTGGGTAAATTGTTCCAGTGTTTCAACACACTCCTAGTGAGAAAGTTTTCCCTAAAACCACCTTAAACCTCCCTTGCTGCAACTTGAGCCCATTGCTCCTTGTTCTGTCACCTGCCACCACTGAGAACAGTCCAGCTTCATCCTCTTTCGAATCCCTCCTCAGGGAGTTGAAGGCTGCTATTAAATCCCCGCTCAGTCTTCTCTTCAGCAGACTAAATAAGTCCAGTTCCCTCAGCCTCTCCTCATAAGTCATGTGCCCCAGACACCTAACCATTTCCCTCGCTCTCCGCTGAACTCTTTCCAAATGTCCATGTCATCTCTATAGTGGGGGCCCAAAACTGGACACAGGACTCCAGATGTGGCCTCACCAGTGCAGAATAGAGTGAAATAATTACTTCCCTCGATCTACTGACAGCATTCCTACTAACATAGCCCAGTATGCTGTTAACCTTTTTGGCAACCAGGGCACGCTCATATCCATTTTATGGACTCCTATTTATCCAATACGAAAGGTTCGCATGCATGACATGGCCCCCCCCCTCCGATTTGTGTGCCCACAGTGGGCATGGGGCTATAGCACAGGCAGGAGCCACCTCTGCAGCCCAGTGGGCAGGAAGTCAGAGCCAGCTGGTTAGACTGCATGAGGATTAATAAATGGGTGAGGGCGATCACATTGCCTTCACCACCATTGCTCCCCTCAAGCCGCAGCTCTACCCCAGAGGGGAGGTGGGGTGTCAGGTAGTGCCGGCAACCTGAAGGGAGCAGCAGTGACCACGCTGTGACAGTGGGGTAGCGCCGTGGCCCATCGTGCACGCGTCTCGTGGCAGGAGGAGGGGAGGGCAGCGTCACTCCCCTGATCAGTTAACTCGTCGCACTGCTGGTGGTGTGGCTGGCATGGGGGTCCTGGCAGTGGTGATGGCAGCAGCTGCAAAGAGTCTTGATGCCCCACTCTGGGTCCCATCTACTGAGCTGCAGAGGCACCTCCTGCCTGTGCCGGTCCAGCCAGGCTGCAGCCCCATACCCTCTGTGGGCATCCCTCCCACCGCCCCATACCACACCCTGGGGGGCTAGGAGCGGGGGCAGTGAGTCGGGATTGAGGGGCACCAGCAGGATCAGGGGGCTGGGAGTTGTGGGTTGGGACTGAGGAGCACCAGCAGGGCCGGGGGCTGCAAGTCGGGGTGAGGGGCACCGGCAATTTGCTTGTTCAAATTGCACAATGCTGAATCATAGAATCAAGTCACTTGGGAGTAATGGAGGACCACATGTTAACGTTGCTGTTAATGTTTTCCTGTTGACATTGATTTCTGTCTTTAAAATTAAGACTGTTGATCTGCTTTAACCTGTAGTGTGTAATAAGTATTTTGGGGCCTAAATATTTGTATGTTTTCTACGTAAACTATTTACTGGGTCAGGACTGGCCATTAAAGTTTACGAATGGGTCCTGGTACAAAAAAGGTTGAGAACCACTGATTGACACTCTTAACGTTTATCGAGATTTCACTGGGGGTCCGTTTAAAATGGAAAGACTGGCTTATAACCTGGTTTCATCATTTTCTACACTACCAAGCTGTGTATTTTGGGAGAAGCTGGTGTGCTGTTTTACAGTACGTGATCAGGAAATTAATTACCCAGCGCGCAGTGTGGTGGAACATGGGCTGTGTTTCCTAGTGCAGTGTTGACAGGAAGGGAGATTGGCCAAACTGATTGCATAGGAAAGCACAATTATAACCTGCAGCAAGGTAACATTGTTACAAGGGAGACAGTAACATGCCAGTCTGAACCTCTGGCAAGTGTACAGTCGCCAGATTAAGGAAACTGAAGTGAAATGATAAACTCTGTTGTTCACATGGCAACACAACATGTTGATAGTCAGCCACCCCACTAACTGGTTATTGATTCCGTGAGCAAGGATTTTTTGTGCAGTTTTAACAATAGGTTAGAAAAACACTTGCCTAGGATGGTTTTGACAGGGGTGATCCTGCCTTAGTTGAACTAGATGACGTGCTGAGGTCCCATCTAACCCTACTTTTCTATGATTCTGTGATTACAAGGTTCATAGTCGAAAAGAAATGTGCCTCCATAAAAGCAAGGGAAGCCACAAAGGAACTTGGCTAGAAATATCTGGGTTTAAACATAGTGATAAATAATCCCATAAGTCCTCCCCCAACGATTCATCAGTATTATGGAATTCTATCATGTTTGCAGGTTCTGCTTAAAATGGTAATGTTTTAAATACTTTAAGCAGTTCTGCAGCGTGGACAAGACTGAGCCATGTAGGGATGGCTTCATGCAGGGATGAAGTCGGGAAGGCCAAAGCACAATTGGAGTTGCAGCTAGCAAGGGATGTGAAGGGCAACAACGGTTTTCTACGAGTATGTCAGCCACAAGTGGAAGATCAGGGAAAGTGTGGGTCCCTTATTGAATGGGGGAGGCAACCTAGTGACAGGTGAAGACGAAAAGGCTGAAGTATCAATGACGTTCTTACCTCAGTCTTCACAGGCAAGGTCGGCTCCCAGACTACTGCACCTGGTGGTAGCATAACCTGGGAGGAGGTGAGCAGCCCTCTGTGGTGAAAGAACAGGCTAGGGACTATTTAGAAAAGCTGGACGTGTTCTTGGGGCCTTAGGCAACCCAACCAAGGGTGCTGAGGGAGTTGGCTGACGTGATTCCAGAGCGGCTGGCCATCGTATTTGAAAATTCATGGCGATCAGAGGAGGTCCCAGATGAGTGGAAAAGGGAAAATATAGTCCTCATCTTTAAGAAAGGGAAGAAGGAGGATCCAGGGCTACAGACCAGTCAGCCTCACCTCAATCCCTGGAAAAATAATGGAGCATGTCCTCAAGGAATCCATTTCTAAGCACTTGGAGCAGAAGAAGGTGTTTAGGAACAGTCAGCATGGATTCACCAAGGGCAAGTCATGCTTGACCAACCTGATTGGCTTCTGTAATGAAGTGACTGGCTCAGTGGATGCGAGGAAAGCAACGGACATAATATTCCTTGACTTTAGCAAGGCTTTTGATCCCGTCTCTCACAGCATTCTTGTAAGCAATCTGTGGAAGTACGGGTTGGATCAATGGACTGTAAAGTGGATAGAAAGCTGGCTGGAGTGTCGGGCTTAATGGGTAGTAATCAATGGCTCAGTGTCTAGCTGGCAGCCAGTATCAAGTGGAGTGCCCCAGGAGTCGGTGTTGGGGCCAATTTTGTTCAATAGCTTCATTAGTGATCTGGAAGATGGGATGGAGTGCACCCTCAGCAGGTTCACGGATGACGCCAAGCTGGGGGGAGTAGTAGATAGGGTAGGGCTAGGATTGAGAGTGACCTAGACGAATCAGAGGATTGGATCAAAAAGACTCTCATGCAGTTCAGTAAGGACAAGTGCAAAGTCCTGCACTGAGGTCAGAACAGTCCCAGGCACCCGCACTGGCTGGGCAGCAGCTTTGCAGAAAAGGACGGGGGGATTACCGTATCAAATACCATTGATTTTAGTGTAAGAGGAACTGTTGATGCAGATTAAAACATGCTGACTGATTTGCCTTTTCACACCTTATTGGTAACAGTTATGCTGTTAGTGAGACCCAGCACTTAGCCACTGGTGGGCTGTTCGCACCTCGTTAATGGTCATTACTTTGTTACTTGGAATGCCTTACCTCTGATAGCAACCTGAAAATTAACAGGACCTGTTCAACATCGATAGTGGTAAATTAACCAACTACCCTGCCTGTCCAACAATTTTTTGATTGCCAGATGAGTCTGTTGTATACATCTTTGACTTTATTCTCTTTCCATGGGTAATGGTATTAAAACATGTAGAAACATCTTCATTGGATGGTTTGAACCAGAGTGGGGAGGTAAGAACGTTAACATTTGCAAGCTCTTTAATGAAAAGGAAACAAAACCAAAACGCAGTGTTCGTTTTTGTTTTTAGGTTACATCAAGTTCATTGTAGTAACAGGGCGTCTTAGTTAGAAAATGATCTAAAGCTCCTTCAGGAAGCTGGTTTCATATGGTGGTTTAGATTTAACTACTTATTGTCTAGCACCATTTGAAATCAGTGTTCTTGGAGGAAGAATGGCTGCCCTTTTGTCTGAGGAACCTTGACGGTACGAGACGAAGAAATCAGGACCTCTCTACATGCTCGTAGTAGGTTTGTCCAGCCAGGCCTGTATTTAAGACTTTATGGTTTAGCTGAACCATATGAGGATGTTCCAATTTGTTGTTGGACACGCAGATTTCCACTGTTCATCATACCAAGCAACAGTGTATTTGTAACATTTGTAGACTCTGAACTTGGTGGTAAGATAATGAAGCACCACGTGGAATTACAGCATAACTTTTTAGACCTAATTTGTCACTGTTGTTCCAACTGTTATATTATCAATTGAATTAACCTATTTTATCCTGGACTGTTAGCTCTCCAGGATGACTCTCTCATTTGTTTTATGTTCTTTACAGGTCTAAGTGCGTTGTTGTTACTGTTTACTTTACTAGTTCTTACTCTGTCCTTGTAAAACAATTTGTATCTTATCTATTAAAATGGATGAAAGTATTATGTACCTATAAGATTCAAAACATGATAGTGTTTAAAATACCTGAGTGAGATTTTGTGAGATCATCGGACCCTATAGAAGTAAGCTAGAAGGACCCCATTAGGTCATCAAATCCAGCCCCCTTCTTGGCAGGATCACCCTTAACTAAAACACCCCAGTCAAGTGCCTGTCTAACCTGCTCTTGAACATTTCCGGGGTGGAGAGTCCACAACTTCTCTAGAAAGCCAGTTCCAGTGCCTGAGTACTCTCATCATCAGAAAATTCTGCCTAATATCCATCTTAAGTCCCCCCTGCTGCAATTTAAGGCCAATGCTCCCAGTCCTGTCTCCTATAGTCACAGAGAAAGTCTATCTCCATCCTGTGTATAATTGCCTTTCAGTTATTTGAAGCCTGTTATTAAATCCTTCCCCACCCCAGTCTTTTTTTCTCCAGACCAAATAATCCAAGTTCTGTTAGCCTCTCTTCATAAATGATGTTTAGCAGGCCTCTAATCATTTTTGTCCCTCTCTGCTGGACTCTTTCCAATCTGTACATATCTTGCTTGAAGTGTAGGCCAAAACTGAACACAGTACTCCTGGTGAGGCCTCACCAGTACCAGATAGAGCAAAATAATCACTTTCCTTGATTTGTAAGAGACATCTCTGTTAATACAACCCAGTATGCTGTAGGCTTTTTTTTTTGCAACAAGAGACATTGTTGGCTCACACTCAGCATATGGTTCACTGTAACTAGCCAGTTGTTCTGCAGTCTGTATTTATGCATGCCATTATGCCATCCCAAGTGCAGTATTTTGCACTTGTCCTTGTTGAGTCATTCCTCATTGATTTTTGGACTGCTTTTTCATTCTCTCCAGGTCATGCTAGATCCTAGCCCTATCTTCCAGGGTGTCTGAAACTCCATCCATTTTGGTGTCACCTGTAAATTTGCTAAGCATGTACTCAATCCCCTTGTCCAAATCATTAATGAAGATTTTAAACAATGTAGGACCCAAGACAGACTCTGGGGGAACCCCATTTGATACTTCTTCCCCATTTGACATTGAGCCAGCGATGACTACTCATTGAGCATGATGATCCAACCACTTATGTAATCACTTGCAGTACTTTACTCTAATTTGTATTTCCTTATTGAGGAGAACGCTGTGGGAGACTGTCAAATGTCTTGCCAAAGTCTAGGTATATCTTATCCACTGCTCTCTCCCAAACATGGAGCCTGTCACCTTATTGTAGAAAGATATCAGATTGGTCAGGCCCATGACTTGCTCTTGGTGAACCCACCTGGGTGTTCCTGATCACCTTGTTCTCCTCTAGGTGCTTCACAATAGATTCTTTGCAGATCAGCTCCATGATATTTCTAGGTATCAAGGTCAGGCAGATAGCTCTATAACTCTTTGTTTCCTCTTCTTTCCCTTTCTTAAACATGGACATTTATACTTGCCCATTTCCAGTCATCCGGAACCTTACCTGAACTCTTCAGTTTATCAAAGGGGATGGCCACTGTCTGAAATTATCTCAGCTAGTTCCTTCAGTACTCTATGCTGTATTCCATGCAACCCTGCAGACTTGAGAATATCTATCTTCTCAGAGTAATACCTAACCCCTTCTTCTACTACTGGATAGTTTGTCCCCCTCCTTGTCTTAGCTGCCAACAGCGCTCATGTTCTAATGCAGGGATGTACAGCTTCTAAGTAGCTGGGGGCTGATCACCCTGTGGACCACACCGTCACGGGGTGCATGCTTGCAGGCCGTAAGTAAGCCATGCCTCCCCCACCCCTGGGCCACACATCACATGGACACTCCCTCATTTGCTGCATTGTGTATCCATGCACCCCTCCCACTGCTGCACTGTGCACCTATGCAGCCTTTCCCTCCCCCTCCTTTTCCCCTGTCCTCCATCCCCACCCCCACCCCGCTTGTCCTCAGCTCCCCCTGCCACACTGCCCTATACCCCAGGGGTGGGAGCAGGCAGCAAAAGCTAGAGAAGGGAGGGGGGAGCTCAGGGAGTCCAACTGCCCTTGCAGCTGCAACAGTGTGGGAGGCAGCAACTGGGCAGGGGGCTGCAAATTAACCCCCTAGCTGAAAACCAATGATCTAGTTGACATTACTTATGAAGACTGAAGTAAAAAAGGCATTAAATCGGTCTTCTCTGCATCATCCATAACTAGGTTGCCTTCTGCAGAGGACCTACACATTCCTTTGTCTTCCTTTTACTTCTCATACATTAGAAGAATCCCTCTTTATTCCCTTTTATGTCCCTTGCCAGTTGCATCTCAAGTTGTGCCTCAAGATCCTTAGATGTAAAGTACTGTATTCTATTTTATTGTATTACACAATGTAGGTTGTTCTTTCCTACAGGTCTCAGTAACCCCTTTAGAGGATGACTGATTTCTTTTGGTGTTCAGAGTCCATACTATTTTCTAGCACCATTTGAAATCGGTTATAGTGATTGGGGAATTGCACCGTGTGAATTTTTGATAATGCAGATCTCAAAAGGAGAACCTTGAACTGTTACCGACAAATGAATTGTTAGGCGAACTGCATTGCTGGTTCAAAAGTTGCTGATATACTCAGCACATGTGTGGGATCTGCAACACCATACATCGACATCATATCTACTATGCTCATCTAAACAGAGGTAAGAGAATCCCAAATATTCACAATCCAGGTTAACATAATCTGTGGAATTTGATGAATCATTTTGTTACGTCACCAGGTTTTGATTTAGGTCTTCTATATTAAATGTGTGCCCCAAATTTAATGGAAAGCAGCACTATGTTGGAGAGAGGGTATAAAGAGTGATTGTTTTTCCCCAGATGGAGTGAGCTTAAGACTGCGAGAATCAAAATTTTCATGATGATTTTCAAAATTTTCTGAACTAATATTACTGTATTTTGAGAGGCATGAATTTTTTTTTTGGTGATACCTGTTATTGGACCATCTACATGGCCAGGATAAAGTTAGATCAGTTTTCCAGCATTTGCTCCCAAGTTTCTCGTATTGTTGTCTGTACGGATCTTCTGCAGAACACTGGTGAAGTGGGGGAAAAAAACAGAGAAAATATTTAATGGTAAGGCTAGAAAATAAGGAGGACTTAGAGTGAGAGAGAGAGACCCCTGAAACTACTTTTCTCTTTTTTAAATTTTTACATTTTTTTAATGTATCCTAAATTGTTGTCTTTTTAAGAGTGAACCCTGTAAAAAAAAACATAACCACAGCCATCAAGATGCTATATTTTTAGATGAGAAATAGATTTAATGACATTCTCTAAATGCGCTTATCAGATACTGCAACTCAGCCATCTCTGCACATCTGTCCTATTCAACTTTTGATACCTTGCAGCAGTTGTGTAACGTTTAAGGGAAAAAAAACCATGAAAAACACCCCTTGGTCTACAGCATTCCTTCAACTGCAAATCTTCTAGGAACTCTAATAATCAAAGAAATGCTTATGCTGTGCCAAGCATACCATGGGAGCTTAACAGGTTTTTAATAATGAAATAACACAAAGAGTACCTGACAAAAAGCTGAAAAATAGAAAGCTCTTGTTAGGCAAGTTTTTGGGGGGGGGGTTTAAACAAAAATTACCAAAATAATGTTCATAATTCCCTGTTTTAATGTGGTTTTCTAAAAGCCCAATGTAGTGCACATTGTCTTGGGAGTTCAGTTCTTGGGTTGGAATGGAACAGGTAAAGAAAACAGTTGCATCATTTTAGAGAAGAAACTAGGTTGTGGGTGGATCCCCTAATGGCAGAAATACCAGAGATGCCATACAATCCATTAGGGACTCTGCTTTTGCTATTGAGGTTATTTATAAGGTGTTTAGAAACAATGGTAACTAGTATAAAACTCAACATTAGACTACTGGATAAATGAAAGATAGCTGTAACACAGGTAGCCTAGCCAACTTGTGATTATTTGTCAAAGGTTCATAGGGCAGTCTTTTCTCCAATAAAATCAGGAACTGGTTATTTTTAATTCTTGTCTTTGCCTTTCCTGTCTCAGGAAAAAAGTTGGGGGAGGATTCCTGCATAACCTTCACCACCCCTTTATCATAGGAAACACACTTTTGGCTGATGCTTCCCAATACCTGCTGAAGCTACTGGGTCTGAACCAGCCATGGGCAGTCTTCCAAACTGTCTCGGACTTCCATGGCTTTTAGCATCATTCTCCAGGCTTTCCTATTCAACTGCCAGCTAAATTTAAAGAATTTCCATTGTGTTCTGAGTGTGAGTCCTAATAATACAAACCTCTCTTTCTAATGAAGCAGAATGAAACTCCACTCTTCTTATTTCAGTGCAAATTCATTGGGCAATGTCATTGTGTAAATCACAACACAATTGCCGTAAGAGAGTGAGATTGTTCTGTGGAAAGTTGTTTTGGACATAAGGTTTCACCCACATGTGATTTAGCCAAGTTATCCTGGAAATTTGAAGAGCCTGTGCAAGTTACCTTGAAATTTTGAAGGAAGATTGTAAAACAGTCCTCTGAAAAGTCGCTGGCAGTACTATGGGATGGCTACCCATCATCTCAGCAGGATGTTTTCCAGTCATCATGGTTTCATTCTGATGCTTTTATTCACAGCTCAGGATATTGTTGCCCATCTCTTGTATTTATATATGTAAACAGGCTGGGGAAAACATTTTCAACCAGGGTTTGCTTTGTGCCAGGCCAAAGTGCAAGGCTCTTGTGCTTTGTGGTGTCAAGTCCACGCAGGATCTACGTTCTATAGCAGAGGTATCAAACGTATGGCCATGGGCATGTTGTCTGACCAGGGGGGGCTCCCAGTTGGGTTGGGAAATTCAGTGGCAGGGAGAGCTGGGGTGGGGCCTACTGCCAAAACCCATAGTCTGGAACCCCACGGGGGGCACATTTTAACAGCAAGGGTGAAAAATAGGGGTGCACTGATAGAGATTTTTACAGCTGATATTGATGGGTGATTTTTATTGAGCTATATCAGCCGATACCGATCCGAATGCCAATATGCAGCCTGGCAGCATGGAAAGCAGCCTCCGGCTGGTACATCTGTTGTGAGAGAAGGGGCCGGGGGAGGGGAGGGGGGCAGATCAAGGCCCCCGCGGTGAGGGAGGGAGTGGGGCAGGCACCCCTTCCCTCCCCCCGCCCCTTCCCCCGCAGCAGACTGACCAGCCGGACCCGACTGCTCTCCATGCTGCCAGGCTGGGCGCCTGCATACTGCGCTGTGGCTGCGCACATGAACAGGGCATTTATCTGCACGTTACCGGCCACATCAACCAAAAACAGCCAGTTGCCGATACCCGTCAGTTTTCCTTATATCGGTGCTGATCCGATATGGGACCAATGTATTGGTGCACCTCTAGTGAAAAACAGCTGCATTAACCCCTTCAGCAATCGTCTCCAGTTGTGCTACTGCATCCAAATACAGCCTGTGAAGATACAGCCGTGATGCCACAGCCTGGATCTGGCCAAAGGAAGCAGATGAGTTTGACATCCCTGCTCTGCATCAATCAGATGGTCTTTGAGGGTCTGTGATTGAGCAGAAATTATCGCCAAGCTATTGATTTGAATAAGTCACCCAGCAAGTTAGAGAACTGAGAAAAGAAATCAGGAGGTTTGAGATTCTTTCCCTTAAAACACATTTTCATTTATTAACGTGGACATTTTAAGAATCCCTTTCAGATTTACGTCACGTCCGTGTTACTTCCAGATTCCTTGACCACCTCGGGCTAGTCACTTCCGCAGTCCTGTCTGGTCATTTTTGATTTGGTCCTCCTGTCTTAGCACAAAGCTGAGGTATTTGGGTTTCAAACAAAAATACCAGCCCAGACCTGTTCTAATTAAAAAAAAAAAAAAAAAAGCCATGATGGTGTTTCTGTTGATATTAAATCCAGCAACACTTTTCTTCCCAAACAGCAGGTTTGGGTCCAACTGTCCTTTTAGCCCTCGAATCTTTGGTTCCCTCTGGAACTGGCTCCTGCATAGGATTTTGCTTGGGAGGGTGACACAGTGTGACAGGATGTAGACACAAATCCTTCAGCTACTAAAAGTTTAGAGCGAGTGCGGCCTCATGTCTGCAATGAACCCCAATTGGTTTCTCCTCCTCCTCTCCCTTGCAAAAACCCTTCCTCAGCCAACCCACCAGATGTGAGCCACCTCCCTCAGCCCAGAAAGCAACATGAGCCATGCATCCCCCTTCAACAGCAAAGGCTGTGGGTGGAGAAAAGCTGGCTGAGAGCCCAGAAGCAGCTGGCAGACGAGTATAGATCTGCCAGCCACTTAAGGTGAAATCATGGGGTCGGGAAGTTAATGTGGGAGAGATGAGGAAGATTTACAAGGAAGAAGAGTTCAGGGATGGGTCCTACACAGAGAAGGACCCCTCTGCGTTGGAGGGGTCAAGGAGAACATTATCTTCACGTGACCAGACATGGCAGCCGTGCCAAAGGGCAGGTTCTGGAGCAGAACGAATTTCTTTGCCATGGTAAGAAAGTTTTGGTATTTTTAATAAATATATATATATAACCCGATTGATGGAAATATATCACAATTGATTCGAATAAAAGTATAACCAACACAAAACGAACTGCTAACCTTCCAGTACAAGGCTGACCACCAACCAGTGGCTATCTAGCCGGCGTTGAGGGCAAGCTCTTCCAAGGATGAGGGATAGAAAAGAAGTGACCTGACACTGTCTGAGTAGAGGTAAGAGAAACAGGTTTATCTGAATTAGCTTTCTAAAGTGTTTCTGGCTATGTTATGTTGGAAGACGAATGTTGGATGCCTATAGCTCTGGTACCAGGCATCCTTTTTATAACTATTTAAATCAAAGTAAAATAAACCACCTGTAAGGATGGGTGTTTAATCCTGACTAGGAAATCACCAGGAATGATGTTTTGTTCTGCTTTTCTTGACATTTTTTTTCCATGCAGGATGGTCCTTCAAGCCATCCTGTGGCTAAGATTAGGACACAGTGTGTCCTAATCTTTACGTTGGATTATACCAGTCATCGCTTTTTCCCATCACGTCTCCTTCTGACCAGGCCATCGATTAATGAGAATATTGGATCCCAGTTTCGTGAAATGTTTGCAGTTGAAAATCTATGTTTCTCCTTTGCGACATGGTCAAGTGACCATTTCTCAGCTCCTACGCAGTTAATTTCTATTTTGACCTGTCTTCAGCAGTAATTCTTTCTATAGACCTCACAGACTCATAGGATCATAGAAAATTAGGCTTAGAAAGGACCTCAGGAGATCACATCTAGTCCAGCTCTGTGCTCAAAGGAAGACCATCCCCAACTGGATCATCCCAGCCAAGGCTTTGTCTACCTAGGTTTTAAAAACCTCCAAGGATGGAGAGTCCACAACCTCTCTGGATAACCTGTTCCAGAGCTTTACCACCCTCCTCCTGAGAGAGATTTTCCTCATATCTACCCTCAACTTCCCTTGCTGCAGTTTGAGCCCATTGCTCCAACTTGAGCCCATTGCTCCTTGTTCATCTGCCCCCACTGAGAACAGTCCCAGCTCCCTCCTCTTTGCAACCACCCTTCAGGCAGTTGAAGGCTGCAATTAAATCCTCCCTGTCTTCTCTTTTTCAGCCTAAAGCCCAGTTCCCTCTGCCTCTCCTCATTAAGTCATGTGCCCCAGCTCTCGAACCAGACATTATTCACGTGACCCCTGCCCCAGGGAGCCTGTTAGAAACTAGCCTGTGAAACTGCCTTTCTGAACATTGAGAGTTGAGATGTGGGCACAAGCTACCTGTGGAGGAAGAGTTATGGCACCATGACACTAAGTGTGACCTCGTTAGGGACTCTGGGATTGAATCCTGCGTGCTTGCGTTGGAAGTTCATCATACCAGGGCAGAAGACGGGTTTCTTGATGACCGCGCCACAAAACGAGCAGCTGAGCTCGTTGCCAGAAGATCGTAGGATCAGATTGGAGTAGATACGTGGCTAATTTGCTGTCAAGAGACAAAAAACGATGGATAGAGAAAGCCAGTGTTACTGCATAGCCCAGGGGTAGACAACCTTTTCTGGCTGCAGGCTGGAATGACCCACCTCCAGTCAGAGGCAGGAAGGTGGCTGTTATGACCCAGGCACAAGAGAGTGTCTGTAGCCGAAGCCCCCACCTCCAAATGCTGCCAAAACATGCTATTTCATGGCCTAGCCCATCCTGTACCTTTTTAGTATCTTCTATCCACCTCCCGATCTAGAAATCCCTGTTCTGACTAGTGAGCATCTATATCATTTGGAGGTCACCTTTAAAGACCATTGCTGTGTAATATCCGACCTTGGTTAACAGGTATATAACATTATAATGTCCTTTTTTCCTATTCCCCTAGGCATTTGACATCATAAATCTGGGCTAAGAAGGGAAGATTTCAAAATAATACGTTTGCAAGGAGATCAAGGGGGGAGCTAAGAAAAGACAGCCCTGGCTTCTCGTTTGTCAGCGTAAATGGAGAGAGCCCATGATTACTTTCTGATGGGCCTAAGAAGGCAGGCAATCAACATCCAGCCATTGGGAAAGAAGAGGCATTTGTGGAGTACCATATTAGGATGCTCTCTGTTAGGCATCTTCTATTACATGAATACTGCGGGCTGCATACTACAGGTCACAGCAGGACTGGAGAAATGTATGGTCCAATAATACCTAGGGACCCATCCAGCAAACAGTTCTTATCAAGTGTCCTGATGGGTGTTGTTTCTATCACTTGGGCTCTAGAGGCCTCATGTAGGTCAAGAACTTTCTGTGTTGGACCCTGTACAACATACATATAGAAACAACAGGCTTTGCCCTGCAGAGCTTGTGGTCAGAGGTCCCCATCCAGTGGTGCCATAGAAGTTATGGCCGGGGTTGGACTGGGTCTGAACAGGGAACACTCTTGCTTCCTGGAATCAGCAGATTGGAGCCTGCTATCATCACAGTTTAAAGAACCATTGGGAATGTTGCCTTTTCCCCTCTTGGTCATTTTTTTTTCCCAGAGGAAAAAAAAACCCAGATGGATGAATGATTACAACAGATGGATGAACAGTTACAACAACATGGTCACAAATGGACTCTGGTCCATTAGTGACCATGGACCACAGTCTGAGTCCGTGACCTATAACAACAAAAGGTGGAAACTTGTCCAGGTGTTACCAGTCACCCCTCCGAAATGTCCTGGAAAGCAGTGGTATCCAGTAAATGGGATAGAGGCTTGCACAGGGGACTGTGCTTAACAATTAAGCTCTAATGCAGTACTAGAAGAGGCCTGTTGCAGTGAACACGGTATAACAAATTCGTGACCATGTATGTAGTAAAGATATCTTTCGTCATCAGCAGGGCAAGTGAAAGCACCTACCATGTGAATTGAAAATGCAACTCCCTTATCTGTAAGTAAAAAGCCGGTTCTTCTCTGTTATATGGCTACCTGCCAGCAAGAGCCACAAACATAGCTTTAGCTGGTATCCAGGGTAGCACAATAATGACAGGCAAAATTGACATTAGAAGAACATGAAGGTTACAAAGTCAAGCACTGAAAATTTGGGAAATGCCAGAATTAACGTTTCCCATAAACTTAATTCAGCTGCTTTGTGCGTAAGCATCATTATAGTCTTCAATTATGTGATTACAGTATTTTTTTTCAACAAGTCTCAGTCAGGGTACTGATGGCTGTTGCTCTCTTGGGTAGCAGCTAGTCAGTGTTTTACTGCCTCGTGGTCTTCTCAATAGTACTTACCGCTACCGCATCCAAGTGCTTTACAAATGTTAACGCACAATGACTTTTCTTTCAGATGAGGGGCTATTCTCGTGCTCAGTTTACAAATGGGGAACTGAAACACTTAGATTAATAGCAAAAGGAGACACTAATTTGAGTACCAAACGTGATTAAGAGTACTGGCAACTTTATATGTTGAAAGCCCATCTCCTGTTGACTTCAGTTGCATCTGCGAGTGTTCAGCACTTCTGCCAGTCATACCTCGGGGATCTTAAGTGAGCAACCAGAAACTGAAGAATGTGTGAATGGTTGGTTAATGCAACTTGCCCACCACCACATAGAAGTGCTGTGGCAGAAGCAGGGATAATATCCAACTCACCGGGGGACAGCCTAACTGCCTTAACCATGAAACCAACCTTTCACTTCTTGCAACCCCCTGTTATGTAAGTGATGCCCATTCCAACTCCTGCCAGTGAGTTATTTTAATGATTTTATAATTCAGTGGCCATCCTGACTTCTTCCTGCTTCGATTGTTGGATGAAAAATTCAAACAACCTGTCCAGTCTGAACAAATGAATTCTTTCTCCCCACAGGTAAATGCCACAGGAGTCGATGAGGGGTGTTGAAGGCCAAAGTCTTTAGGTCAGCAAGAAGGTGAGCAGGGGCATTCTTGTGACCAAAGCACTGGAGCATGTCTGAACTTTTTTATGTCAGCAGTTTTACAGGTGGACGTATAGAGCTTGCTTGTCAGTGGCTCTTCAATATGCTTTACCACTTAGCAGGGACTGTACAAGGAAAGAAAGTAATACTTCCCTATCTCCCATGCAAAACTTCACCTTCATAAAAGGACTTGTGTCCCAAGAATCAGGGTTTGGCAATTGGTGATATTTAACGGGGACAAAATGTCAAGGAAAAGGGAGTCTGCATATAACCTTTAAATCCCAGACAATATTTTGGGTTGGAGTTCACATTTCCTAAGTTTTTAGTATTGTAGCTACAAAAATAAGTTTTTATGATGGCATAAATAGGGATAATGGTAGCAGACTGGTGAAGGTATCTCACTGCTGTTCTGGAGACAGGAGTTTGAGCCTCACTCCTAACTTTTGCTGAAAGCCACCCTTACCCAACTGGGCTGTAAAATAGAAACATGGCTATTTGGGCTAAGTTGTCGGGCATGAATGCTGGCCATCTCTCTCCCTTATGCCCCACAGACCATAGAAGCTGGTGTGCCTTATCCATGCTAGCCTCAAAGGTCCTCCTAGGCCAGCCAGGACTGATTGATGTAAATAGAAAACTCTACCTCAGCTTTGCCATTAAACATCATCATCCTGAAGGAAAATCAAGGCTCTGAGACTCTGGTTTCTCCTTTCCAGCATTCAGTCCCCAGGGGAGTCTGTCCGTCTCAGCAGTTCTTAGTTTCTTCCCACATTTCGCTCGTCTAATTTAACGATGGATTTTGGAGGCTCAGGAGCCTATGGAGGTGTAAATGAGAAGTCAGGGACCCAGTACAAATTCCTAAAATTATGGTTGGAGTTCAGATTGGCTGTCTCCTGTGGTTTGTACTGCTGTAGCTGCAAAATTGAGACACTATGGGAGAGGGAGAAGGAGAGGGGTTGCTCTGCAGTTAACAGAGAGGCCTGGTGCCATTTGACTCACTGCACGACATCCCTGGAGAAGGAAAAGGGATGCTGGAAGAGTGGACAGCAGAAAAGGGGAAAGTTAAAAATGAAAAAACAAGAAACATGGGATAAGGGCAAGGGTAAGGATCTAAAGGGAGAAGCAGTGAATAGAGGCGGGTCATATCTCCTGCTGTATGAGACGCATACTAATGCAGTTTTTTTATTCTAGGAATAGCTTCTACCTGTGCATCTATGTGAAATTCCAGAGGGAGTAGGGTTACACAGAAGAATCCACTATAAAACACTGCTAGGTTTCAGGAGTCTGTGGAATAATAATGCAATAGCAGCCAAAAACATAACAAGGATGGAACAAAGTTTGCTCCACCATCTCACAATAACTGCTTATTACCAGCCTTTGTCTGTGGTAGGGCCCGCAACACGTGAGGCTCTTTTCCATGTGCATGAGAGGAAAAGCTGTTTTGCAATAACAACATGCAAGATGCAACATGACATGCAGTGAGCTTTCATTCGAGATAGGAAGAATTGGAAATCAGCCATCTTGAATCAAATCCCACAGGGATGCGATTCCTTTGACCCCGTCCTCTCAAAGCATCATAAACAATCAGTTTGTCAGCGTACAAAACTGCTTTCCCCTTCTCCCCAAGTGTGATTTTTAATAAAGCTTTGGTTATCTGTATTAGAGCTGTCAAGCATCTGTGCCTATCTTTGGTTTTCCCGTTCTTGCTCAAGCCTCCTGGACTGCCACAGTGTCGAGGCAACTTCATGTCCCCAAACTACAGCTACACCATTGAGCAGGACACATCTGAAATGCTTTCTCTTTTCAAACGCCTTTACAGAGGAAGAATATTTCCAACAGACCCGCACGCTGTACATTATTGAATGATGTCCACTGAGGGAAGCAGTGCCCGCAGGCAAAGCAAGGTTTGGTTCATATGAGGCTGTGCTGATGTTGCAACACCTGGGCAGACTGGAAGCCCCAGAAAAGGAATGAATGGGTCGCAGAGACAGAGCGTGCCTCCCACAACTGGCGCAGTTCCTCCGAAACAAGTTTCACTTAAAACCACGTGTGCATACTGCCACCTGCCCCATTCCCACACCCTGTCCCTACTGGTTCCACAATCTGTTTTTTTCAATCTTTCTCAGCCTCTTCAACTCTGGTTTTCTTCATGTCGTTTCTCGCACAGAAGCTTTTTCTTGCTCTTCCCTGTTGCTCTGTTCAGTCCTTTCACCCCTTATATTCCTTGTCCATACGGCTAGCCTTTTTCCAGCTCTTTGCCTTCCACCCTGTTTGTCTACCTCTCAAATATCACAGAGCCTAGTTGTGTTTATTAAAGCAACTACTACACTTCCTTTTGGGTGCTGTTCGAGCCTCTCTCTGTCATGCCAGGCTGTGGGCGTCCAGGTCTGGGAGTCACCTTAGGGTTAGGAAAAGCCAGGAAGTCAAAAGCAAGGAAATCTGTCCAGGGAACCAAGTCAATGGTCCAGAGGGTCAGGCAGAGCGCAAGGTCGGGAAGCTAGCCGAGTCAGGTATCCTACTGTCAGTCAGGACTAGCACACGCCAATGGTGCAGCAACCTAGATAAAAGGTTGCACCTTGTTGCCTGGATCCTTCCCCTTCCAGGCCAAGGGTTTATATGGGAAAAGGTAAGAAGCTGGCAGACCTTGACTGGCCACCTGCGTCTAGCCCAGCGTTTTGTTGGGGCAGTGGTAGACCGACGTTTGGCGCTATGCCAGGCAGGCTGCAGCCCTGGGTTCAAGCACGTGGCCAGACACTCTAGCAAGGGAAAGGCCATCACTCGCCTTGTTTCTTCCCAGAAAATAAGCCCTTCTCAAGGGCCCCCTCCAAACAGGAGGTGGAGGGATGGTCTTGTGGACAGGGACTCCAGCAGTCAGGAGTTTCTGTTACAGGTTCCCTATGTAATGTTGGGCAAGTCTTTGAAATGCTCCATGCCTCGGTTTCACATCTGGAAAAGAGGAGCAATGCAATCCATATAGGCGAGACGGACAAACGGTACTTGTGCGGGGCACGAGCTAGCAGGAGGCCTGACTAGCTGACACTAGGTGCTATTGAAATGATACAACAAAACCGCTCTCCAAACAATCCTCTACTACATTCAGCTTCTCTCTTAGTCATCTAGATACAGAAACCAAGGACTTCCCCAGGCCTGTTTTTCTTAGTTTCTGTTCTGCATTTTGAACCCACAGCAAATCGTCCTACCTTTCCTCTCCCAGTCTAATCTGCATTTTGCCTGCCCAGTGCTATCGCTCATAAATCACTGTGCCCTGCTCCTCAGCTGGTGCCCAAAGCCACAGAAACCCTGCAGCCCGGTACTCTTAAAGGGCAGCACCTCAACGGTGTTCTTTCCCAAGCCTGTCAGTGCTCTTTTATCAGCACAGAGATGGGAAAATGCTAGCTTCACTGGAAATCACAGCCGTTCCACCCAGTGGAAAACTCTGACCATATACCCAAAAGGCCCATCTCCTATAACACCATGGCAGAGAATGAAAGTCACGCCCATCTCATCTAAAACTGGAAACCCCCCTGTTAAAAACCATCTCTGGTGCAAAACCACAGACACCTGCTGTGTGAAGCCAGCCTCTGCAATGTGATGACTTAATACTAATGATACGTCACTTCATCCACGGATCTCAAAGATCCTTGCATGAGTTAATGCATCTTTGATAGGGAAGGTGAGTACCACATTGCCTGCACCAAAAGGATGCAGTAACTAAGGCATGCAAAACATTTAAGGGCAGTTTTCAGTGGTGGAGGGTAACTGGGCGCTATATTTGCCTGGACTGGTGTTTTCTTTATAGCAACTTTTAAAGGTATAGGCAGGATTGCCTTTCTATAAATGCAATGATCATTTACTCCCAAACTGAATGGAGCTATCCACAAGGTCCTGGGTGTCTACATCCCCATCCGGACAAGAATCAGGGAATGAAGCACGGCAACCCTCAGGTAGCTTATGGTGAGGGGGGCCCCGGTAGACCTGGCCTCATCCAGCTACTCTTCCTCCACAAGCAAGCATTGGTGCAGCTGGTATAGGACTACTGCTTCTCCTAGTCACAGTGAGGGAGCTGGTTGTCACAGTAGTTTGTTTTTCAGATGTGGTGGCCACATGCTGGGGTAACCTCAGTCAAAACAGGATATCTGAGCTCTTGGAGGATGAGGGCTCACTGTGGTTAGAGGTGCTGTGCGGAGGGAGGAGCAGAAGGCTGAGGGGGAAGGGGAGTTTTCAAGGGTCCATGCAAATAACCAGATGTGTAGAGCTGCTCGTCTTCACCCAGCAGCATCTCATCACCATGCAAATGACTCATGATGCAAACTAGTCATGTCTGAGCGCCTGGGGGACTGCAGTGGGACATTGGCAGAGGTGCAGTCAACACACAACATGCTGGCACACGTGCGCACACCCACAACCACAGCTAATCCCCGGGCACTTGGAATGCAGCACAGGATCCTGCATACGGGGACAGGTCTGGGCCATCGCATGTCGGTGGTGATGTAAACCTCAGCAAGGGATGAAAACACGTGCTGCTTCACTTACACGTCATGGAGCTCGGCCCAGCCAAATCTAAGAAGCCCTGATGCCTGCTTCACCTGCCGACATTCGGGTAGCCTGCAGTGTTTCTGCCCGTCTCTTGCCTTTCCCCTGGCTTTCTTTGAGCAGTCCTGGTGTGAGGAGCCATGCATGGGCCTACCCTTCCCTGCTACACCTGTGTGTCACGGTCGTCAGCAGCCCCTCGCTATGAGGACGAGTCTTCCAGTGAACAGGGAAGTCACGGCTGAGCCTGGAGGCAACTGAGGCGGCCAACCCAAGATCTGCCTGCTTAACGGCAGAGGTGGCAAATAGTTTTGGGGAGGAGGAGTGGCTCCTGGTGATGCCAAATCGCAATTTTTTCCCTTTGTCTCACTCATCTGTCTGCCTCCATAGTGAGGCAGGTTTGTACAACGTGATCTAGGACTTGTCATGCATCACGGCACCACTGGGGACAAGTCGGCGCTTGAGTCTGCCAGGTATTCGTGTTGCTGTCGTGTTTCTTCAGTTCGGCCTTCAAGGCATCTCCCTTTTGTGCCCGCTTGCAGAGCGGTGACTGTGGCTGAGTTGGGAGGACGGGACCTGTTTTGGGAGCTGGCTGTCAGGCATGACACGTCCTGTCCCACGGAGCTGTAGAAACATGGCTTCAAGACAAGCTGTGGAAATGATCCAGGCATGTGAAGCAATCTGCAAATGCAACGCTAGTGGCCTCGTTTTCTCCTGTTACACTTGCAGCCTTGCTGACACCCGAGGGACCTACCCAAGTTGGTCCTGTCCCTGTGAATTTTTTCCCTGGTTCCCCCTCTCCCTTGAATCCCACTCTATTTCCAAATCTGTGCATTTATTTTTTCAATAAAAGTTTCCTTGCCCCCCACTTTTTTTTCTTTCTCTTCTAACGCTTTCCTCATTTGCCATTTCTTTTCTTCCCTTCAATTAACATCCTGTTCTCTGCTCCACTTCCCTCTTTCTCTGCCTCCTCTCTGGTTTTGTTCCCTGTTCATCTGGTCTTCAGGGTCTCTGAATTTCCCAGCTGCCACAGACCCTAACAGGCCAGTTGTTTCATTTAAAAGGGTAACAACTAAAAAGCACGCTCAGACAAGCCAGAGAGACAGAAACGTTACTCATAATGTCTTTTTTTCTAAAAGCCACCCTACGTTCTGGTGTATTCCTATCCAAAGACTTCTACATAGATAAGTCTGGTTGATTAATACCTATCCCTGCCTTGCCTGTTAATGCACTGGAGGCTGAACAGCAACAGGCCTCAATGCATTTCCCGTTTCTTTGCAATTATTTTGGAGGTGGCGCTGCCTGCATCTTAGCTTCCCCTGTACCACCTTTGAAATTGTGGTCTCTGATGATCGTGTTAATTGTCGTCATAAGATGGATGAGATATGCCAAGAATTGCAATAGGAAAAAAGTATTATAAGCCGACAGATCAGGTGGAGATGCCTCCAGGCACACCACTGTAAATATTGGCAGGCACTAGCAATGTCCTGGGTTTTTTTTTCCCCGTGGCTCAATGCAGAGTGTCTCGGGGTTTGTTTCCAGTGCTCTGTGTCCGTGGTGTATGCGTTACTACTCTGGGTAAGTGGCTGTCCATGAATGCAGGGGGGCTGGACTCACAGGTCTGGGAGGCTGCTGCCAGCCCTGTGTTCACGCAGCCGGGTGGTTCAGACCCCGTCCTGGGAGACGGGATGGAGCCCGGGTCTCCCACATCTAACCACCGCCTAGTCGCCGTCCTCATCTGGCTGTACTCTGTGCACAACCTGATCTGATAGACAGGCAGAAAATGTCTACCGAGATGAGCCCTCAGGCTTAATAGGTGGGGGAACGCCTCGTGCATGAGTCCTATGGGGCTTACACGTGACCTGCTTGGCTCTGTCAGGACGGAGGCACTTCTGGACATGCCTGAAAGCAGAACGGTTGGCATCTGGGAAACCTTAGTGCCAAAATCTCCTGAGTTAGGCAGCCACTGAGGTAAGGGGTTTGCAGATCAAGACCTTGGACTTCGGTGTCTCACTTGATGGCAAAGCAATATCCAAATGAGAGAGAATAAACACGAGAAAAGGATACAGACACGCGTATTGGGGGTAAATGAATATAAACAGGGAACACCTGGCTTGTTTGCACGCTCTGTGGTCAGATAACTTGACGACAGCTTGTAAATATGTCGAAACACAGAGCCCATCACTTCCTTGTTCACGTGTGCACGTGAGACAACTTTCTCGGGAGTTTTCAAAGCCTGCACAACAACCCTCCAGTCTGCCGGGCGGCACCTCCTCCGAATGGCTCATTTCTGGCTCCTGGAACTGATCGTCAGCCTGAATGAAATAGCTCGTTTAAAAATGTCCAGCGTTGCAAAGCAGGGAGAGCTGGAGGAAAGGAAGATCGGGTGCAAGAAGTGGAGAGAACTGTGAAAAATGGCAGGAGAGGGAATGGGAGTAAAAGGGGGGCACCATTTAACGGAGAGGGGTGGGGATGAGAGTGCCCAGGGTAAACGTGGGCACCTGAGACGTGCAAAAATAAACCCAGGAGTGAGCCGGTTAATGCCGAGACACCAATACATCATGCACGTGCAACAACGGGGAAAAACCAGAGCCATGAATGAGCAGAATCCATGCAGCAATGTATGGCTTAATTTGGGGGGGGGACCAATTTTCCAGAAGCAAAGCAGTTATGAAGCAGAAAATGAAATGGAGACAGAAACAACTGATTACAGGGGAAATGGAAGTCCTCTGCTGATGAATAAATATTCAGAGTCCAGTGACTGAAGAGCAAAACCAGCAGCCAATTGATAAGAGCAGCCGGATAATGAATGGTGAGCAAGCCCAGGCCGCCAGACACAGGTCTCCAGAAGCAAACTGGCATTTTCATGCATCAGTGATGCTGTCAAGATGCTGCAGGGTGTTCCCTTTCTGGTCCTTGTGCCTGCCCCGTGTTCTGGTGGTGGTGGTGGAGCTGGTTAGCTATGGACAGGACGAAGCTTCCCAGGTGGAGTCAAATGCCTCCTTTCCCCCCGAGTCTGCGTCCGATGGAGATTTTTAGGGGAGAAGAACAATTGCCGACTCCAGTACTCGACAAGCTCTCCGATGGCTATGGTACCAGAGGACTATTGGAAAGAGGATCCCAAGCTGAAGGGACTTTGGGGGTTGTGTCTGCATCTTTCTCGGAGGATGCAGTTTAATTTCATCAACCTACTGACGGAGAGACGGCCATTCGGAAAATCTCACCCCACCTGCAATTACTCTTGGTTTCCCCTCCATGAAGAGAATTACACCCCCAGCTTTGCTGGGACACTTGCATCCAGCCAGCAGCATAACTCGGGAGGGATGGGAGAGGCTCTAGCCTTAGGCGCCCACCCCCAAATTCATTCCCGGAGCGGTCCTGCACCATCAAGCCATAAGTGCCAGATGAAGGGACACAGCAGCAGCATGGGTCTTTGAGTCCCCAGGGCAGGTAAGACTGGCCCTGCTCCTTTCCCTCCCCCTGCTTTCTGGTGTTTGGCACCGACCCCGGGGAGCAGTGCCAAGGTGTAAAACCAGGTAGTTGCACCTCCGCCGCCAGATGAAGGAACACAGCCCGTGCCTGCATCTTTACACCTGTACATGCATCCGTACATGCAACTTCAAAGAAACAATCTCCACTACCTCCCAATGTCTTCTTTTTATACGGTCTCCAAAACTGCCCTGCTTCAAGCTCAGGGCTGCTGTGGTCCAGGGACCTAAGGGTTGTCAGATACTCACTCTGCCATCTGACAGTGAGCTCTGGCCCGAAAGTAGTTTCATTGACAACACCTGTGAGTGTCCACACAGCCAACATCATCTCTGGTGAAAGATAGTCTCTCTCGAAGATACAACTCCCACCCTCCTCTTCCTCCTCCTCCTCAGCAATGCCAACAGCCAGGGAGAAAGAGCTTTAATTACTTTCAAAGGGAGCAAATCCCAGCAGTCTTCTGTGCTGGGCCTCGGTGTCAAGCCTCTATTTTGCTTTGTTGTTACCCAGTTTTGACCCATAAATCCCCAACTATTTGGAGATTACGGATGCCACTTCAATAACCAGAGTGCCTGGACCCTGGAAAAGTGGATACCAGAGATTATATAGGGCTGGTAACACACCTGGTTTGAATCACTCAAAGGTGGTACTTTGAGTTGTTGAGGTGGTGCTCTCTCCTACCTTGGGGGTCTTCAAGAGGAGGCTGGACAGATATTTGGTGGGGTGATATGACCCCAGCACCCATTCCTGCCCGGGGCAGAGAGTCGGACCTGATGATCTGTTTAGGTCCCTTCTGACACTAAGCACTATGAAACTATGATACTATGACATTCCCTCTCTTGCTCATTTGGTTCTTTCCTCTTTTTAATGAAGTGTTTAACCCTACTGATAGTTCACTGGGGGCAGCTCCCAAATTGACTTTCAGATGACCATTGAAAACCCTGGAAAACTTAAGAACAGCAATGCTGGCGTTTAAAGCACTTCCAGAAAACCTGATGAGAAGGAACGTAAGTGCTATGTTGCAATTCCTACAAAAGTGAACCATTATGGTAAAAACATAAGGCAGCAAATTCTAAAAGCAATATATCACCTTTAATACAGCATAACAGGGCACCTTAACACAGCATAATCAATCGGGCAGTGGTCAGAGTGGACTCCAAAGGGGTGGCCAGACACATCTGAAAGTAAGATTAGCATCCCTTTTTACATGATCTTAAGTCTCATTATTCGAGCCACCTTTGCTTTAGGTATGCATCATCACCTTACCAGCGGCCTAAATTGCTTTGCAAAACTCCAAACAAATTTTCTCACATCTATTCTGCGTTGAGTTATTTTTTTTTTGACATTCCTCATATCAGCTTCATGTTTTCAAATTTTGCGACTCCCCAAGGCTACTCGTATCAATTCTGTATTCTGGATCCTTGGGACTTTCCATTCCCCTTGTTTCTCACACTTATTTTGTTCAACATCACACTGTTGAACCATTTCTTTATCTCCGTTCTCTACTTGCCTTTTCAAACCATAATTTTTCTCTAGCTTCTCTGTTTGGCTTAAGTCCATAACTTCACACAAGGTGGCTACCCTAATGATTTTATTTTAAACCTTCCTAGGCAACTATTCCACTCCTTGACAGGATGAGAAAAAATATTAAACGCATCTTTTCACACTTTCTGATTGGGTCACAAGCAAATCCAAAATTCTTGGAGGGGGAAATATAGCTGCAACCATTTTATTTTAATGTATTTTAACTTGACAACACAAGCGACTTAACCATATTATTAATATAGTTAAAATTATACCTTCTATAATAACCCAGCTTTTAAGCCTAATTTGTGCATACAACAGTGCTTCCCTTTTATTAATCTTATGGGCATCTATTAAAACTCTTCTTGCCTTCTCATTTGTTTTCTTTTTCAATTTGCATTAAAATACACACAATTTTTTGCTCGATTCAACTTCAAATTTAAGGAAGGAATATAAACCTGAAATTTAGAGGTATATTGTATCACCAAATCTTGGTGTTTTTCAGCTACACTTAATGCAAAATTCTTTCCAAAACAGGGGTGGGAGGCTCAGTGGTGTTGCCCTATTACGGTGTTTTAGTAGGCCTCAAGCAAAACTGTGTACCAGTGACCATGCACTCAAGTGACTTAGACTGCTGTGTTTTATGGTTTGTAACCACACCGTATTATTCCATCTCTTTTGAGCCAAATTTTCCATCGGTATTTTCCACTGAGTGAGTCAAAGTGGACACAGCATAGTTTCATTGCCCTTTATCACATCCTTTCCTCCGCATAAGAGGTGTTTTTATTTCAAAGAGTTAACGCCTACGCACGCATCGATTACCCCTTTCTAGAGCCGCCAGCAGCCTGAAGGATGCCCAAGGGCTGGATTTTCAAGTGAAATACCATCAGAGGTGAGACGTGCAGATGCCTTTTCTAGAGGTCACCATCTAGGGAGCCTGTGCAATAGACGGCTGGTGAGTCTCAAAAGCGT
>NW_005841853.1:4210705-4243130 GCF_000455745.1 Alligator sinensis | reverse complement strand
CTGAACTGCAACGTGGAGCTTCGTACACATGTTCATCGTTTCCTGGCTTTAGTCTCCAGACTGGATGCTCAGTTTAGCAGAGCAATTCTCCAGTCCCTTTTCCTCCAGGAGTTTGCCGTCTGTCCAGGAACGGGCACATCCAGAGCTCACAAGAAGAAGAAATGAAGATTACTCCCATGCAACCACAGTTGTTCGATTCATGGTCCCTACCCATCTTCCCTTCTTTTTCACTCCTAATTGCAACTGTGACCCAAGGATGTATTGGAAGGCACTGAGACGGCTGCAGTACCACGTTCCTTCCATAGGCTCATTTTTAGGACAGTCAAGAACAGCGCGGGGAAGGCCGAGAAGGGATTCCTGGGCACAGCTGCCGGAAGCATCAACAAGCTCCCATATTCTCCAGTATCTTTCTGGGTATAGCGTTAGATTGACCAGTCTGCATTTCTCTGGGTTTGGGCTCCTTTTGTCCTCTTTCCTAAAGATGAGTGCTATATTATTTGCCCTTTTCTAGTCTTCTGGAGTCCCACACAACCCCTTTGATTTCTCAAGACAGTAAGCAGTGGCTCTGCGATCACTTCAATTCCTTTAGCACTTGCAAATGGATCTGGCACGACACAGATGAACTGAAAATGTCTAGTTTGTTTACACCGTCTCCAACCGGTGTTTCTCTATCCTCCGCCCTTGATAGGAACTGTGTTTCCGATGTGATAGTAGCCCTTTTTAGTCAAGAATGAAGAGAAAAAAGTCATTAAATGTGTCAGACTTCTCAGTATCTTACATTATTAGCTCCCCATCTCATTCATTATGGTGCCTTCACTTTCTTTGGTCTTCCTCCTAAGTCCAATGCCTTTATAGAGTGCCTTTTGTACTTCAATACTTATTGGTAGCTGGCAAAAGAAGCATTTGATCCAACGTTTCAATCAGATAATGCTCTGCAGAGACACAGGCCAGGCTCCAGCATGTCCTGCACATCTCTGGGGTAGTTATGTTTCTCGATGAAGCTGCAGATGCTGTCTGAACCCTACTGGAAAGTATCCTAATCTACACTGGTTAGTTCACAGGCCTGCATTTGTATTATTTTAGTGTACAATGAACCTGACTTCCTTTTCCCTTATACTTGCTTTCTACGGGGATCCTGCTCACTAGTTTAAGACCCACAGTTCTCAAGTCTATTGGTTTTATTCTGCTGTTTTCTTCCCTTCATTTTCTTAGGATTATGAACTGTGTCATTTTAAGATCACTGTCACCCAGGTTGTCTTCCATTTTCAGATTCTCAATAAGCATGCAGAAAATTGAGAAGAGCTTCTGCCGTAATTGTCTTCTCCACCTTTGGTACCAAAAAGTTGGCACCTGGAATTTGTACTTGAGATGTCCTTAGAGTTTTGCCTTTCTGATGAGAAAGGATCAGACCATTTAGGTCTCTTCACAACAATTTGTGGAAATTGCAGGCAGGTTAATGACTTGGTCTCTGTCCACTTAGATAATAGAGATGAGTGCCCACTTGCATTAAAGGTATCCAGGTTGTAGCCGTATTGGTGAAGAGGAAAAGGCAAGCAGGACTCGCAGTAGAGACGATGTCTTTTATTAGACCAACAAGATTTTCGCAAGATTTTGTAAGATGAGTAACTATTTCTTGTTCTTTGTCCATGTATATGCCATTCTCGGTGACACTGATTTTGCAAAAATCTTGTTGGTCTAATAAAAAATAGCATCTCTTCTACGAGTCTGGATTGCCACTTGCAGGGCATCCTTGGGGTTTGGTCCATGCCTCTATAGAGCATGATCTGACTGCAGCATTGGATTTGATGCTTCTTTTGGCTGAATGGTGCTGCAGTCTGTATACTAGACTCCAAGCGCCCTGCTCCTTTTCATGAGATCACTACCTGTGTGTCACCAAGAATGGCACATACATGGACAAAAAACAAGAAAGAGTTACTCATCTTACAGTGCCTGTGACTCTTCGTTGGTATTTCACAGCCCATTCACCCGCCCTACTCCTACAGAGCCATTTAACACCTGGGCTCTGCATTGGTATTAATGGCAGTCGGGCTCTTCCTGTCTTTTATTCCCTTGGTGCAGAGCACAAGGACATACAAGGCACTGTGGGCAACCCCAAAAGCACTGTTGGCCAAAACCTTCCAACGATGAGCTCATGGGGTACGTGCATGCACACACAGTACACGCACGCATGCACACAGACAATAAAATCAACGTGGACAACACAGCTCAAAGAATGACAGTGACTGTAAGAGCACTATCATAGGAAAGTAGGGTATGAAGGAACCTCGTGCAGTCATCTAGTCCACCCCCTGCTCAAGGCAAGATCACCCCAACTCAACCATCCCAGGATTTTAACAGTTTCCACCCCTCCATCAACGTAACTCGGGAATACTCCACCCAGCGGATTAATTTCCTAGGTGCGACAGTGTAGATTTTCAATGGCTGCATCCCCACCACATTGTATTGGAAACCAACTGACCACCACAGCTACCTCGACACCGCCAGCTTTCAACCTAAGCACACCGTTAGATCCATGCAGCTAAGCTCTACGTTACAACGTGTCTGCTCTGATCCCACCAGCCAGGGTGCACACCTTAAGGATGTGGAGCAAGGATGCCTACACTTGCCGTACAATCCCAAAGCTGTAGCTACTGAAATGGCCAAAGCCAAACTCAGCTCATGCTCTGACCTGCTACAATACCAACTCTGGCACAAGGACAACAGAATCGCCCCGGTTGTCACCTATAGTCCCCAGCTTGAACACCTTACCTGAGACTTATTGTGAACAGCCTCCAACCCCCTCCTGGGAGAGGACGACCATCTCAAGGGAGCCATGGGGGACAAACCTGTCCTGGCTTACAGACAGGCTCCCCACCTCAAACAACATTTTTCAAGCAACAGACAAACTCCTATCCTCACCAAGGTACCAGGTCTTGCAATGGACCCAAATTCCTGCTTGCTTCCACATCAATACAGACCATATAACTACTGGACTGAATAACAAGGAGTACAATATCCTAGATTCATTCCCCTACAACTCTACCAACGTCATATACGCCAACACCGGCGTACAGTGCCCCTCTGCCGCTGACCCCGGCAATCTCTGCAAGCAAGAAGGAGCAAACGGTGATCTGACATCAGCTGGAGGACACAAAGGGCTGCAACATAGCACTTTATGCTCCCCAGACCGTCCATCGCTGACCTCAGGACTGCTGTTTGGAGGCAGACAAATTTAAAAAACCAGTTTGAACAAGAAATTGCAGAACAAGAAATCATCCACAGACGGGATTGTGTTACGTATGGTTTAAATAGTAGCTATGGATTATATTCACATGATCTGGATTAGTTTTGTGATCCCTTCGTTCCTATGGGTCTTCGATTATATGTCTTTCCCAGCACTCCTTCCTCCTCCCCATTTCCACTCTCTCCTCCTTTCTATGCTTGTCCTTTCGCACCATCTGATGAAGTGACCTCGAGTTCACGAAAGCTTATGCTCAATATATTTCCTACCTTTGGGGACTTTTTACCATCTTTAATTTTCCCTGAGCCTGAAAAAGACATTTTTGTTTGCCATTTCTTCATTGGTCTAATAAAAGGTGTATCATCTTTGAACCAAGAGTTGTAGCTTTTTGCATTTCTTTTTATGCTTGCTCTCTCTATCTCTGTCTCTATCTATATATATGTATATATCTATATCTATGTATATATGTGTCTATATAGATCTATAGAAATCTATAGACATCTATAGAGATCTATAGATACGTCTATATTTATAGAGATCTATAGAGATCTATAGATATGTCTATATTTATAGACATCTATAGATCTATATCTATATCTAATTTGGTTAGTCTATAAAGTGCACATCTACCCTACCTTCTAAGTCATCCCAACCAAATGTCTGTCTAACTTGCTCATGCACATTTCCAGGGATGCAGATCCCACAAGTTTCTCTAGGCAGCCTGGTCCAATGCTTAACTACCCTCCAACAAAGTTCCTCCTCATCTCCAACCTAAATTTCCTTTGCTGCAGTTTGAGGCCATCGCTCCTAGTCCTGTTCCCTACAGACACAGGGAACATCCTATCTCCATCCTCCTTATAATCGCCCTTTAGGTCCTTGGAGACTGTCAATAGATCGACTGTTCTCGAATTCTGTGTTCTGCAAACAGCTTTCTACTGTTTGAAGCAAAAGCTGTTGCCCCCGGCTGTACCAATAGTCAAGGACAAGGTAGCACAGAGCTGCCACTAGAGAGCAGCAGAACCACATGCACACCCGGCAGGTCTGCAGACGGTGTGGCGTCAAAACTGGAATCAGCAGCCTTCCTCCCAGAGCGAAGGTGGGATGCTGCATGTGAGCCATACATGGAGGGCTCCAGGCTCACGGTCTATCCGTAGGTAGCTGTGCATGCTAGAAAAAGATAGACCCTGCCTGTCACTGGGCGAAGGGGACACAGACCAAAGAGTTTATCCAACAGATTTAGGAACAGAAGGACATTGGTTAGGGACACTGGACAGTACTGGAGCCAGAGTGGGTCTTCTACATGATGTGCACGCCTCTGCTGGCCTCAGTCCACAGTCTCGCAAGCTGCTGTTGGCTTCAATGTCAATGCCACATCAGGGCTGTCAACTCAACGTTGTCTTCTGTGTTCAGATAGAAAGCCGATGCTCGCTCCTGAGGCTTAGCTGGAAAGGAGCCAGCAGAGCGTTACCATCTGCAAGTGAAATCCTGCCCAGTATTGGGTCTGATAGTGTGAAGTTCATCTTCGAGGGGTGTGGGCTCATTGTGTCCCTCCTGACCCGCTGGGACAGCCAGGCTCTGCAGGATGGTTGAATCAGCGCAAAGTAAGTGCCCCCAAGGAGCAGGTTTGGCTCCCTTTACATTATGAAATGCTTTTGAACAAGCTGCCAGTAGGCATAATTCAAGCTATGAAAGATCACCGATCTCTGCAGCCTGGGAAATGCGGGCCGGAGTCAGAAAACATTAGACGCGGGACTCCATGGCTGAACTCTTTGAGCTGGCGCTGGCGTTGCTGCTGGAGACCTTAAGGACTATTACTCTTGGAGGTTTTGGGACAAAGCCAAATTTATGTTCGCGCTCAGCTTTGGTTTTGGTGTGAATACCTCCTGTATCTGGTTCGCCGCTCTTCTGGGGCCCGGCTGTCATCTTGTGAAAATACATCTGTCATCATCAGAGCCGCTCACTTCCCATACGGCCCTGAAAACGGATGAATCCTGTGGATTTTGTCATTCTTGTTGATTCAGAGGCCCGCCACTAGGAAACTCAGCTGTTCACCGACAGCTGGTGTAAGTAAATTGTTAATTCAGTAACATATTTCTCGACGGCAGCACTTGCCCATGTGCATGTTGTTGCAGTTTTTTCTGAGTAGGGCTTACATCGGCATTACTGATGGCAGGTAGGTCAGGTTGCTGCAGCAAAGGCAGACGCTGCTCTGACTGGCAGTGGTATTGTTATGCCTCTGGAAAGTATTTGATTTTACCCCTGCTGTTTCACCACCCCCAACCCCTACACTGCCCCTTTTATTATGATCACTGTGCCTGGAAATTACTACTACCACCGGTAAGTTATTAGGGCACCGCGTCCAAGGGTCAAATGCAGATCTATCCAATATGGTGCATCAGAGGGATTAGCTCATGCCTAATGGCACACAGTCCCGTTCTGGATAGGAAGGGGAAGATGCTCATGGCATCTTCTCTAGGGTTCTTGGATACATGAGCCATGCCAGCTAGCCATGCATAATGGGTTTCTGTACCAAAGCACTGCCCTCTGCAGAGGGACACCTGAAATCTCCCTGCCCGGGCATGGAAGCTACAAGTAATTATTCTCCAGGCGTGCGGGAAAATGTGCCTCGGCCCGTCCGAATCCCTCCCAGTCCAGCAGGTCCCATCACTGGGTAAAGTGTCAGCTTTGAAGAGCAGCGTTGGGTACCTACCTCAATGGGACATCACACGCTGCGGCATTCCCTCCTGGTGTGCTTGTGGGTGTTTGGGTGAATATGTTAATTATAGCATAAACTTCATTTCCTGCCACACCTTTCAACAGTTAATTGCGGTTTGGGGTTTTATACACAGAGTCCTTAGTTTGCTAATCACTGCCCTAACCACACTGTAAATACTCTTTCAACTGTGTATTGAAGATCACGGATCAAAGCAGAAGCAGAGAATTGTGAGGTTGGAGAGTTCAGCCTTTGATCCCTTGAGGTTAATGAAAGGATAGAAAGGTAGGGATGGAAAGCCCAGGTCTGGAAAGCCAAGGTCGAGGGTGGTGGTGGACTCCATCCCATTCCCAGAAAAGTGTAGAGGATTTGTGCTCCAGAGGAAGGGGAGACCTTGGGGTCCAGGGAGCCTGACGGGTGACTCCAGCAGATCAAGTGAAGACAAGAGAGCCCCGGGAACGGCTGTGCCTGGGGCAAGGCTGGGGAAGACGACTGGCTCGTTTGCCTGAACTTTGCTAACCTCGAACTGGGCTTTCATGACTTATCTAGAAGCCCAAGTCACCCCAGCAGACCTGGCTGGAGGTGACGGGAAACCCAGGCAATGGCCGGACGCCGGGTCAGAGGGGTAGGCTGTGTTCCTGTAACCGCAAGGAGCCAAATCCATAATTCTTCATTTTGTCTGGACTGGGCAGCACTGTGTCCAGGGGCACATCCAGGACTTGGCAAAGGGGGCGCTGGGGCAGCGGCCTGTGCTGCAGGAGTGGCTGCATCCCCGCTCCCAACCTCCTCCCCCACAACCCACCATGCGGTGGCAGCCGCTGAGGACTTCATAAAGTTTTCAAAGCAGGTAAGGAAACCCTGCCTTCCCCTCTGTGCTCACAGGCACGTCCCCATCCCTCCTCTCCCCTTCCACCCCCTCCTCCGCCAGTCCTTGCTGCTTTCCCCACCTCCTCTGTCCCCTCCTCACCCCCGGCTCTTTATAGCCCAGTCTGCTCCATGGAGGCAGATTACTGAGAAGCCGTGCAGACCGCTGCCAGGATCAAAAACTCAAGCCTGGCCATTTCCCAAGCCCCTTACAAAATTGCTATTTGCATTCAAGCTGCAATAAGAGAAGCTGAGAGCGCAAGGGGAAGAGAGGACCTGCTGAAAACACTCAGGATATTAAATGCTGAATAAAGGGCGAAAAAGAAGTGACTAACTAGTAACCATCTTATTTATTTGGTGCCTGACTATAGTTCTTCAAGGACAGATAGTTTATAAGCATCTTAATCCTTGTCCCTGAGCCTTTCTGCCCCTCACCTATGTTGGGGCTCATCAGATGTTGGTGCATGTTAAAACTATCCAAGGTGCGGCTTAACTAGTGCCTGGACGGTAATGGTAGCTGTGTGCTGTTGCAAAAGCCAAGTACATAAGGCTGTATTGCAATGCCCTCTCTCTTTGACTATTTATTTCTTGGATTGGGACCTCTTTCCAGCACTGATGCTGAGCTGGTTACTTCAGCTACACCTGCGTGGGGCTCTTGTACATCAGGGAAATTCCCTGGAGGGCTGTTCGGGTGTCTTTGGGAAATCCTAGCCCAACGAGTTTGTACTAAGAAGGATTAATAGGATAACTAAATTTGGCCCAAGAGGCACAGTGACACAATCCTAATAATTTTCTCTACACACTCGCATTGTGTTCTGCCATGCGTTCATTTATTTTGTTTCTTATGTGTGAGATGAATGGATCCGGACCATACATCTGGCGTCTTTCCCCCCACCCCGACAACTTAGTTGAGATGATGAAACATCAGGAAATTAGCTGCCGTTTTCAGCTCCCAGATCAACCATTTTGGGGTTTCCAATCCCCCACGCCATGATAACAACAGATCACCCTTTTTTTTTTTTTTTAGCGGAGGTTTTGGTGCCACTGCAGGAAGCACAACTAGGTGTCCACCCACATCTCCAGGGATTAATTTTCCCAGTCTGTGCACTGACATTTGCATACTTGGATTGTATCCTGGGGAGGCAGATCTGGAGTTTGCAAAGCTCTAATCAATGCAGTGCAAAGCAAACGGGATTCATTTAATGTACAGCTTTAATGAGCTGACACACTACTGGTTAATGCTCTCTTCTGCTGTGCAGAAATGGGTTTCATGCAGAGTCTTGGCATCTGATCTTCAAGATTGAGTGGAAAGTAAAATGCACTGATTCCCGGGGCAGAAAGAAGAATGGGACTATTTGCCCCTCAGCAGCGCACAGTGGTGGTAGCAATACCTGGACCAGGCTATCAAGTGGGGCAAAAAGAAGGCAATCCAACAGGGACATAGTGTGGACACCAAGAGGTAAGAACTGTTTTATTATGTATTTGTTTTCAGGATCGGATGAGTAGCTGCAGGTTTGTAGCAATGACTCCAGTGCCCTCAGAATAAGAAGGCTCCCCTTTGTGGAAGCCCTCACTGGGATACAGGATGGGTTTCCTCCTCATCCTGCGCTCCAGCAAGAAAGCATTGGTCTTGCGGCCTGAGTACAAGGAGCGTTCGCCTCTGCTCAAGCTTGTGCTTCAGCTCAAGACACGGTGTTCGTTGTGTCACCTGCCCACCTCTCCCAGTTAGCATAGACAGACTGCTGCAGTATTCACTGGGGCGGATCGGGCGGGGGTGCAGTGACACCATCACACCCCGCTTTGATTCCCGGTCCATCCAAAGTTTAAAACCAACGGCTTGGCAGTGGCAGCAGCATTTCTATTCAGGCAGTGCTGAGGGAGCCAGTTGACTTTGTGGTTCATTATAATCTGCCTGATTCCTTCTAAACTCTTCATGTCACAGGTGTTAGTGACCCTCTCTCCTTTTTAGTGGTTTTGCTGTCCCACTAATCAAGCTCCCCTTTCTTCTGCACTTCTGCCGTCTGTTACCTGCTTCTCCTATTTCACAGCCTTGCAGACAGTTTTTCCCTCTAGCTAAAAATGTTAACTCAGGTTTGGAAATGGGAAATCAGGAGAACGACACCTCGGGCATAGGAAATAACTGACAGTGAAGCATTGAATGCACTGTCAAGATGCTCAAGAAGGCTAGATTTTGTTTTATAACTCTACATTTAATTCTAATGACTACAGGACTAATGAAACTACAGCTTTTGATTTTTTTTTTGCCTAGCTTATTGTGTTTTTTATACATAAAGTATGATATAGCAAATGAATGCACATTCCAATTAAATGATATATTTTTTTCTTGATTCAATCCTGAACCGAACACTATATCCCAAGGCTCCTAGCATTTTAGAAAAGCTTCTAGTTTCTTTTTAATTAAAGAAAAATATGTGTTATGTTATGGGATGATGCACCACACCACCTGCACTCCCCGTTTCAAAATCCAGTATTTGCCCAAAATAAACGGTATTTTTATTCAAAATTTTTATTCAAATTTTTATTCAAAAATACCAAAATGGTATTTTTATTCAGGGAAGGTCTCTATAACTCTGATTGTACATACAAACATGATCCTCAAGGGGACCATGGAGAACAAATGCCAAAGACCTCCAATGTGAGCCTCTATCAAAGCTGCCAAGTAGCAAATTGCTATTGTTGACAGGACCAGGAGAGGACACGGTCACAAGGACTCACTGCCCTGTGGGTCCGTGGTTGAAAGTTAACTGCAGGGTTTCATTTGCAGATTCCCATCTGCAAACTGTTCACTGCCAGGTTCTGGCTTATCAGCAGATGGGCGATCTGGTCTGAGAGACTGCAATGCTGTCAAGTCCTACAGTCTGATGTTCAGATACACCAGCGCGCTCACATCTTTGCTTCTCACGAGCGTGCGTGCTGGGGACGTTTCCATTGATCGTCTCTTGAGCTAAATTCCAGCTGAAGCTTCCCGTTGTGATCAGAGCTGCACTGCAGTAATTGCAATGGTTGGGTCCAGGCCAAAGTAAGGTTAGAGCAGTGCAGAAAGTCACAATGGTAAAAACAGGGCCCGATGTGAAGGGCGCGGCTATTGGTGTGGCTCCACCTTCTCGGTGTTGTTTGTTTCCTGTCGGTGGGTGGAGGACTTTCCATTTACTATCATCACATCTCCCCACCGTGCCCACAGGACTGGAGGTTTCATTTGTCCTTGGTGCATATACAGCTCGGAGTCTGCTTTTCTGGATGTTTGCTACGCCTCCAATGCCAACATCACATCAAAGTGTGATCAAGGCTATTCTTACAGCTGACACCTGCCAAGGAAAGACCAGAAACAGACACACGCGATCAGCAGAGGCACTTTGTTTTCTAGTGCAGCTGGTCAAAAATGCCCTCTTACGTCTCAAGCTAGCGTGGACTAGGCCACACCTAACAGGATGTGACACTGCTTGATCATGGCAGAAATTTTGCCCTGGTGTAAGAAGCAATTCAAGGTTTTTCAGCGATCTGCAGTCTTGGCTCGCTGTTGTAAACCAAACCACCTTGCCAAAAAAGATTAACCAGGCTTTGAGATTCCCTGCGTTATCGTTGATAAAAGAATCCATGTAAACCTTGTTTTAATTTGTGTGAAGAATGGACTCTCATGAGAAATGCTTTGAGACTTTTCTATTTACACCATGGATTTCCATCCTGAGGACCTCATCAGTTATAGACCACGATTTTCCTGCTTCACGGTTGATTTTGTAACCACTTTTTAGTCCAATTGAACATGGAAAGAATCCCTGTTAAGCATTTCCCATCAGCGGCAGATATTTGTTATGGGCATATTTTCTTATATTTTAATGGGAAGAATCTCTAAATGCGTTCCTATTCTAAACTCGTAGTAGAGATGAGATTTTTTTATTAGACCAACAAGATTTTTGCAAAAAAAAGTCTTTAATTGCAAGCTTTTGGGCACAAACTCCCTTCAACAGGCAGCGTATACGGCAACATGGACAGATCTAGGACTTTGAAAGGGGGAGGGTGCAGATGGTAGAGTGCATCACTGCATATTACATAACAATTTTTCCCCAGTTAAAAATAAACCAGAAGCTTTACTAATATCCTAGGGGCCTGGAGCTGTAGTATTCAGTTTCCGTTTGAAACAAATATATCTTTATTAGAATGTGCATGAATTTGCTATATTATGGATTAAGTATAAAAACACAAAGCAGGAGGCTAAGAATCAAATCGTTAGACTGAAACACACATCTCTGTTCAGGTTCATAAAACAAACTCTAGCCTTCTTGAGTGTGTCAACAGTGATCCAATGTTTCATTAACAGTTATTTCCACATCGGAGTTAACCGTCTTCGCCCGTGGCTGAATGAAGCCAAGTTTTAAGTCTCTGGTAAAGATTTTCGGTGATATGTTTATTGGACCAGCTGTTGGGAGAGCTGTTGGGCAAGGTTATATGAGGAAAGGCACTTAGGGCATCTACACGCAAGCAACGAGCTATAATTACAGCGTGTCAGAGCAGACTCGATTAATTGAGTCAGCTGGAGTGTGGGATTTGCCAGGCTCCATCAGGCTCCAGCATCTCGTGTATCAGCACCCCCACACTTAAAAATGGCAGCGAGAGTGCTTTAACTAAAGCTCATTCAGTGAGCTTTAGTTCAAGTGCCCCAACTTCATTTTTAAGCATGGGGATGCTGATACACGAGAAGCTGTGGGCACTTTAATTAGAGCAGCTCCCTGAGCTGCTTTAATTAAAGCAGCCCTGCACACATGCCTGGAGCACGTGTATAAACAGCCATGATGCCCAAATGCTCATCTAACAGCTCTTCCTAACTATACAGATGATCTAATATGCCAAAAAGTCCTTGCCTCAGGAACAGCACGTAATAACACAGCTAAGTAGGACGTATAAGGTATGGGGCTGCAACAAGCATTGCAGGATGGTAATGAAAAGGGCTGCACAGAGAGAGTGAGCTTGCCTCGAAAGGCAAGCCAGGGCTTCCACTGCTATGGTTTCTTTTGCAGCTACAGGGCCCCGCTGGCCACGGACGTGGAAGAGCTGTAGTGTGCTCCAAAGTGTGTGGCTGAGCACTCGCTGCTGGCTTCAGGGTGGGCAGTTTGCTCCCTCGTTGCAGCAGCAGCTCTGGACACCATCAGTGGGAGCAGGGAAGGGGGATGGCACTCACAAGCAGCACCTGCCCTGGACTCAGGGATACCTATTTAGCCCCCCATTGCTTACCCTTTTTCCTGCAAAGCTCTTCTCCTCCCTGTCTCCTTGTACCAGCTCAGTCCTCTCCCTCCAGCCCAGTCCAATATTGCCCCAGGCAAGTCAGGCTCCTTCAGTGCAGCTGCTGAGCGGAGCAGGAATCAAGCGGGACGATGTATCCGCACCCCCTCTGGATCCGCCTCTGTACTAGGGTCGCTGACTCTGCTTGCATCTACTCTGGGAGGTTTCATGTAATGACATTAATGACTGACATACTGTACCGTACTCAGGAAGGCAAATGTACATGACTATTACATTTTAAAAACCCACTGGATTACAATATAAATTGGATGCAACATTTAATATTTATCTTAATGAACGCCCTATCATTTATCCCCCGGGTGACTCTTAGCAGTCTCCTGGAGATTATATCCCTCCTTCCTGGAGACTCCAGGGCAATCCTGGAGGGTCGGCAACCCCACTCTGTATAGCGAGAACGTGCCCTGTAGAGAGGAACAGCCTGCTCGATCCTCTGAAAAGAGCTAAAACCTGGTAAGAAATGTTTAAAGCGCTCTCTAGGCCCAACCGATGGCACGGGTGAGGAGAGCAGGTTTGCAGGGACGCCTCGTACAGATCTCCGCACACTGCAGTCTTATTGGCTTGGCGTTTGAGTCCCGCAGGGGAGCGGCAGAGAGACACGTGTTGAGGTTTTATGAATGTTTTAGTGACTATTTTACTCGAAACAAATCTAATTTTTTTTGGCCGAACGCCTTGTGTGTGAGGGAAGGAAAATGTTTTAACTAGCTTTAGCCAAAGCGAGGCATCTGCTGAGGTCTTCTGACGTTTCTGGAGCCAGTGTACAAGCGATAGTTGCTGGTTCCCACCACCAGAGGTCTCCCATTACCGGTACTTCCAATCAGGGGCTGAGCTGGCTATTACGGATGCCACCATGTCGGCAGGTGGGGGTGTTTGATGATGAACCATGTAGGATTCGCTGTGCCATTAATCTGACAAAATCGGTGTCCTGCCATCGCCCGACAGAGTCCTTCCTCCCCACCACCCACCTCTTCCTCATCACCTAACCTGAATGATCTTCTTCCAACACAGCATCATTTGTTCTTTCCCTCACTTTACCGTCTATGACCTGTTGTCCTGCATCCCCGCTGTCCGCATGCTTTCCTGTCTCTGACAGCAAGCTTTTGCAGGGAATTCAAAGCTAGGGATGCTCCATCCCACTGTTATTCACTTTTCCATGACTCTGCACAAAGCAAACCAAGGACAAGGCAAATAATAATCACATTGTTAGAATTAAATGCACATCTCTTTTCAGGTTCATAAAACAAACTCTAGTCTTCCTGAGTGTCTCAACAGTGAATCCCAGCATTACTGATGATACTACATCTCTAGATATGAGAGCAATCAATACTTTGGGGGTTTTGTAGCATCCCATCTCTTACAGAACTAGATGGCCAAGTGTGATCCATCCTGCTTGAGTCCCTGAAAAACAGTTAATGGAAGAGGTGGACGAGCGCTCCTCCTGATTGCGCCTTTTCTGTTAATTGTATCAGTAGTGGTTTTAGATTAATGGATTCCTGTACTATAAAGCCAGAACAGACCACTGGCATCATGGCTAGGGACAGACATTACACATAAACCAGTATAAATGATCGAAAACAGGTTTAAACCTGGAACAGAACAGAAGTTCAACGCACACAGACCAGTTTCAAAATGGCCAAACCTGGTTTAAGATAGACCTGGATGGACAACTTAACTGATTTAGGTTAAACCGGTCTATTGACCTTGTGTCCCAGATGTCCCCCCAGATCAAGTTAGGTTGCAGTCCCCCAGCATCCCAGGATGCCTTGAACCCACCCTCCCCTTGCAGGGCCAGTAAGCTAGCCCTGGCTGTGCTGTCTGCTCCTGCTAAACTGTGCCGGTCCCGACCCCAGCTGTCACAGAGCCGAGGCAGCAAAGCCTCTACTTCCTAGCCTGCATCCCCCCTGAACCTGCCAGCCTGGTGGGCAGTGGGGAAAAGGGAACAGAGCCCCTGCCCCCAACCCCAGCCCTGCCCTGAAGCCCCAGTCTGCCCAGGTGCCCACCCCCTTCCCTGTGCTCGGCCTATCCTCCTGGTGGGAGGTGGGAAGCAGTCCCCCATCCTGGGGCTGGGGGAGGCTGCCAACATGGGGGGAGATGCCCAGCACCAGAACAAGGGACTCTTCCCCGCCCCCCACCCGTGGGGCCACGGCTGGCTGAGCAGCAGCTGAACCACATGGGGGGAAATCCCCAAGCCTCCCGTGGAGGTGGGCAGAATCCCTGGAGGTGGCTCCTCCCATGTGGGCAGTCCCCCGGCACTAGGATAGAGGCTTCCCCCCCCCCCCCCCCCCCCCTGGGGGGGGGCCGCCGGGGGCTGGGCAGCCAATCGGGGATGGCTCTGGCTCGGAAAAGGCTCTAGCACCCCCTGCCTGCTGGCCTGGGCCACTGCAGGCTTCTGGTTGCCTTTCCCAATTGAACACTTATCATGAGCTCAGTTTGTTACTGGTTCAATCCACGCAGCTGAGAGAAACCTGCAAAGGTGGAATCGGTTCCTCCTCGGGCATTTGACTGTTACCGGGCCCGGGTCCGGTCAAACCTACTGCTTCACGCAGGCCCTGAGTCTTCCCAAATGAATTTCCTGTTGAAGTGGGTACAGCTTTTAAAGCAATACCCAGTCTTGGGGCATGAATGTAAAGAGGGATGGGATTGGAGAAAGGAGAATGTGAATTAAAAAAGAGCAAGTGTTTGGTGAGGGAGGGACAAAAATATGAGAAGCAGCCAAAGCTGATGCTGGATACCTGGAAAGGAGTGGGGAGAAACTGCATGGATCCTCTATTCTTACCTCTGCATCCCAGGGAGAAGCAGAAGACAAGCTTGGATTTCTTTATAAACTCAGGGTGAGGGCAAGTGTTTTTCTGTGGGGGCAGGAGGGGTATGTGGGGGGCCCTTGGAGTGAGGACAATGGCAGCTGGAGGGGGGGAAAGGGTTGTGGGTGGGGGGGCTGGGATGGACCATTGTCCTGGGTAAAATTTTCAATACACAATTTAGGACAAAACTCCTCAAAAGTGTTTGAGGTCTTAAGTCAGTCACATGCTCAGGCACACGTTCCTGCTTGCCTCCTGGTGAACCAGTGGTCTTCAGTAACCCCTCCTGCCACTGGCAACGTGTAGGGGGTGCATGCGAGTGCACATGCCTCCCCTGAGATTGGTGGTGCACCCCCTGCAAAAAGCACAGCCAATGCTGCCGGTGGCACCTGCACACTGTTGCCATTCGCCACCCACCACTGGCACCACTGGTGGTGTCTGCGGGCAGTCCCCAATTGCCACTGGCTGCTGCCAGTGCAGCCGGTGGTGTCTGTGGGTGGTCATGAACCACTGGTCGGTGATGGTCACCTCCCCCCTGCCACCGACACTGCTGTGGCTGCCTGCGGGAGCACTCTACTTGCCGCCACCACTGCTGCTGCCACCTGCAGGTGGTCACTGTGTCCCCCCTGCCTCTGGGGGCTCACGGCGTTCATGCCTCCTGCCTCCTCACTTGGGTCCAGTTCAGCCTTGCCAACCCTAAATGGCTGAGACTCATGAGTCAAGCAGTCCCCATCCCCAGATTGGGAGAGAGGCCCTAGGAACCTGTGACATTTTTAGGTAAATAGTGCATCGCATTTCTTCCTCTGTGCATTGGTGAAGCTGCCTTGCCTGGCCCAGTTCCTCTTTGTGCCTGTGTGGTCACGTCTCCCACATCTCTTGGACCAGGGGGCCTCTTCTATGCGCTCCCACTGCCAATGGAGGCAAATTCAGGGGCGAGCCCATGGGGTGGAGATCAGAGTGGGCTTAAGGGTGGGCTGGAGGGGAGGAGGGAGCAGGGTTGCCATGAGCTGTTGAGCAAGTCCTGCCCCTCTCCTTCTGAGACATCGCTACAGGTGTCCCCTTCCCCCTTCCCTGCACCCCCAAAACTCCTCCCAGTCCTCATCTGGGGGTGCTCAGCGTGCTCCAGCAGCAGCTCTACTAGGATGCTCTGCCCTGGGAGTGAGCTACCTGCCTTGGCAATGTTACACTCACCTTTACTTTTTAAGTAACAATGAGTCTCAAGCCAACGTGCCACAAGATCCTTTGGAGGTGTGAGTTGATAAGCCAGGTATAAGGAGATAAGCAGATACATGCAGGCACAGGTTTAGCCCCTGCCTGGCCCCTTCTGCAAGGAGGTCAACCCTCTTATAAATGACAGCTTTTGAAATGGGGTGTCGTTTAATTCAGAAACGTTGTGGAGGGCGCCCTTGAACCTCCCAAGGAGTGCACTGAGGCTAACAAGGTTGAAAACCACTGCTTTCGAAAGTGATAACCTGCTGGCTGCCCTCTGCTGCAGCAAAAGCCTGTGGGTTAAACAGCAAGGCAAACACATAAACCAGCATTTCTCAGCCCACGGGTCGCAAGAATATATAAAAGGGTTGCGAACAATCACGGGAAAATATGGAAAAGCATGAACATCGCTTGGGAGCAACATAGGGCCATGCGTTGATATTGTGATACTGGCCTCCCCAACCATGACTTAGATAATTCATCACTGGAGTTAAAAACAGAATCTGGCCAAATGCTTTGTGTTAGAGATCTGATTTCATGGAGGAAGACACTCCAAAACCCCCCAAAAGCTGTTCCTCCCCCGCCCCCTTTCAAACAATCAAACTAAAATAATTCTCGATATTAGCATCAATCACCGGGCCTTGGCTCAGATATCACTCGGTACTTAGAAGTATGCTCAGAATAGCTGAAAAGATATTCATCTGTTGACAGTAAATCAACCTGCCAAATGTCAAGAATATGTTTGAGGAATAACATCCAGAATTGGGAGGAAAAACAGCTACCGGCCCATTTGGTAAAGCAGACACATTTGAACTTTCTTGTGTGGCTGATTTTCTGTTCAACAAAGTTCTCCAGGGAAATTTTGCTTCTGTGATGCAGAGATCTCAAGATTAAGTGTCTCGATTCTTCCCTTTTAACTTTGAAAGATTTTCCATCCAATTTTCCCCTTATATAAGGACTGCAGACAGGAATCAGAGAAGTGATGGCAGGCCAAGGACTCTGTGTCCTTCACCACAAAGTGCTAGTCAGGAGTAAATTAGGGCATAATTAGGCAGTTGTACAGCACTTCATGCCTTCAAGGTGCAGCTCCAGTGGTCACAAACTATTCGAATACCTGTGAAGCAAGTGATTTTGTGGATAATGCAGAAATAAGCTCCAGAGTAATTGGGGATTCATTTCATAGTAGCTAGGGTCAGGAGGGACTTGATCAGATCATCTATCCTGACCCCCTGCCACAGGCAGGAATGGATGGTTGGTTCACAAGACCCCAGACAGGTGATCGTCCAACCTCCTCTTGAATTTGCCCAAGGTAGGGGCGAGGACCACTTCCCTGGGAAGTTTTTGGCCACCTTAACTGCAAAATATTGCCTTCTGATCTCTAACGTAAACCTGTTCTCCATCAGCTTATTACCATTATTCCTCGTCACCCCAGGTGGTGCTGGAGAGAATAGGGCTCTTCTTATTTGTTGCTGATCTCCCCCAATGAGTTCATAGGCAGCCACCAGGTCCCCCCTCAGCCTCCTCTTGCCAAGGCTGAACAGGTTCAGGTCCCTCAGCCTCTCCTCGTAGGGTCTATCCTGCTGCCCTCTCACCAAGCGGGTGGTCCTCCTCTGAACCCTCTCCAGGCTGGCCACATCCCTCTTGAAGTGCGGCGCCCAGTACTGGACGCAGTACTTCAACTGCGGTCTGACCAAAGTTGCATAGAGGGGGAGTATCGCCTCCCTGGACCGGCTTGAGATGCACCTTTGGATGCATGACAAGGTACGGCTGGCCTTGCTGGCTGCAGTCTGGCATTGATAGCTCATGTTCATCTTGATGACTCCGAGATCCCTTTCCGCCTCTGTGCTTGCAAGAAGGGAACTCCCCAGCCTGTATGTATGCTGTGGATTCCTTCTCCCAAGGTGCAGCACCCTGTGTTTGTCTACGTTGAACCCCATCCTATTCTCGTCTGCCCACTTTTGTAGTCTGTTTAACTCTAGTTGCAGCCTCTCTCTTCCTTCAAGTGTATCCACCTCGCCCCACATCTTAGTGTCATCAGCAAACTTGGGCAATGTGCTTTAAACCCTCTCGTCCAAGTCGCTGATGAAGATGTTAAACAGTGCGGACCTGAGGACCGAGCCCTGGGGTACCCCACTGCTCACATCTCACCAGGTCGAGTACAACCCGTCCACCACTACTCTCTGGATGCGCCCCATCAGCCAATTTTTTACCCATCCAACTGTGTAGTTACATAGGAAGGAAGTTACTTAGGAAGGAAATCATAGAATCAGAAAATGAGGGTGGGAAGGGACCTCAGGAGGTCACATCTAGTCCAATCCCTTGCTCAAAGGAGGACCAGCCCCAACTACATCATCCCAGCCAAAGCTTTGTTGAGCCGAGACTTAAAAACCGAAAAGGATGCAGATTTTACCTCTCTAAGGTAACCTGTGCCAGTGCTTCACTACCTTCCTCGTGAGCAAGTCCCTTGCTGCAACGTGAGCCCATTGCTTCTTCTCCCTTCATCTGCCTCCACTGAGGACAGCCCAGCTCCATCCTCTTTGCAACCCCCCCCAGGGAGCTGAAGGCTGCTATTAAATCCCCTCTTGATCTTCTTTTCTCTTCTCTAAAGTAGCTGATCTCCCCCAGCCTCTCCTCACCAGTCATGTCCCCCAGCCTCCGAACCATTTTCATTGCCCTCCACTGGACTCTCTCCAATGTGTCCACATCCTTTCTGTAGTGGGGGGCCCAAAACTGGACACAGTGCTCCAGATGCGGCCTCCCCAGTGCTGAATAGAGGGGAAGAATCACTTCCTTTGATTTGTTGGCAAGCCCAGGATGCCGTTAGCCTTCTTTGGCAACAAGGACACACTGTTGGCTCATATGCAGCTTGTTGTCCACTGTCACCCCCAGGTCCTTTTCTGCAGAGCTGCTGCCCAGCCAGTCAGCCCCAGCCTGCACCGGAGCATGGGATTGTTTCATTCTAAGGACTTTGCATTTGTCCTTATTGAACTTCCTGAGATTTCTTTTGGTCCAATCCTCCAATTTGTCTAGGTCTCTCTGGGCACATCTACACAAGATGCTTAACTGTGCAGTAGCATTTTACAGCGTCTACAAGTGCACATGCTTACCGTGCAGTAAACCTTGCTAATCAAGAGTACATCTGCTATCTGCAAATGCAAGTAACAAATTTGATTTGGATTCGTAACGGTGCAGTAGTGCTCATGTAGACACCTGATCGGGAGCAAATCTGCTCCCAGTCAGCTGTCCAACAGGGGCAGGAGATTGCTCCCTGTCCCTGGGAGCTGCCTGCTATGGGGAAGGCTTTGCCACCAGACCCCGGGCAGTGACCCTGTCCCTCTGCCCTGGCAGCAGGGAGCATCAAGCCCCCCACTTTGAGATCGTGATCAGGGAGTGGAGGCTGGGAGATCCTTACCTCCCAGTCCCCACTCCACCCTCAGTGGTAGCAGGGGCCCATTGCAGGGCCCCAGGAAGCAGGAGCAGTTTGCTGCCATTAGCAGCTTCTCTGCATGTGTAGACGCCTGCCTTGGAGCATTTATTCATGAGCAGTTTACTCACAAGTAAACTGATCCCAGATCAAATGCATGTGTAGATGCACCCGCTGAATCCTAGCCCTACCCTCCAACATATCTACTACTCCCCCCAGCTTGGTGTCATCTGCAAACTTGCTGAGGAAGCGCTCTGGTAGACTTGCAGTAGTCTGGGAGCTGAACTTGCCTGTAAAGACCAAGGTAAAAAAGGCATTGAGTACTTCAGGCTTTTCCACATCATCTGTCACAAATGGAGAAATCCAGGTTCATAAGTATATCAGTTGCATAGTAGTTAGAAGCAATTTCATATATGTTCTTCAGTACAGTCTTAGGATAATATTTTATAATGTTATATATTAACAAAGCCACAAGATATGCACTACAGGGAAAACAGGTGTCTGTGCTAACAGGAAACAGCCAGTTTGTGTATATCCCCCATCATCTACCTGGGGGTGATATTCAAAAAGATATGAATTGTGAGGTTTTGGCAGCTTTAAAATCTTGTACACAGTACAAGGAGGGCAAAACACCTTTTCATTTTTTAAAAGCCTTCCATGTGTTTAAGATGAATAGTGAGGGTAGCAGAAAAGTACTTAGCATACATAGTCCACTTTACACCTGGGGTATTAGCAATGCACAGAAAGGGAAGGCAAGGCAGAGAGAATAAGGGCTTTTGCAATCGGTCACAGTGAGTTATTGCCTGAACTGAGATGAGAACTCAGAAAACCCTATGTCTAAAAAAGCAGTGTTGTAATAGCAGAAACACCCCAAAAACAACCCCCCCTCAAAGTCCCTTACCCCAAACCAGACCTGACATTTCTGAAGAGTGTTTCTCTTTGCAATTGCAGTAGGTATTTTAGGAATTGTTGTACATGAGAAAACCAGGTACCGTTCAGCGAACGGTCTGTAGCTACACCCGATGTCGCAGAATTTCCCTCTTTTGGGGCTAAGGGGACAACTTGTCTGCTAACGCTTCACTCCCTGTATTGATCCCGAGCTGCAAGGCAACGGCCGTGGGGACAGTAACTGTGACATACTGTTGTGTCATACCACCTCCTACACACTGCAGCTAAGCCTTAGCACACGTAGAAAACAGCATGATTTCCTGGACGCAGCTCAGGTTACTAATGCTTCTTCTCTCAAAAGCATGATTCACTGACCCAAGAGAACAGCCTAACCATGTCCTCCAAACACAGGTTTCTATTTTGCTTTCATAAGTCAACGGGCAGAGGATTGATTCACCCAATGATCGCCCCTTAACCTTTGAGAAATCGAGAGCAGGATACATTGCTTCCCTGTCGATATGGAGCAGGCCCTACTGTCAGGTTCGAACGAATCTGCAACTTCTGCTAAACAGCAGAATTGCACGGACGCAAAAAATGAAAAGCAAGGTTGTGGAGTGTGTTTGGATCCATGCGGTGGGTTGGGGAGATTCACGTTAAGAAGTTTCTGCAAAAGTCAGACCGGGCTTACTGTTGCACAGCTGTTGGTGTACTGAGTGAGACGCTGACTGCTTTAAGTTGAGGGAAGTCGTGCTGAAAGGCACTCAGTTTTCTAAGAAGGTGAGCCGCTCTTGTGCCCGCAAACCTTCAACAGGAGACAGGCTCGAGTGGGTGCTTGCGCTCTCTTGTCTGGGAAGTGTGTAACTCCTGTAACCCATCACCAGAGCAGTGGGCAGATCAAAGGGATCTGCAGCATTTGTCTGGCCTAAATATCTCTGCAAACCCGCTGTTTGTCTTCTGTTCGCTTTGAGATGTTAGGAATCCTAAATATAGCAACTGCAATGTCAGTACCAGGCTAATTCACTCAGTAGTAGAAAGGGGGCCGTGATCGCTGGAGATACTAGTCCTAGGAACTGGAATTGCTCCTTGATCCATAAACTCCAGGTCTCCTGCGAGAGCGGATTAGTTCCGCAACAAATCATGGATGCTTGTTTCGGATGATGGAGAAGAAACCAGGACTGCTGTTTACATGTGTAAACGCCAAGATGATTGCATTTCAGGAACAGGATGGAGGTATTTGGGGGTTTGCAGGGCCCAAATGGTCAGGAACGTTCCCGCAGTATTTTCCCTTTTGAACGTCTTCTGGATTCCCAAGGCCAGAAGACTTTTCCCAAGGTAAAAGTTCATCACAATAATGTGAAATTTATCCCAAAAATATGGGATGGTACTGATGGGAAACTTCCATTTTCTGGACATCTGCTGGAAGAACAACACAGCCAAACAGAAAATGTCAAGCTGGTTCCTAATTTGTGTGGAGGACAACTTTCTTTTCCAGAAAGTGGAGGATACAACTAAGGGATCATCTCTCTTGGATCTTGTCCTGACCAACAGGGAAGAACTGGTGGAGGATGCGAAGGTGATGGGTAACTTGGGAGCAATCACAGTACAATTCCAGATCCCGAGACAGGGGAAGCAGGAGGTTAGCAAAATCAGGACGCTAGGTTTCAAAAAGGCAGATTCCATCCAACACAAGGAGTTAATAGGCATGGTGTCATGAGAGGATGGACTGGAGGATAAAGGTGCCCGGGAGCAGGGGGAGCTTCTAAAAGGCACAGTATTGGAAGCCCAATAAGAAATCATTTAGGCATAATAGAAGCACAAGAAGACTGGCCAGAGTCCAATGTGGCAGCATAGGGAGCTTCTAAAATACCTCAAATGCAAGAAGAAAACATCAAGGCAATGGAAGAACGGGCAGCTTGCCAAGGACAGGCACCAGAAAATAGCAAAAACCTGCAGGGACAAAGTCAGGAAAACAAAAAAATGAAGTATGAGCTGCACCTAGCAGAGGAAGTTAAGGACATCAAGAATCATAGAAAAATGGGGTTGGAAGGGACCTCAGGAGGTCACATCTAGTCCAACGCCCTGCTCAAAGCAGGACCAGCCCCAACTAGATCATCTCAGCCAAAGCTTTGTCTAGCCGGGCTTGGAAAACCTCCAAGGATGGAGATTGCACCACCTCTCTGGGTGACCTGCTCCAGTGTCTTACTACCCTCCTAGTGAGAAAATTCTTCCTAATCTCTAACCTCAACTTCCCTTGCTGCAACTTGAGCCCATTGCTCCTTGTTCTGTCATCTGCCGCCACTGAGAACAGTCCAGCTCCATCCTCTTTGGAGCCACCCTTCAGGGAATTGAAGGCTGCTATTAAATCCCTTCTCACTCTCCTCTTCTCTAGACTAAATAAATCCAGTTCCCTCAGTCTTTCCTCATAAGTCATGTCCCCCAGACCATCACCATTTTTGTTGCCCTCCATTGGACTCTCTCCAATTTGCCCACATCCTTTGTGTAGCAGGGGGCCCAACACTGCACACAGGACTCCAGATGTGGCCTCCCCAGTGCAGAATAGAGGGGAAGATCCACTTCTCTAGATCTGCTGGCAATGCTCCTACCAGTGCAGTCCAGGATGCCGTTAGCCTTCTTGTCTCAGATCCATCTTATTGTCCACTGTCACCCCCAGGTCCCTTTTCTGCAGAGCTGCTGCCCAGCCAGTCACCCCCAGCCTGCACCTGTGCATGGAATTGCTCCATCCTATGTACAGGTGCAGGACCAAGAAGAGGTTATATAATTATGATGGCCAGAAAAGAAAGACCGAGGAAGCTGGGGGTCCTGTGTCAAGAAACTGAAGGGAACTTGTAAATGAAAATCCAGAAAAGGCGGAGCTGCTCTATAGCTACTTTGCCTCAGTCTTCATAAAGAAATGAAGCTGCAGCCAGACACCTAATAGGGATTACCTGGTCAAGGAAGAGGGCAAGCTGAGGGAGAAGATAACAAAAGAGACAGAGAGCTTTTGTTGGGTCTGAATGAATTCAACCAGTAGGGCTGGGGGAACCTCATCCCAGGGTACTGAAGGAAAAGGCAGAGGAGACCTTAGAGTCCTTGGTAATAATCTTCATGAAGTTGTATGAGACAGGCCAGGTACCAGAGGACTGGAAAAGGGCCAATGTAGTGCCCCTTTTTAAAAAAAATATGCAAAAAAGAGGACCCGGGGAACTACAGACTAGTTAGCCCCATCTCCATACCTGGGAAATTACTGGAGCATATTTTACGGAAAACCACTTACAAGCATCTGGAGGAGGAAAGGCTGATCACAAGCAGTCAGCGAGGATTCAGTTGCTCATGGATCCTGTTACTCAGCAGCCAGAGCAAGCAGGGAGCAAACACTACTTGCACACATTGCTCACAACAGCTTTATTTAGAACGGAGACAGCTTTGGGCAAAGGTCCCAAAAAACAGCAAACCGGGGACCTGCACTGAACAATCGTTTTTTTCCCACATTTATACACTTTGGTTTAGGTTCATTAACATTCACTCCACCTTCGTCCCTTCTCCTGTTCCACCCATTTCTCTTCCCATCTCAAGCTCCGCCTCTGTTTACTGTTTGCTTCATTAGCATGGAATTGCCTGTGCATTTGACTCATTTACATGTCCTTTTGCTATGAGCGCATGTCTAAGACCTAACATCTATGAATCTATAAGACCTTGACTCCTGCTCTTCGGTCAATGAGTGGGCTTTGACTAAAACCTGGAAGCTTCTGGAGGCTTCTTTACCAATCCCCCTTCACCTTTTTGCACATGTTCATCTCGGATCCTGTTACCAATTACGTGTTGTTTTTGACATTTTAGTCTGTTTTTCAGTCCCAGGTTGTACCATCTTCCATATTCCTAAAATTTTACCTCATTCTCAGCACACAGACTCACACAGACTCACTTGCTGCTTTTTCAGAAAAATGGTCCACACAATTAAAATGGTTACTTAGCATAAGCAAATGGCTGGCTTAGATAAGCATTCTGCCTTGTGGTTAGCAGCTTTGCTGAGACACAGATTAAAGCCTTGTTCCAGCTGTAGGTCCAATGCTCCCCACAGTGTTACCCTAACAACATGAAACTGGGAAGGACTGCAAACCCTTCAGGAGGATGTGAGCATAATTAAGAAGGATCTTGAAAGATTGGAAAGTTCGGCTATAACTAACAGGATGCAGTTCAGTGCAGACAAATGCAAGGTGATGCACCTCTGAATGAATCATTAAAACCACAAATATAAAATTAAGTGACAACTGACTTGCTGGCAGCTCTGTGGAAAAGGACTTGGGAGTCTTGGTGGATCACAGCCTTAATATGAGACTGCAGTGTGATGCAGCTCCACAAAAGACGAGTGCAGTTTTGGGATGCATTAATAGAAACAGTAGGTTCAAGACATGGAAGATGATAGTGCCTCTCTACTTGGCTTCATCTGTGTGCAGTTCTGGGAACCACATTTTACAAAGGACATGGAGACATTATAGAGGGTCCAGAGGTAGGCAAGAAAGAAGATCAAGGGCTTGGATGCCAAGTCATATGTGGAGAGGCTGAAGGAGCTAGGCAGCATACTCAGCTTGCAGAAAAGGCATTGAAGAGTGGACATGACATCAGTCTTCGACTACCTGAAGGACTGTCATAAAGAAGAGGGAAAGCACCTTTTCTTCCTTGCTGCAGAGAGGAGAATGAGGACCAATGGCTTGAAGCAGCAGTAAAGTGAGTTTAGATTGGGTATCCAGAAACACGTCTTCACTGTTACAACAGTGCGGCAATGCAATAGATGCCTGTGAAGTTGTGGACTCCCCATCTCCGGAGGTGTCCAAGAAGAGGTTGGACAGCCACCGGTCGGGGATGATCTAGGCGTAGCTGTGTCCATGTTCTTCTTTGGGTATTTCCCATCCTCTGGGGCTTTGCTGGTTGCCCTTGCCCTTTCCCCGCCACCCCTTTTCTGCTACCTGTATCAGGGTGTGTTTAACCCTCCCTCCAAGGCATGGGGTGTTGCCTACAGCCAAGGCTGGGGACTTTGACTGCGGTGTGCCAGTGCCAAAGCCAGAGATCCCTGGCTAGAGGGTCTTCCCCTCTGCTCAGGATCAGACCAATCGCCATATGTAGGGTCAGGAAGGAATTTTACCCCATGGTCAGATTGGCACGGACGGGGATTTTTGCCTTCCTCTGTAGCAGGGAGGAGGGACCCTGGGGTCTCTTGAGCCTATATTGACAACATTTTATAGGTACAGGATTTAGACTGTCGTGGTTCCCCTGCTTTACCTGTGGCAGGTTTGGGTGCTAGGCCTGTGTTGTGTCAGGGTTGAGGGTGGCTTTATCTCGAGTTTAGATAATGGTTGTACAGGATGATTTGGATAGGGATGATCCTGTCTTAGGTAGGGGGTGGACTAGATGACCTCTGGAGGTCCCTTCCAGCCCTATTTCTCTATGACTCTATAAACTGAAGACTTCACAGGTGTTTAATAAGCATCAGTGGAAATTATGGAAATTGCTCCAGGGCATTTCTGAGCTTTAGGGCAAGCTCCCAGCTGAGACTCAGGGAATAATTTGCTTGGACCTATGTCCCGAGTCATTCCTCAATGGGATGTTATACGTTGTGGAAGTTTTATCCTCCTTAGAGAGTTATGTCATATGAGATTTGCATCTGTTTAGTAAGTGGACAATTTCTAGTAGAAAGATTTCACTACTGGCCCTTTCTTATTTTCTAAATGATGTGTTTAACAATGTCACTCTGAAATGTTCACTAGCAAGTATGTAAATGTTTTAAGGAAGGGGATGAGTCACCTTCTTTCTCTGTATCTGTATTACCGTACCCTGGAGCACAGCGTGAGAGCTCCTGATAGCAAACCTGCTTTTATCAGACACCTTTCCTAGAACTGAGAAAATATCCTGGGTGTCAAACACTTGTATTTTGTGCTGAATTCTGAGATTCAAACATGTGATTGTCTTAAAACCCAACAGGAAACTCTTGCACTGCTCTGTCCTGCATGGCTATCCCTCCAGCATTGCCCCCTTTTCTTTCCCCAACTTGTACCTACTTTGAACGACAGCTGCAACATTGGTTCGTGACCACGCTTCTTGTTTATACTCTTTGCAAGCTGAGAGTCTGTCTGTAGGCAAAGCCTTTCCCCATCCATGTGTATTACTGGAGAATTACCTATGCGCCCTGCAGCTATGGGTGTTGTTTTAAATGACAAGGACTACAGCATTTTTTGGGGTAAATATAGGTAACAAAAAGGGGCGTCTTTTTTTGCCCAAATCCAAACCAAATGTCTTATCCCTTACTCCAGGAGGTCCCACTATCCAAAGGGTGGGGGACCCCATGGAGGTAAGGATGTCTATTGTTTTCGCAGATGATTCACCCCTTCTTTCATGCTCTGGTTTCCAACTCTCCCACTGGTAAATCAATCTGATTCATGTCGTACGATGCATTGATTCATGGTACATCGATTTGTGTCATACAGTGCATTGATTTATGGTGCATTGATTCGTGTCGTACAATGCACTGATTCATGGTACATCAATTCGTGTTGTACAATGCATGGATTTACGGTGCATTGATTCGTGTTGTCCAATTCATACGGCAGATTCCTGGGCAAATATGCACTCTCTGGGAAATAACTCTCCCCATCATCTTTAAGTGCTCTATTTCAGGCGACAAGGTCCAGGCCAGAAGGTATCGAGATCTTTTGCAGTGACGCTGCAGTCTTGCAACCGGAGTCGTTATCTCTACCTATGCCAACACGGCCAAATCAGAGTTCTTCACTCAGGCGGGGTGGTAGCTCTTTACTATCATTTCGTGTAGGTGTACGTGACTGTGCATGGAACAAGGATGTGGTGACGCAGCTTGTGAGGTCTGGGCAAAAACTATTGGGCCTGGTGGCATCCAGGAGCTTAAAAAAAAACAACCCCTCCTGAATATTCATTACAACTGAGGACAGGTCACTTTTCACCCAGGAGCTGCTATGCGAGCCTTCTTCTACCAATGAGCTTTCCAGGACTGGATTTTCTCTCTACCATTGCCCGCATGGGCTGCTCTGCCTCTTCATGATGCACGACAGAGCTTTAAAACTGGCTTGGCTATGAAAGAAGATGAAAGGAGCAGGGATACGTTTGTGGCTGGGGTAGGATGCTACGGGGGGTGATACCTGGAGCTGTGTTTGGAGTCAGACTGGGATCAGGAGGGAGTTGTACTCCATGGGCAGATCGGTACAGACTGTAGGGTTTTTTTGCCTTCCTCTGTAGTGGGGGAAATGGTCCTCTTCCTTGGGCCTCTAAAGCAGGGGTCGGAAACCTCTGGCATGCATGTCAGAGCATGGCATACAAAGGCATTTTGCTTGGCACGCATGCCTTGAGGCAGATGGTAGGGATGCTGAGAGGGGCCTGACCCTTGTTGTGCAGCCCCGGTCCCTTCCCCACTGTCTGCCTCGAGGTATGCTTGCAACAACGAGCCAGGCCAGGGCTCTGTGGACCCTGGTGCAGCTGCTTGTAGTCTCTGCGCTGCCTGCTGCAAACAGCCTGGGCTCCGTGGTGGGCAGCAGAGACCTACCCAGAGTCCGGCTGCACCAGGGTCCGTGGAGCCCCAGCCAAGCTCATTGCTGGTGGCAGGTGCACGCAAGCCTCAGGGCAGACGGCGAGGAACAGGCCGGGGCTGCGTGGCCACAACAAGAGGCCCTCGTGCCTCCCCCGCCATCTGCCCCAGGCATGCCAACATCTTGCAAGTCGAGGTTGTGGCTGTTTTTGGCGCACTGCTCAAAAACGCTGCTGACCCCTGCTGTAAAGTGCATTTTAACAACCACTTCTTGTCTTCTAAGTGGCAGGCATTCACAGCCCCCTCATCCACTTGTGGCTAGCTAAAGCACGTTTTGCTATTTTGGGCATTGCCCCTAGTAGCCGATGTGCAAGGGTCGCTTGTGAAGTTTTTAGGAACAGGTGGGACAAAGTTGGCGGGGGTGATTTAGAGAGGGATGATCCTGCTGTGAGCAGGGGGCTGGTCTAGAGGGGCTCCTGAGGGTCCTGCCAGCCCTGCGAGTCTGTGGTTTGATAAAACGTGCCTGTCACCACCCTGGTTGAGTTCCCGCAGCTGAAGACTTGCCAAAACCTCAAGTTTGGATCCTATGGCACTTGCTGCAGGTGTCCTCGCTTACTGTCTCATGCCTTGAGATCGCTGGCACATGTCCAGGTCACAAGCTGCCTGGCTGTTACCCCTTCACACAAGGGACAGCTTAAAGTCCAGTTGCCTTAGGCCCCTGGATCCACTCGCATCGATGCATCCTCTCCCAGAGCTCCAGCTTTGCAGGTACCTTGCATTATACCATATTTACCTGGCATCATACCGTATTTACTCACACATCACATGCATCTTTCCCCCCAAAATTAGCCATCCAAAATTGGGGTGCCTGCCTTAAGCAAGCTGATTTCTGCTCTGGAATAGAGGCATGGGGGTGCTGGAAGGACTCGCCAAGGGCTCTGCTCTCCTCTGGCCACAAGCAGCGGGGATGGAGTCCACTCCTCGGCATCTCTCACCTCCATCTTGCTGCTCAGCTACAAGGTTAACACTCATACAGCCACCATAAGACAGCTTTTGCTAAGAAGGGAAGTGCTATTATCTGTACAAGATGGTCAACTGAGGCACAGAGGGGCTGAGTGACTTGACCAAGGCCACACAGGGAATCTGTGGCAGAGGGAGAAGTAAAAGTTAGGTCTCTTAAGTCTCACGCTAGTGTTTAACCCTTTCAGCCCAGTGTTTTACTTATCCTCCTTCCTCGCAGTCACCGATCTTGATTGCGTAACACCGTGTGCCAGAGGTAGAGAGTCGTTTCAGACGTGGCGTCAAACTACTCGGGAAGGGGAACTTTAAGATGAGTTTGCCGTGGGGCGAGTTGCTGCTATCGTTGGAAAAGCTTGTAGTCGTTTCTGAAGAATTTGGCTGTTTTTATCTATCATTCACCTGAACGATTTCTGCGCAGCTCTTCTGGGCCGCATCCTCCCGCTCTTTCCTCTTCGTGTCTCATTTGTACTTGGAAGGAAACGTACTATTTGGTACGCTGCCGTTTTAAACTTGGCATCAAAACCATGTCAACCCCACTGCCTCAAACCCACGGAGGAGAGGAAATTCTGCGCTCAGCTCGCAGGGTGCATGACTCACAGTATCGTGTTGACATTGTGCTGGAAATACCCACGTTGAATTTCCCCCCTCGCTTATCATGGACGTGGGATCTTTTTATAGAAAAGTTGCCCTTGCTAACTGTCTACAGAAAAGGATCTGCCAACTCTATTTCTGCTCTGTCTCGGCTCTTGTGTGCACAGCGGTCATGTTCCTGGAAAGGAGACCTCCAAAACAAACTCTGAGGAGGAAGGAAGTGGGGTGGGTGCTTTCCCACACTGTCCTTTTTCCTTCTGAAATATTGCCATGTTCGTCTTCCCTATAGGCTTAGTTAGTATCTGAGCACCATGCAGTCTTTATCCCTGCAATACTCCCGGAGTCAGATTTCCCCATCACTGATGGGGAACGGAGGTGCGGAAAATAGTCCACCCTGTATTTGCACTGCTGCTGCAGCTCCAGCTATCGGGTATCCACTCTCCACCTGCTCACACTCACCAGACCCAAGGACACTCACTCCAAGGGCGTCCTCAGCTGCTCTCAGGCTCCCTGTCTCTGGTCTGCTTGACAGCAGCCACAGGGCGCTGCTTGAGCAGGCACCCCTTGATAACACTGGAGGAGCAGTATAGACACATCTGGAGACCCAGGACACCTTCAGAGGAACCTAGGCATGTCACCGCTCTTGGCGTCATCATCCAGCCTAAGCTGGGAATTGAGCCATGGGCCTTCCACATGTAGTACCCCTCCTGTCCTTGCTTTCATGGTGCTGAATGGCCGGGGTTGTTGCCATCTCTCCGCTCAGCCCCAGTCTGTGACCACTGTAAATTCTGCCTGGGACAAGTGGCTATTTCTGCTCTTCCCCATGTATAAGTAGTGGCTTTGAATTGGTATTGGAGACAAGGATTCTTGTGGGTGATATATTTTATTGGACCAGCTGCACGGCTGGGATAGACTTAGACAAGGTTTTGACCGTAATGTATGCTTCTTCCAGAGAGCTCATATAGATCCATGCATGCCTTAATTCAATGCAACCACTAAAACGTGGGGGGGTCCTTCTAAATAACAGCTCCCCTTCACCCCTCAAAGCAAACCAACACAACCTTTTCTCCAGGTCATGTCCTGTGTTCCTGGACATGTCCATAGCCAGTGAACCATGGACCCAGCAATCTAGCTGGGTCTACAAGAAGCATTTTGCAATCAGTAGTTACCATTGGTGCTTTTTAAAGTGTAGTGACATCTCTGTATTTCAGGAAACCACAATTCTTCTAACAATCCCATGTGTGCGTGCGTGCAATGTTTATCCTCTAACATGATACCGTTTCCTTTAACTGGTGATGAGCCCAAGTCTTTGTCTTCAGTGTAATTAATATGTGAGTTGATTACCCAGTATGGTAAAATAAGAAAAAGCCTTTATGACAACTCAGGACAAGGATCAAAGTTCTCTGGAGGTTGAAAAATGCCTGGACAGCTTTCCTTTTAATTTTTGGTCATCACTTTATTTTCTGGCTTTGGTCAGAGCAGCAGAAATACTTCCAGGATCTCTTTTAAAAAGTTTCATTGGTGCAATCTCACTTGGAGAAGAGTAGTGCAGTGCTGAGGGCCCCTGCTTTGGTACTCTGGGGTCTAACTCTTTTCCCTGCCACTGATCTACTGGGAGTTTGGGCACACTAGGTCTGTGCCCCAGTTCCCAATAGGTGAAATGAGGGTAACTTTGCGGTGGCGGTATGGGATTAAATGCACTGAAGATTGCAAAGTGCTCAGAGACTCTTGCATTTGGGCCTACTTAAGTACTCAAGATAGAAGATGCCCTGCTAAGAAATCTGCTCATCTCGTAGCATGTGAGACACATCCTTCCAGCAAGGTGAAGCCAAAGGCGCATTAGGAACTGTTTTGTATTGGCACATGTAGCAAACACTGACATCTCCGCCCTTTAAAAATATATTGTCCAGGACACCAAATCAGGTCCCTGCTTGTAAACTCCAAACTGTTGGTGAAATGTCATTAGTAAAACAAACTCATATGTGGAGCATTGCCACACAGCTAGAAACCTGGGGAACTTGACTTCCCTCCCTTGCAAATGGCACTAGAGGAGGGTAAATAACACTTTCCCTTATATCTAGCTGGGGTTATAAATCACACTCAACCTTTATCCACAATGAACCTGAACGCAGGGGGACTGGTAACCTGTATTCAAAACGTGGTCCCTATTTGTGGATGAGAAATGGGTGCATGTGAAACACTTGTCATTTGAATAGCTTTAAACTAGCCTCGCCGGGGGAGGGGGCCGCAGGAAGACGAGGAGACGTCACCCGAGCAAGACAGGTGACACATGCAAGGAGTGCCCAGGTAAGAAACAGGGGTCCGGATAGGCTTCCTAATCGGGGGGTGGCAAGCACAGCTATGCAAGGCCTTAAATGCCTGTATACCAATGCTCGGAGTATGGGGAGCAAACAGGAGGAACTCGCCCTCAGAATAGCCAGTTCAAACCCAGACATAGTGGGGCTCACAGAAACCTGGTGGGATTCATCCCACGACTGGGCAGTTAGCATTAGGGGCTATAGGCTCTACAGGCGGGATAGAGAAGGAAGGAAGGAAGGCAGGGGGTGTGGCGCTCTATGTCAAAGAGCAATTCACATCTTCTGCCAGCAAAATGGGGTCGGAGGAGGAGCAAGCTGAAGTGCTTTGGGTCAAGATACAAGGGGGTCGTGGGGAGAGGGATTTAACGGTGGGGGTCTACTATAGACCCCCCAACCAAGGGGAGGAGCTGGACCGGGAATTTTTGGGCCAGCTTGCAGAGGCTCTTAAGGCAAGGGATGTAGTTGTCATGGGTGATCTAAATTACCCGGACATCTGCTGG
>NW_005841853.1:4167985-4208787 GCF_000455745.1 Alligator sinensis | reverse complement strand
GACCTGAACCTGTTCAGCCTTCACAAGAGAAGGCTGAGGGGGGACCTGGTGACCGTCTATAAACTCACTAGGGGGGACCAAAAGGGTTTGGGGGAGACCTTGTTTCCCCTAGCGCCCCCCGGGATAACAAGAAATAACAGCCACAAGTTGTTGGAGAGTAGGTTTAGATTAGACATCCGTAGGAACTACTTCACAGTTAGGGCGGCTAGGGACCCCATTCGAATGCACAGTGATACACTGAAAACCAGCCCACCAACCCCATTCGAATGCACAGTGATACACTGAAAACCAGCCCACCAACCCCATTCGAATGCACAGTGATACACTGAAAACCAGCCCACCAACCCCATTCGAATGCACAGTGATACACTGAAAACCAGCCCACCAACCCCATTCGAATGCACAGTGATACACTGAAAACCAGCCCACCAACCCCATTCGAATGCACAGTGATACACTGAAAACCAGCCCACCAACCCCATTCGAATGCACAGTGATACACTGAAAACCAGCCCACCAACCCCATTCGAATGCACAGTGATACACTGAAAACCAGCCCACCAACCCCATTCGAATGCACAGTGATACACTGAAAACCAGCCCACCAACCCCATTCGAATGCACAGTGATACGCTGAAAACCAGCCCACCAGCCCCATTCGAATGCACAGCGATATGCTGAAACCCAGCCCTCTCACTCTTCTTGTCTATCAGAATGGCCATGGCCCTTCGCAGGGTGTGGACTCCAGGCTTTGTAAGCAGGCCCAAGAGGCTGGGACCCTGCTACATGTGATTCAGGCCTCCCAGAGGATTCGAAGAAGGTTTTGAAACCTTGAAGGGGTAACTTGAGACTTCTTATTCAAGGACAGTGACAGTACAGTGTTTGCAAAGCATATCTAATCTGATAGCTCTTTAATCACCCTGACAGTCTGTGGTGAGGCATGTGGTTAACTATTTCGGGCACAGTCGCTCCCCTTAAAGCCACTGTTTGCTATTAAGATTGCATGAGACAAATCCTTTAAAACTTCAGACAGGATGGGAGGAAAGACGTTGAAGAGTTTCGGTCACGTGCGCACAGTGGTTGTCTTGGTCTTCTGCCTCCAGGCACTCTCACTTTCAGCTTTTGCCCAGGTAAGAAGAAGGGGAAAGAGGGAGGGGATAATCAAACAAAGGAAGGAAACAGTGAGTGATGCTGAACTTAGAGAAAGGGCATGTGGCGTGCGCAGCGGTAGGGTGGGGAAATCACTGGGGACATGTCAGCAAGGCCCTGCTCAGCGAACAAGGAGAGGGCCTCTTGGGAGACAAGGAGAATTTGAGGTCCTTTCCCAGCCCTCCTCTGTGGTGCAAGTGGTTGCATTATTGTGTAGGGTCATGGGAAACATGTGGAGGTGGCAGATAGGACATTCCCACCATGGCACCCTGTGATGTGCATTAAGGTTAAATGGCCCCTGCCCAAGCTGTGCATTTGCCTTCTCTGTTTTCTCCAGGATGCACAAGAGACCCTCCGCTCACCAGACACTTCCTCTTGGCAGAGATCCTTCCATGCAGCGATCTTTTGTTCTTCCTAATACAGTATCCAATCCCAGTCTCACCTTCAGAGTCCTAAATCCTGTCCTCAGTTTCCTCAAAGTGTGGGCACCTGGAAGCAAATGATTTCCTCAGCAGAGACATCCTCATCCATCCAATGCCGGGTTCGTGACACAACTACTCCCGCTCCCCACCAGTGCCACTGAGGAAGGAGAGCCCCTGCCTCAGATGTGTAGCAACACGAGCGGGGCAGAAAATGCTTCCTGGTTCCAGGTGGCAACCAGCAAAGTGTGGGAAATACCCATAAGAGAGAATAGGCATAGCTACTCCTAGATCATCCCTGACCAACGCTCATCCAACCTCTTCTTCAACACCCCCAGCAATGGAGAGGCCCCAACACTCCCAGGCAGCCCATGCCACTGCCTCGCTGCTCTAACAGTGCAGACGTTTTTCCCCGATACCCAAGCTAAACCTACTTTGCTGCAACTTCAAGCCAGTGGTTTGCATCCTCCTCTCTGCAGCAAGAGAGAAAAGGTGTTCTCCTGCTTCTTTATGGGAGCCCTTCAGATACTTGAAGACGGCTATCGTGCCCGCCTTAAGTGTCTTTTCTGCAAACTGAGCATGCTTATTTTCTTCAACCTCTCCTACTATGATTTGCTTTCAAAGCCCTTTATCAGTTTTGTTGCCTGCCTCTGGACCCTGGACCCTCTCTAATGTCTCCATGTCCTTTTTAACATGTGGAGCCCAAAACTGCACACAGGACTTTAGATGAAGCCTAAGCAGTGCTGAGTAAAGAGGGGCACTATCACTTTCTGTCTTGCACCTAAAGCTTCTTTTGACACATCCCCAAACTGCATTCTCCTTTTGTGCAGCTGCATCGCCCTGCAGACTAATATTGAGTCTGTGGTCCACCACAACTCCTAGATCCTCCTTCATAGTGCTGCCATGCAGCCATATGTCACCTATTTTGTATTTGTGATCTTGATTATTCCTTTTGAGCACGGGGCGGCATTTGGGGAAGTTTGGACAGCAGAGACTCCTTGTGACTGCACCCAAAAGCTTGCTAAGAACTTTTTTCCAACTACTCAGTTGATGTAATAAAAGATATCGCATCTACCCAAAGAACCTGGCCTGCCAATATATATCCTTAGATTAACACGGCTACAACCAACAACCCTAGAGACATCTCCTGCATCTGGGGAATTTAAAGTGAAAGTTATACTTTAATACTGAAATGTAGATTTGGCCTCTATTTACATATCTGCAAGATTTCATCTAAAAAAATTGGCAATTGCATTGTGATAAGGTTATGATTGCCACCTTAAGGGCATCAGTCAGAGTCCAGTGCCCTCACAACTCACATTTCCAGTACTTCTGGTACTGGACAGCTCTGCAATCTAGGTACATCTCACAATATAATTCAAAATATTAAATCAGCTCTGACAAATCAGAGTCTATATGAAGCCCAAATGTGGAATAACATAGTTTCTTTTTAAATGCAGGTTATGATGCATGCATTGTCGATGCGATGTGTTGTTTGGATGTTATACAGACTGCCCTTCCCAATATCACATGCAAGTACCTGTTACTCTGTTTCTTTGCTTTTAAAAGAAATCATGTATTTCCTCACCTGGCCTAGTCTTTAGGGATGATGTGGATTATCAGGGACATTTTATTCACTGTAGACAGAAAAAAATTGCAAATGAAGGTAGCCTTCCATATAACACTTACCAAACCAGCACAAATCAGCGATCCATATAGATCAATGTGGACTGGATGCTCCCAAAAATTCAGGAAATCTTCGCTACTGAGAAACGTTCACTTTTTCCTAATGCTGTCAGCTAGAAACGAACCTTTGCTGCAGAGCATGTTGTTACCAGATTTGCCCGTCTTTTTGGGGTGCACTCATTTATTAGAGTTATGTTTCTGGGGTCTTGGCAATTCTGTCAATGGGCCGCTTGTGTCACTTGTATTTCTCACCCTTCTGCGAGTCCTCACCCCCAATGGACCTACCTTGCAGGACTTCGTTTCAATGGAGCTGGGTTCCTCCCGCTACCGAATCAGTCGAGCAAACACACGCACATAGACTGGACCAGCTGCACGGTTGGGATAGACTTAGATAAGCTTTTGTGTAATGTATTCTTCTTCCAGAGAGCTCATGAGTGCATCTAGATCCATGGGTGCCTTAATCCATGGATTAACAGAGCACATCTGAGCTGGCTGGGTCGATCAGCATTTACAAGCTGACACCCTCATGTACCACAAACTCAGCACTTCCCAGTCTCTTGTCCCAATTGTCCTGATAGTAACTCCCTCGATGAGTAGACCCCACAGGATTTTTTGGCTTTACAGGGATCTTTGGCTTGGGTAAAAGAAGCATTGCTGCAGAGCAAATGGGAGGGAGTGGTGGGGGGGGCGGTCGAGGAGAAGAAAGAGGTTCGGGGAGAGAGTATGGCAACCAACTTGACCATCGAAGTTATTTTATTAGCAGGTATATGAAACGTATGATGATACTAGTAAATAATAGCCATACAAGGAAGAACAAGTGAAACGGTTACAGTATTACATGACTTCAATTGGGTATTTGGGGAAATCTAGCTCAAGTCTGATCAACAAACAAAAGTCAGGTTTATAAAGTAATGCCCGGAGTAAGAAAGGAGGAGAGAGAGAGAGATTAAATCGAGTCTGAGGCTTAGAAAGTGGGCTTAAGCAGAGAGGGAGACTTGGGGTCTCACCACTCGGTGAAGCTGGAACCGGTCGAGGCTCCAGGTGTTTGCTGGAGGCTGCAGACCAGCTGTTCAGGTTCAGGCCCAGGGTGCTGGAGACAGGCCGAGCCCCCAGCACGATCCGTGGAGGTCTTCCAGGTAGACAAGGAGACGGTGACGTCCCAGTGGAAGTGGTGCAGCGTTTGGGTCCAAGCACCAGAACAGAAACTGGAGCTTGGGTAGGGGTTTTTTAGGGAAACAGCAATGGTTCAAGGGTTTGTAGGGAAACAACAGTGGTTCATGGGAGAACAGTAGGTTTGTTAGGGGTGTGTGATGGGAGTATACCAGAGTTGGTTTGCTACGCTGGACAACAGGAGCCGGTCATTCCTGGCTGTGGGCGGCTGTTACTCTGAGAGAGCTTGCAATGCAAACAGGCAGATGCAGTGTTTTGGGTACCGATAAGGGAGCCATCGCTAGAAGCGGTCTGATAAATGCTGAGCTGGGTGTGTGCAGATGTGGGCTGATTAGCATCTGGAGCAGAGATCCCCCATCATGCAGTGCTCCCCTGCTTCTCTGGTCACAGAGTTCAATGCAGTCCTTGCCTTGGCGTCTCTGTTCTCCGCTCTGAATGCTAATGTTGGTGCCTCCTTGTCCCATCGTCGATGTAAATGAGACGAGGGGAGTTGCCACCCTGTCCCATCGTTGATGTAATTGAGACTAGGGGAGTTGCCTTCTCCTATCACCCTTGTCTGGAGAGGATTAGGAGTGTCTCCCACTGCATTTCATTGCCTTTTGTAAGTCCTCCTTCTGATCAGTTCAGGTGCAGACGGAGGTGGTGGTGGGGGATCCTCCGTGAGTCAGACAGGCTGGGTACCGCACCAGGGCTCCCCAAGGACACAGAGCTGGTAGGTAACAAGGTGGCTTTAAATTGCTTCTGAATCCTGTCCTTTCAAAATATCTTTGCTAGTGTCATTCTGGATGTCCTCGCCACCAGCCTATATTATTAATCCTTCCTCATTCCTGATAACCTCAGTGATGTTGTATGGCAGAGAGTCTCACAGCCTAATGACCATATTATGGAAAAGGTATTGCATGTCTTGGGATTTCTGTGTGTATCTTTTTTTGCATTATCATAAATAGAAGAACTCATTCTTCAATCTAAAGTATGTCACGTTCTGTATTTGATTGTCTTCCCTCTTGTCTCCCCTCTGAATTCAACAGCCTGAGTGGTTTCAGTCTTTCACCACACGGTAGCTTTTCCTAGTAGTATTGCTTGCTCTCCACTCCATCTGTTTTCACGGTGTCTTTTATGAGACAAGGTGACTAGAATTAAAATAGCTCTCTGGGCCGGGCTGTGTCAGTGATGTATATGATCTATCCCCATTTCCAAATGGTTTTTTCATAATTTCCCTGGGACAGGAAGGAGGCCGGGGGATCCACGGGATATTTTTGTGCGTGCGTGAAGACTAGTGCAGAGGTGTTTGTCTCCTGAAGCTTTCTTCCACAAGGTAACTAGCTGAATGGATGCGGCGTATGCAGTGGATGTAGTGTACTGGGCTTCAGCAAGGCTTTTGACATCGTTTCACACCACCGTCTTGTAAACACATTGGAGGAATGTGGGCTAGGTGAAATGACTATAAGGTTTTATAAAACCTGTCTTACTGGTGTCACACATTCAACTTAACACTTACTAATTGCAGTTAAAATGCACAAGCAGGTGCACTTTCCAGTGGTTTAGCATGTGTTAAGTGCCCTCGTGATGGTGCAGCATTTTTCCTTTTCAGGCCAGCCTATCTCTTAACACAGGGGCAGGCAAAATATGGGCCGGATCCCGCTCCTGGACCCCGCTCCCTACTCACCTGTGGCCTCATCCCATCCAGCCAGCTGAGCATGCCCTGCCACAGGGGTCCTGGGCCTGTCTTCATGGAGTCCTCACCTGCCTGCTCCATCTGGCATCCCCCAGGGTGCGTGCAGGATGCACGGACCCAGGACCGGATGGGATCAATTCCCCGCCACTGCTGCTGCACTGGGTGGGCTCATCACCTTCCCCCAACACCATGACAGCGCCCCTCTGCCCCCCTGGCTTGCAACAGCTCACCAAAAGTCCTCAAGTGGCCCTCCAGCCTAAATAATAGCCCACCCCTGTCCTAGCATGTTCTAACACTAATAGGTCCAATGATCTGCAACAATTGCAAATGAACTTGTGGCAAAGCCCTACCAGTCCCTTCATAGCATCTGCACAAGCATCTTCAAACTCATGCCTCTCTGAATTAGTTAGTTTTCAAAGTGCCACTCTGCCCTAGCTTTTGGTTGAATAATACTTCTGGTGGATGGATGGGGAAGACGCCTACCCTCAGGCTAAGGAACTGCTAGATACAGCCTTGCATGCTGTGAATGAAATCTTGCTCCCTCTGAAGAAGAGGCTAGAAAAAGACATCGCCTAATGGAGCAATTCAGCTGTGCCATGATGTGTTGCAGCACAGCTGATTCACTTCATTGGGCAAAACACATGTTGCCCCTTGATGGTTCAGGGCAATAGGAGACACGGTCTCCCTGCTTTCCGTACTGCCGCTCACCCTCTCCATGTGTCTGAGACAGCAGGGAAAAGTGCTTCCCTGCTCAGCCAGCCCTGCAGGGTTTTTCACAGGTGGCAAACCCCGCAGGGCTTGCCACAAGGTAGTAGACATCCACCACAATAAAGCAGCGGAGTCTATTGCTAGCTTCTGTTACACCACTGATTTTCATGGCATGCGGTGCAGCAACGGGTAAGGACATCTATTTGCTCTTCATTTGTGCCTCTTTAAAAAAAAATGTATGTGGTACTCATGAGAAGTGAGATGATATCTATTTCCAGCCAGAATGAGAGAGGTAAAACCAAGTGTTGCATTGGGGTGTGACCTGCTCAGGCAGTAACCAAGCTGTTCTCATTGCTCTGTGCAGCTCCCCATGCCCTTCCTAGTGCTCTGTACTAATGATGAATAAAGCACGCCGCTTCTTATACATACATAACCGTCCATACATTGTTCCCTACTGAGTTTTATGGACAGTGTCGTTTGGTACCAATCAACTGGGAAACATGAGATGTAACCATTGGGCATGATGGGAGGGGAAAACCAGTAAAGACTCCTGCACCTGGATGCTCTGGATAGCAGGGACATTATGCAGAAGGAGCTCTGCCTTCTGGCTGACTGAACGCCAGCTCCCCCGGCTCTCTCAACCTAATGGCTTCCTCTCCATCACAATGCCAGGCAGCCATCAAGCACTTGATCCTACATGTGACCATGAACTCAATCTACCCTTTACTCCAGCAGAGATTAACCATCATTCCTGCAATGGTGCTGAAGGTCCCAGTATGAACCAGGCAGGTCCACCAGCCACCCAATGACTTTCCCAGTTGAGTTAGAAAACATCACTGGGGTCATTTTTCATCTAACCAGGGAATTTATTGTCATTTCCCATATCCTGGAAATGGAGCGCTCTACAACAGGGCTCTCTGGTCCTGGCTTTCCCAGAGCTGTTTAAACTTGTGGTCCCACTGACAGTAAGTGGGTAAGTAAGTAAGACCTCCAGCCACATAGTGTGGCCTGTAGACTTTCTGTTTGCTGAGAAACATCAGCTCCCACCTACCACTTGAAAGACTCATGGTGGGTGCCAAGGTGTGTTATAACTGTGACTGACTACACAGGAAACCGAGGTTGAGCTCTGTTACTCTACGCGTCTGAGAGAATCTTAGCACATGGAGTGAACTTATGAAGTCTTACGGTGTATCCATAAATATTACCCTGCTTGCTAGCTATAAGCACAGGTCCTTAGTGACCTCCTATGGATTAATTATTGCCAGCACCGGTGAAAAGAATCGGTGTGTTCGTGCTCATCCCTTCGCAACTTCCCCTGGCCAACCACCCACCGCTGGCCCGCTTGCAGCTGCTCGCATTACGAAACCTCATGCGTGCTGAAACGCTGACATGGAACTATGACAAAGCACTTGAAAAGCATTGCTACGCCGCGAGTTTTCCCCGCAGAGCTGTGAACTTGAAGTCAACAACGGGAGGCTGTGGCCTGAGAATCAGAAAGCCGAGCTGAGCACTCTCGTTTCACTCTCCAAGCAAAATGAAACCGAAAGAGTGAAAGCAAACCGCAGCTAAACTGACAGTCTTTACAGAACGACTCAGAAGGGGTTTGTCTCCGGGTGATGCTTTTGGTCAGGAGCAAGCTTCTGCTCTCACCCAGTTTTACTTGCACTTTGCTGAGAGCTGGCAGCGAGCTTCGACCGGTAATGAATGGAGCTAATAAATCATTCAGAGCAAGCCTTAACCATCCAGCTGGCCGCTAACAAACCCAGAAAAAACCTCTGACCTCTGTAAGGAAATGATGGATTTTACACCTATTTTCCATAGTTTTTATTTAGCATATGCAGTGTCAGCATATTATATCAGCCATCTTAAGGCAATGTCATCATAAGGGTGAAGAGCCTGAAAGTCACCATGTAGCGTTGTAAATGGACACGAGTCAACGATGTGGGACATGGTTTGAACTTGTCCACAACGCCATTTGTTGTCACGGTGAAGGCCTCATTGGAATAGGTTTGAAGCACAGTGACCCTTCCCAATTAAAAAATGGTTGAGAAATGCCCAATGATGGTGTGGCCAGTTAAATCCTGATTGATTGATTGATGGAGATGATGTGGTGAGTCCATAGTGATGGCTCCATAGTGAAAGAATAGCAATACTTCTGCACCTAGCACCATATACTGAGGGATGTGGGAAGAACCATTTAAAACTACAAAGGAAAAGGCCTTCTTACACAGGGAGGAAGTAGGTTAGGTGGGCAAACACATCCTATTGATCACTATTTTGTATTAATGCATCGATGGCTAGAAAATGCTATTTAGAGGTTTGCTTTTGGCTCATAGGTAAAGTAGACATTGTATTAAAACAATGGTCCAGGGTAATGGCAAGGGATAATTGGTTTCTAAAAGCCTACTTCTGACAAAGTTTCCTTCAAGGCCCACTGTGTCTGAAGGCAGCAAATACACAGGCTGGAAATTGAAGACATGTGCCATACTGTTTCATAACATGAGATAAGGTGGCAGGACCCTTGAGATTTCTGGCTTCATTAAACAGACCAAATTAGGACGCCCAGTGAATAGACCAAATTAAGATGTGTGCATGTGATGGCTTTGTTGGAACAAAAAATATGCTGACAAGACAGAAAGCGGACAGTATGACGACCACAGGGAAACCAATCAATGTTGCCTGGGAATGAAGAGTCATCAGAGGGGAGAAAGAATACAAAAAGAGGGATTTCAGAGCAGCAAAGGGGCTCTGAGAGGGGAACCTGAGGCCACCATGGACAGAGGGCACACCACCAGCCCATCTCACCCACCCCACTGGAGGAGGGTGGGCCTCAACCTCTGACCTCCAGGCTGCTGCCATCTGACATTCACAAAAGAGCCTCAGGGTGAAGCTTGAGTACCGGTCAGACATACCTTCCCTCTGCGAAAGCCCTAGGACTGGCAGATATACAGTTGTTCATTATTCTTATCTGTTATTACTGTGTATCAATAAAATATGCCTGTGATTGAATGGAGAGGTTGTGGTTGGTCTGAGGGTTTGGGTCGGCCTGGAACAAGGTATCTGGGTCATAAATCCAGTACCAACATCCATTACCTGCTTAATAAAGTTGATACTTCTTGTTATTAGGCTTTCCTTAGACAAGTGCTGCAAGGCTTTTACACCTGGGAAAGGCTTTCTTTGTGGCGGACCTAAAATATAGAGATTTTGTTTAAAGTAACTTCCCAGGTAGGAACAGAGTCAGCTGCTTCCACTAACAAGAAGAACAGGAGCTAGTGTAAAAAAGAATTAAAAAAACATTTTGGGGGGCAATGAAAATGGTGAGGGGGCTACAAAAGGGTAAATGATAGGAGCACAAAGGGACTACACTAGGGCAATGGAAATGGTGAGAGAACTGGGGCACATAACTTATGAGGAGCGGCTGAGGGAACTGGGCTTATTTAGTCAGGAGAAGAGAAGACTGAAGGGGGATTTAATAGCAGCCTTCAACTCCCTGAAGGGGGCTTTGTACGAGGATGGAGCTGGACTGTTCTCAGTGGTGGCAGATAGATAGTACATCCTCAGTTATTGAACTTCTGTTATCTGAAAGGCAACCTTTTTTTTACTAATTAATATCATGTTCTTTGTGTAACCCTACTGAATACAGGTTTGCATCTTTACTCTTGCAGTTGATACAGACACTTGTAACTGCTTCCTTTATCCAAATAGACTCAGTTAGTCACTGGGTTTTTCAGCAGGTACTTTCCAAGGTGGGGTGTGCTATTTGCATAAGAGTTTGTACTTGGTTCTTATTGATACTGCCAAGGTGCTCAGTGAATGCAGTGGGGATACAGTGATGCAAATGAGGGTAGCATTATGTCCAGGGCCTAGAGACACATAGGTAGGGGTCTACTTAAATCGTGGAGACGCTAGACAATTTTCATGGGTTGGTTGTAGCCTAAATAGCAAATTCCTTGGGGATTTCCTGGATGTGCTTCAGTGGCCCTGCCCCTTGGTGCTGATTGGTGGAGAGGCCCCAGTGGGGAGAGGAGGGACTAAAGGGTGGTCATCACCTTGTCTACTTCCCTTCTTGCCGCCCTTCCAGCTGTGCCTTTCCCCCTGGATGGACTGCAAGGCTGGGCCGCAGCAGCAGTGAGGACCGCTGGCTCCCACTGGGGAGTCAGCATTTAATTTTTATAGGTTTTTTAAAGTTGATTTTGCAGACAATCCTGGATTTTACAGTTCCTGTGAAATCTGTGGAATCACAAGTTGAGTAGGCCTTTACACATAGGTCACATATAACGCAGCGGATGCCAGGATCTTTGCTGTCCCTTAAGGTGTCAGTCCAGAACAACACATACTTACTCCAGTGCTTTTTCTCCTTGATCTTTATTAGCTCAGGTCTTTTTTGCTGCTGCGGTTTATTTTCTTCTGACCACAGTACAGCCTGTACACCTCACGCCCTACTTAGCAGATGTTTGACCATTTGTTTTGCTCTTCCATGGGGACCAAAAGTAATAAGACAACTTGGCAACTTGACCATCGTGTCTGTATCTGACACCCAGCCTCCTCACATGCTTATTTGGTTTAAAATTCCCTTCTGTTGGTGCTATCTGTGACTATTTCAAGCTAATCAGTTAATCACTGGCAGGAAATGCGTATCTCTGTTCTCATGGATACAAGAAGAATAAATAATAATAATAATGGAAACAAACAAAGGACACTGTTGTCTTTGCTGTCAAGCTGAAAGAGAAAATTCAGGCTAAATATCAGGAACTCGTCCTGATGCTCGGAAAAATCGTGCAGGGGTCAGAGAATCTACCAGAGCTTGTTCATCGCTCATGTTTATAATTCTGTACAATATCCTCCTTTTTCACAGAAAAAGGTGAACTTAATCTTTTCCACAAGACACCACGATTCACCTCTGTCTGTATCTTGATGCCAGGGAGAAAGAAGAATTCAGAGCAGAGCTCTTAAGGCGCTAGCAACCCCGGTCCAGTCTGACATGAAAGGTTAAACCCAGCAGTTATTAATTCTTAGAACGTGCCTCTCCTGATAACTATAAGGTAAGTGAGTAGGACCTATTAGATTAAAGTCCTCAGTTTTATTCCTGATTATGTTTCTGACGCCTTGGGCACGTCTACATGAGATGCTTAACACCCATTGGACTAATTCTATTGTGCATTCGTGTGTCACGCGAAAAGCATGCTAATGCACAAATGCACGGTAGATTAGCCCACTGGACATTGAGCAATGCACAAAAAGCACTCATCTTTGCTAATGCACAGTAGCACTGATTACATTTAGTAACTGTTATTCCAGTTACTAAACTTAAGGTGCAGTAATTACTGTGCATTAAAGAACGTGTACATGCACCCGCTCTGTTCTATTAGTCATGCCATGTACCTCCTAGTGCTTCTCTGTATAAATGTGGATGACAATACCCACTTACCTACCTCAGAGGAGGATTGCTTCTTGAATTGTAGTCCAGTTCCCTGAGGGTCTTGAATGCAAAGGACAAAACACAGGGCAGTTCTGGAGCACCAATGTCCCTGACTTTTCAGTTTTCCAGTCATACTCCCTTTTGCAGGAGTGCTACCTGTGGACAAGGTGACCCCCATGGGTGGCCCCAAAATGATCACTAGCTACTGAAGTCATGTAGGCCTGGACCAACCAAAAGGATGCCTAACACAGGAGTTTCCCATTAATGTTTCTTGCTTTCAGAGAGTGCTTGTCCTGGTATGCTGAGGGTCATGAAAGAGGTGTATTTTACTTTTTTCACTAGCTGGAAACAAAATGGACTCTTGCCACCTCTAGCAATTTTGTCCTCCTATATAGCACCATCCTTAACCGAACATCTCCCTTTGTTGGATTTCTTCATGAGAAAGCAGTGGGGTCAGATCTGAACCTGGTCTTGATCTAGATGTGTCTTTGAAATCAAACTACCCTAATCCTAATCTGGATACGAGTCCAGTATCCATTTCTTTTGCCTATCACTAGGAACAGCAGTTTGCAGAATTTTTATTTGCATAACTATAACTGGCGACTTAAATCATGCACGATAAACAGTGACACGAGGCAGTGGATAGGATGCCACAAAAGGACCCTTTTCACTGCTAGGTCAAGTGACACTTTTTTTTCCCAAAGGAGACCATACCAGCTTGATTTCTCACCTGTATACATTTTGTGCCAGCAAAGATTGTCCTGATCTAATATGAACCTGGGGGGGTGGGGGGGTGCTCTTCTGTGGTAGGCTAAAAATAAGACCAAGCTAAATGCCTACTTCCTCCTGATCCCACTGGTTATAGGACACCTAAGCCCATCAGATGTGCCAGCATGAATACAACAGAAAGCCATGTGGGGCAAGTGTCTGCACATACTGGGTATGCAGTGGACTGAAGGATGATGACTGCAAGGATGATGATGGGAAGGTCCTTTGGAGAATGCTAACTCTGCAATGCAACAATGACAGCCAGCCTGGGGGGAGGAGGACAGAGCAAATACTTCACACAGTGCCATAGGAGCCAGCAGTCAGCTCATGCTGGATGAGACAGGAGCTCAGTTTTTATCTACCCCTTATCTAGGTGCTACAAGGAAGGGATCTAGCAGCAGCTGCAGGTCAGCAGAGTGAGAAGATGATGCGGGAGGCTGAATGGCACACCCAGGGTCAGGGAAGTTTCCGCTTCCTTCCTAATTCTATTCAAATAATTTTATCTGACAATTTTATTTGCCTTGCAATTAAAGCAGCCCCCAAGGGAAAAATCTGGCTAGCCACAGCTATTTTATTTCTGCCAAGTTAGTTGTCTGACTTCCCCAGGGACTTTCAGCAGACAAAACTGGCTCAGCAATAGCCCAGGCTGGAGGCAGAGGAAAACCAAATGGCGTGCAGTAACAACAGGGCTATCAGCCTGAGATCAGGAACTGAAGTGCACTGCTTTCTGGCCAGGAAATGGAGGCAGCTTGCTCGGGTCTGAGTCTATTGCCACCACATCGGACGCGGTGTGTGGGCACATCCCGTGCGCTCTCTTAGATGAGATGCAGCCAGGGTGTTTTGTAAGCTATAGGCTGTGCTCGGTGATGTTTTAATGGCCTGCACTGTACAGGAAGTCAGATTTGCTGATTGTAATGGTCCCTTAACTATGGAAATGCTACCGGGTGAGCTCAAAGAGACCCTTTTCTTAGACAAGACATAGAAACCATGCAAAGCCTGTTGCAACTGGAAGCAGCTCTTATCACAGCTTAAAGGATCACGTTGAAAGCAACTGACTTAAAGAGTCCAAAAAGCTCAAGAGCTGAACTGCACAGACATTGCAAGAAAGAAGTGTCCCTAAGCCTGGCAGTCCCCATGTTGCACTCAGTGCGGCTCTGGGTCCGTTCAGGGAGAAGCAGGGGTTCACAGCAGGGCTCCTCCAGCTGAGTTTTACGTGCAGTCCCAGGCTGCCAGGGAGCTTCTGCAAAGTCTCAGCAGAGACTGAGATAGTCCCAATATTTTAAAGCCCACCAGGGATGGTGTGACATAACTAGCGCCTGACTGCATGTTTTTGTCATATTGAATGAAATAGTTTGAATGTTTGTAAAGATTGCCCATTAGCCAGTTTCAGGAAGAAGATAGGATTTATCTCCTTATCTAGCTCATTGTTTTGGAGCTACGTGCGAAATGTCCTGACTTCGCCTAAAACCTTAATCTAAATTGTACCTTTAGAAGTTTTTTACAAAGAAAGCAAATGTCCTAAATTCCGAGACATCAAAGCCTAAGGCCTTTTAACCAGACTGGTAAAAAGAAAAGAGTATTTACAGTGATATGGAAGTCTCCCCAAGAATAATTTAAAAAATGCTCAACAAAGGTAATTTCTGTTGAGTAAGATCCGAGCCCAAATTCGGGAGTTATGATGAATTGAGTAGGAGGAGCCCAATGACGGCAGCTCACTCAATAAAAACCTGTAACTTACTGTCCCAATTTGGAGGTGACTTCACTTGCAGAACAACGAAGGAAGAATCGCAAGTATAAGGTCCGATTAGATTGATCGCCTAATCAAGCCTCTCCGTGAACACGAATCTCTTAGTTCACGCTGAAGCCGCGGAGCGCCCGAAAGGGACTGAAGGAAGGGGACGTAGTCCTATCACTGGTGAGCCCAGCTCATTTAATCGTATTGCTGAGGCCAGCCTATTGAACCGTACTACTGAGGCCAACCCATTAAATCGTACTGCTGAGGAATGAAACCATATTTTGTTATTTGGCTTCTCGGAATTCTAGGATTGTAAGTATATTATGAAAAATAACAGTATTGATTCAAATTTAACTTTTAGTTGTAATTGTAGTTGTTTTTGTAACACTAATTCTTATAGCATTGTTTGGGAAGGAAGTGCATTCGGAGCATTGTTTCTGATATATGTAATTATTGTGTTCTTAATGTTTGTGGTGTTTCTTAAAGCTAAGCAGTGTTATATATGTAGCAAAGAGTTTTAAAATAAAATTGTGTTGTATAAATTAAGTGTGTAATCATTGTGAAATCGTGCAATCAGCTAACTACTCCCCCAGCCAGTGCATCAAAACGAATCAGTAAATTGTGTGGGATTTTCTCTATTCCATAACCCACTAGAGACAGTTTTCATCCATGGGGGAATGCAAATGCTAGGTAGATGAAGGGCGGGCTGCATTTTAAAATGAATAATGCCACCAGGGATCAAAGGGGCTTGGCTGGAACTGAACCAGCTCATGCTCCAGCCCCTAGGTCTGGCCCTGTGTGATAGACACAGTATTGGCAGATGAGAGAAAACCCACCTCTATATCTGGGGTGAAATCTCCAAAGCCTTCCTCACCCCTGCCCGCGGCGTTAGTAAATCCATGGCTCACGGGCAAAGCAGTGAACCAGCAATCAAGAGCAGTCCCCTCTCCTTCAAGGGCCTGTTCCCTGTTACAGGTACACTGAGTCTTTGCTCATTGCCAGGAGGCATTTCTCATTCCTGTGCAGCAGTCAGGTTCCCAGTGTAAATCAGGGAACTTCCCTCAAGGGACTTGTTGCAGCCAGGATTTTAATGCATGCGTTACAAAGCATAATTCCCTGCTATTATGTAACACACCTAAACCACAAAGAGGGAAGTGAATTGCTGGGAGGGGTCATGGGTGTGTAACTGGGCGAAACAAGAGGAAAGATAAGGAAATGACCAGATTTTAGCCCCAATAACAGCATTGATTTCCCAGGACAGTTTTGCAATGGCCCATGAAGCCAATGAGAGGGACCTACGACAGATCTTAGGGTTTCTCAGACATTTGCCCATGAGCTCTGCTGCAGTTCAGCGTAATGTGGGATTATGCCGTCATCACAGAGCAGTGAGCGATGCTCCCATCTCGCTCTCGGAGGAGAGGGGAGGAAGTGACTGATATTCCACTTCTCACAGGCATCTCTGAGGGAGCTTGCTCTTGGCTTCAGGATCACAGCAGTGGCTCTGTGGTGGTGCTGGCAATGCCATCTGCTAGCAGGGTCTGTCTTCCCTTAGCAGCCGCTGGTGCTACCGTCTCCCTGATCCCATTCACAGAACGAGAAGATCAGAGGGGACCTCACAGCCCATCTGACTGCACAGATGCCGGGCGCCCCATGCCGCTTTCACCCTTGGATGGCGGAGCATGGTGACAGGACAATGGTAAGCAGCATGGCAACTCTTTCTATTACCCCTTTTGCTCAATGGGTGGGAGAGCTGTTAGGGGAGCAGATAGGGAGTAAATACAGGCTGCGAGGCTTCGGCTCTCAGGTCAAAACCTCCATCGTCCTGAAGACAAAGGAGCCTCATACTCTGCCTCAAAGGAAGCTGAGGTCTTCATAACAGTTAACTGGTAAGATTTAGCTCAGCTAAAACAGACATATAAAATGCAGAGAGGGTGTGTCTTCTTTTCCCCCGCTGTTCGTAGTGTGGATCCCTACCTGCTAGTAAGTGTCCTGGTAACACTGGCTATCAAAGACGTTTCCTATCATCTGCAGTTGTTCAGGAGAATACATCCATCCTTATGTCATCTCAGGAGCAGGCTATTGCAGTCTGCATGGGGTTGCTCCATTAGGCTAGCTCAGCTTTACAGCTGGGGCTTCATTCCCAGGTAAAGACCAAGCATCCCCCTGAGCCATTATCTGCACTCGATGACAGGTAGATTGCAAGTTGAGACGGAAGGTGCTAATGATGATCTTTAGCCCCCTTTCCTAAAAAATAAACCCAGGCTTTGTTGCAAAAGTCGTTCCTTTTTTTCATACGGGCGGAGACTTTTAGTGAAATGCTGCATTCCAGCCCTGGCCGTGATTTTGGTGCATTGCCACAGGATGAGGAGAGGATGAACCGAAACGGCGACTGATGGGGATGCCTCAGGTGGCCTCACCTGCCAGCAGCCAGGGGCAGGGCAGGGCAGACACAAAGCACAAGGAGGACACACCAGGACCAAAATCCTGTATGTGAGGGAGGCAGCAAATATTTCACCTTTGGGTCTGAGCAGGTCACTTGCTGCCTGTGCTTCAGTCTGCACTTCTTTTCTCTCAGCTCTTGTCTGCCTTGCCTATTTAGAGTGGAAGACTTTGGTGCCTCATTCTCCGAGACTCCCCCCATACTGTACCAACAGCACCGGGATTTTTACTTATGTATTTAATTCTGTGAGTAGCGCAGACCAGGGCCAACTAAGGCAATGCCTGCTGCTTCTTCTCGGCACATCAGCTGATACCCTTGGGACTGGATCTGCTGACCATGATGTGACACTGTCTAGGCAACAGGAATGGAAAATTCGCACTGACTCAGGGACTTCAGCCTCCACGACTGGCTTTCCCTCCCCTTCTGTATATCCCTTGTTGTCCGAGGTATCTTTCAGAGGTTGAGTGTCTGGGTCTCCTCAGTGCATGTGGTTTCTGATCAGATGGGTCTGATATTTTTTTAAGGAGGAGCATAGGTCTATCTATGTATACTGCATAAAGAAGACCATGCCATGGGTGGAGGGAGGCAGTGTCCTGGAGGCACTGGTGCATTCCTGTGAAACAAGGCCAAATGAGACACTCTTTGGCTGGTGCCGTTCATGAGCTAGGTAACCAGCCAGTGCTGCTGATCCCTCTGTGAACCTGAAGCGAGGTCCTGGATGTCACATGCTGTGGGGAGGGAAAGGTGTGCAAGACTTCCCCATAGCCCCCGTGTACCCTGCTTGCCACCTGCAGAGAGGAGGCGGTTTCACGGGATACAGGTGGACAAAGAGGAAGAGGAGTGAGAGGGACACTCGGTGCCACGCCTGACGCAGACAATGCTGCTTTGATGAGGCCAGGATGAGCTGATTTCCTTCTGGAGCACAGCCAGGACAAGGGCAGGCGTTGTGCATCTCTGAGTCACAACCCCTCCTTCAAGCTGTCCTGCCGTGCTTGCAGTGATGATCAGCCCGGTCTACAGCAAGAGGCACAGTCCTCTTCCTGGGACCATGTGGGCATTGATCCACATAACAGCTTCTCTGCCACTGCAGTGACAGGGCCCTTGTCTCTCTTGCTTTTTTGCCTGGATTGCTGTGGGGTGTCTGGTGTGTGGTCTGTGGCATGTGTGAGGGGCTGGTGTGGACACTTGATATAACCAGTCACTTTTAGTGATAGCAGACTGGGCTCAGAGGTTTGAGACGCCCTGTCCAGCCCCCTGTTCCTACAGAGAGAGATGCCATGTCTCTGGAGAGACCCCTGACTCATTTGAATGCAGAGCTTTGCAGGCACTGCAAGATTTCTTGGGACGTTCTCTGTGCAGAAGGCATGTGAGCATTGTGGGCGAATGATATGATTGACTTCCCCGCATAGCTTGCACATTTTATACCCGTGGGCTTTTCTGTGGCTGCGATAAGGAATTAACCAAATTTCCACAAGGCTGTGCAAAGAGCCAAGCGCCCAGATCTTGAATCTAGGCACCTTTTTCGAGAACGATCCAGTCGTGATTCAGTGCTGGGGAAACAAGAACCCTACGCATTGCATTTTTATGATTCCTTTTTTTTCAAAATACTGCATGGTTTTCCAGTAACTATGCCTGGCATTGTGTGCTATGGGAAGCACTTCTCCTTTCAATGTGCACACATGTAAATTAGTTCATGCTATAGAATTACGCATCGTGAAGAAGTTAGCTATAAGAGGGAGTGTGTCAAGGTATTCAAAGCACTTGTTTGCATGAATAAGCTGCAGCCTGCAACAGAGCACAGATCGAGAAGGTATGTTTAATTTTATTGGTTGGGTTGTGGTGAATACAGTAGTTGAGCTGTGCTGGTTTGATCTTAAAAATCTTCAAATAGCCAGAAAATAGGTAAGTCAGCTAGGAGGCAAGCAGCCAGCATCCATTAGCCTAGATAATGGAGATCCTGATCTAGTTGATGGGGTCAAAAACCCTGGCAGTGCAGAACTGAGATGCGTTTGAGCAGGCTACAAATTGTAATGCTCACTCCTGGGATCATCTATCTTTTTTATTTAGAAAAAAAAGAAGGAGCAAAGCAGTGCAAGGTTTCTATAGGGGTTGCATGGCTTTTAAAAATAAAGCTGAGCTTATGCCAAAATGATTGAGAGCGCTACGGGAAGGACAGCAAGAAAGAGAAAGAAAAAACAAGAGTTAAAACCCAGAAAGTGCCTTTTCCAGTTCATGGCTTGGAGGAAGCTGAACCCGTTTGACTGCTTGGGTAGTAGATGGGGATCAGGCAAGGGCAGAAAGGTGAGAACGGCAGCGGCAGGAGAGGAGCAGAGATGTGTCCTTCAAACGGCCAACTTATGGGTGCAAAGAGGGACGGAGCGGAGGCAAGAACTGAAAGAGCAAGTGTGTGTCCCCCGAGACGGGTTCTGCCCTGACTGTTCGGCAAAGTGGGAGCAGAAGGAGAAGTGAAACAGCCAGAAATGGAGGTCCTGTTCATGATAAGAAATGCCCAGTGCACCTCTTTCAAATGAAATCCATTAACACAATCAGAATGATGTTGGCTGTACCTGCAAGTAATATGGAATAATATCAGCGATGAGATTCAGGCCACCAGTCTCCATGCTAAATACCACGGAGACCTGCCAGATAAACATTTGAATAGCAGCTCATCTGAGCAATTCACTTGGAAGCAGCATAGAAGTTAATTAGACTCTTTATCCCATTAATAACTTGATGCGGCCTGTAGGCAGTGATATCTGCCTATGAAAACAGAATAACTCTGCACCGGCTTTGTCCAGGGGAAACTGGAGATCAAGCCCAGTGCAATAACATGTAATAACATTTATCTTCTTACTAATCTGCCTTTTTTACTGTTTATAGATAAGCAACTACAGTCTAGCCCAGCTAGCAACAGAGCTGTTGCACGCTCCACTGAAGTCAGCAGGCTCATAATTGTTGTTGATCGGGAACAACCAAACAATCCCTGTATAATGAAGAAACTTAGCTGGAGTCCAGACAGCTGTAAAATAGACTCCTCAAGGAGCAGGAGGGAGGTAGTTAGAAAGATGCAGCATGAATAGGAGAGGCAACACAACGTGAACATACAGCCTCTGCAGTTTATAAAGCGAAAATGCCTATGAGGAAAAGTAGGCCTATGAATAAATGAGAAGGCTGTTTGACATCCATGACATTTAAAAAATATTCCTGGCAAACAAAAATGATTCAATATTGCACATTCATTTGCTAGTATTGTTGTTCTGTACCCAGAATAAAATGGTATATCATCCCTGCCTGAATGAACTACTTTGGGGGTTGGACTTGATGATCTATTGAGGTGCCTTCCGACCCTAACATCTATGAATCTATGAACTAGTTGGGCTAGATGTGACCTCCAGAGGTCCCTTCCAACCCTAATTTTCTATCTTTGACAATGCACAGGGGGTGCACACCGGTGCACGTGCACCCCCTGAGATCAGCAGTGTACCCCCTGGAAGCATCAGCACCACCAGTGTCCCCCCGGGAACCCTCAGCCCCAAAACCAGACCCGCCCCCCCCCCCCCCCCCGGGCCGGCGATCTGGTGCCCTCCCAGACTCAGGAGGCACCAGGTGCCCATGTTTTCTATGAATCTGTGTTATAAGCAGAGAAATTGCTATAGCAATCATAAACATGGACATCCAAAAAAAGCAGTAATATTTTTTCTTTGAGCAGCCTTTGCATATTTCTATTTGCAGCTGATTTAGTAGCGAGGGTGTTTGCAAGCGTGACTGTCCTGGGGTAGTTCTCAAAGATCTGTAGAGACCGGTAAAAAACTTTTCTTGTCCTCCAAGGGCCTCTGAGCTTTCAGACTGGGAGGATGCAGTGCTGTTGGGTAACAAGTCACCCATTGCTTCAAGCCAGGAGGTGTCAATCCCTCAAGTAGGAATATGCAGAGCCAATGTTTTTAGGAGAGAACCCTATAGTCCGGACCTCCTTTTGGTTTTCGTTAGCCCCGCTATCCCCGGAGTTGGAAGGAACTTATTTGATTTAAAAAGCAAAGAAAGCAGTCTTAGAAATTGCCACCAAATGGCTGAAGGCTGCAAAAGAAATGCCACCCTGAGTGCTTAACTATAATGCTGCTTAGTCTACCAGTGAATCATTTTAATTCCTACCAGTTAAAAACCCCCCAAACAACTGAAGGCAGAGCTGCATAGGATCCAGGCATGTGAGTGAGCGAGAGAGGGGCTTTGTTAACAAACTGAAGGCCTGAAGGATTTGGGCCGAAACAACAAATCCTCCTGGTGGTCTGGGACTGTGAACATGGTATTACCATATTCTCCTCCAGTGGTTCACCATTGGCGTAGTGGTGTGCAGAGCAAATTATAGTCAAGTATAATTAAAGTCACACCTCTGACTTTCCTTGTGTTCATCGCATCTGTTTATAATTATGGGAATTGTGGGCATTTAAATAGGGAGAGATGTGCATGCAAATGTACAGTTGTTTTCTTGTTGTAACTGGGATAGCCGCCACATAACCCTGGAAGTTGGAAAGAAAATCGATAAATTAAATATTTATCTTTATGTAATGAATGCTGTGGAACAGTGTAACAGCAATTTTCCAGCTGGGTAGGCACGAACAAATCTGCAAATGGTCAAAAAGATCTTCTATTAGTTATTATTCCTCCTTCCTCCCAGCCACTTCTGATTCATGACTGTTTGGGTATTGCAACAGTGCTGCTAAAACAGTGTTGGTGACAGAACTGGGCAGTAGTTCAACAACCTTATCGGAGGCCCTTCAGACCACGGTACATGCTCTCACCCTTATTTTTGATCCCATTATTTGTATTCTGTAAAGCATTTTGTTGGCTATAAAAGTGAATACAATACATGAGGAGCAAGTCATTTTTACCGGGATCCACCCACCCTTTAGGGGAAAAGTAGTGTATATGACCATTATATCCTGCAGTAGCTATAGTTTTGTGTTCTGTAGGAAACATATACAAGATGAAAAAAAGTACAGAGAACAGAATCCCAAAGGATGGGGGTTGAGAAAGACACATAAGAGTAAAACTGATTAAAGAACCGGGGAATGTGGGAAAGATTGTTAGATGTGGCAAAGCCTGGAAAAGACCTGTGAACTAGGGCTCTGCGAAAAGGCACTGTTCTGCTTCGACTTCCATGTCGACATTTTGACGGAGCAGTGTTTCATTTTGAGTTTCGTTTTGTTTTGAAATCACTGTTCCGTTCTGTTTCGTCAAAACGGTTTCGCCATTTCACCGTTTCGCCCATAGGCTATAATGGGGAAGCACAAAACAGCCTATAACTTTGTCATTTCTTGCCTGATTTGGATGAAACTTGCAGGGATGGTAACCCCTTCTGAGGGCATGAAGCCTGCCAAGTGTCAAGGAGATAGGTACAGAGGTTTCTGGAAAAATGCATCTTAAACTGTTGACAAGCAGGGGCCGGGGAGCAGGAACAGCGTCCTGTGGTCTGGCAGGCAGATCGGGGGCCTGCACCCCCCAGAAGAGCCTAGCAGAGCCCCCAAAGCCCTCCCAGGGGTGTAGGGGAGCCCCCAATCTGCCTGCTAGATGGTAGGAGGCTGGTGCTGCTGCTGGGGCCAGCAGCAGCACCAATCTTCCTGGCGCTGGCTGCACCTGGTGCCGGTCCCAGCTGGCAGCACCAGCCTCCTGTCATCCGGCAGGCAGATTGGGGGCTCACCCACACCCCTGGGAGGGCTGTGGGAGCTGTGCCAGACTCATCCTGGAGCTGTGAGCCCTCAATCTGCCTACCAGATGACAGGAGGCTGCTGCTACCGTGGGAGACCGGTGGTGGGCACAGCCGGTACCCAACACTGGGAAGATTGCTGCTGCTGCTAGCCCCAGGATGCAGATCCAGCCTCCTGTCACCCAGTAGGCAGACTGGGGGCCCACCCGCACCCCCGGGAGGGCTGTGGGGGCTCTGCCGGATTCCTCCCAGGGGTGCAGGCCCCGATCTGCCTGCCAGATCACAGGAGGCTGCTCCTGCCATCTGGGCCCAGCGGCAGCATCAATCTTCCTGGCTCTGGGTATGGGCTGTGCCTGTCACCAGTCCTACGTGGCAGCAGCAACCTCCTGTCATCTGCTGGCAGATCCGAGCCCGCACCCCCAGGAGGAGTCCGGCAGAGCCCTGCAGCCTTCCCGGGGGTGCAGGCGGGAGACTGGCACTGGGTGCAGCCTGCATCCAGTGCCTCCATGGAGCTGAGCCCGGTAGCGGGAGGCGCTTCCCCCCACCGGGCTCAGTTCCCCAGGGCTGCGCCACATGGGGCTGCGGAGCCGCTCAGAGCACAGCCCTGGATCTCCCCCGTCTCCCACTACCTGGCTGGGTGCTTCAAAATCTGAAACGATTCAAAACTTTCAAAATCTTTTAACTGGCCTCGTTTTGTTTCAAAGCTGTTTCGAAGCCCTTCGTTTCATTTCGATGTCGATGTTTTGAGCTTGAAGTGAGTTGAAACGGTGTCGAAATGAAACAGCCGACGAAGCTTCGCACAGCCCTACTGTGAAGCCCTACTTCACAGTGTGAACTTGTGCTGTGGCAGACAGACTGACACTCTCAAATGTCTTGGGCGACCCCTATGAAGACAGGGCAAGGAGCAATGGGCTCAAGTTGCAGCAAGGGAAGTTTAGGTTAGACATAAGGAAGAATCTTCTCACTAGGAAAGTAGTAAAGCACTAGATCAAGTTGCTCAGAGAGGTGGTGGAAACTCCATCCTTGGGGGTTTTCAAAACCTGGCTAGACAAAGCCCTGGCTGGGATGATGTAGTTGGGGCTGGTCCTTCTTTGAGCAGGGGGTTGGACTAGATGTGACCTCCTGAGGTCCCTTCCCACCCTCATTTTCTATGATTTTATGATTCTAAGTCATAGGGTTAGCTATATTCCTGATCAGCCTCAGACCCCAGGACTGGAAGAGGGTTCACCTCTTCTGGAGGGCAGGAAGGGCCCTATTGTAAAATGGAGCTCTTGGAGCCACTCATCCAGGAACTGGAAAATTTGCAGGCTTTAATGATACAAATGAGCTGCAGCTAAGGGCAAGCAGTTGTCTGAGCCCTGGGACTACCCGGTTGGCCTGGAAAGTAGCACCTCAAACAGCTAGTGAGTGCCACCAAGGTTTGTTGATTAAATCACTGAATTATTAATTCCATTGCTTGGAACTGCAGCTAAATAAATCTATGTCCCGTGTAGGATCAGGCATTACAATTCAGATATTGATAACCATAAAAACCAGTGGTGATAGAGGGTACACAAACAGTGATTCCCGATACATGATTCTTAGATAGGGACTTTTCCTTCTCTTGGCTCTTTGCATGTTCTCAAGCTATTGTACTCTTTGGTTTATTGTAAAACCAAGTTATTGGAGCTTTGTGAAATGCAGGTGATAAAATGCTGGTCATCCTAGTCTGCTCCTGGCAGAGAGACTTCCCACAGAATGGCAATAAGATCTTTTCTGAACGATTGCATAAATGTCATGAAGATATACAAAATAAATAGTTTATCTCTCCAGACCAGCTGTTAGCTAACCCAGAAATTTCCCAACGATGTTACACAAAAAAAGCAAGCAAGCAATGTTTATCTTCCCTGAGCCATCTTTCAACACAACAAGGCAGCTCCTGCGAAAGCGGTTTGAAATCTGCTACTCCGATTTCACCAGTGTCACTCATTTAGTTGCTGCATAGTGTTTAGCACTGTATCTACCAGCAGGTCCTGAAGAAAGCCCTTAGGGACTGTGATGGGGGTATGGGTCCTATCTCTTCCTGCTTTCTGTAGGCGTATATGGTCATACTGTTGGCCAAATGCACCATGTCAACTTTCATTCCCTTTCACGGGCATGTTTATCACCCACAGATGGAGGCCCCTGTTGCCTCCATCGCTGTCCTCATTGGGAGTTATCGTGTTGTCGGTGTTGAAGACCCAAGGGCTGTGGTGCTCTAAAAAGTCACAGACGGCGATCCTGACATCAATCTTGTTTTAAAAAATGACCACAGGCTCAGTCCAGGGGCAAAGGCTCGGCCAAGTTTATTGTCTACAAGTCATGGCCCTAACACAATTGTGATCTGATGTGACAAGGCAACACCATGGCTCCTCTAGGCCAGTACAAAATTCCCTTTATTTCTAATTCTCCATTTATACAGTGGTCAAAACAAATTACATATTACATTCCAGTAGTATCTTGAATATCTTGAGCCATCCTGTATGATGGGCTTGTTCCACATCCTGACATGGGTGTTCCCATTCCAGCTTTATCCTCCCGGTAGTCGACCATGCAGCACTTTGTACAGCTATCCCCTCCTCCCATCTCATGACAGGAGTGTACATCTGGCCCGTGTCTTACCCCATGTGGCTTACATAAGGAGTTCATACATCAGTCAGGTTTGCTGGTCAAGCCTACTCCAGCCAATGCTTTCGCAAAGCCTTTGTGTGAGCAGTATATATATTCATCAATACTCCAGAGAGGCCTATACCTATCTGCTCAGAAAGCAAAAAGGCAAAGTTGGAGATAACTGAAAATAATGAGCCTAGCTATTCTCATGCTGTAGGGAGGCTGCATAAGACCCTGGTGAGCATTAGACCAGAACGTGTTCTTGATATATGGTATCCCTGGTGGCTTCACACATTATGTAACACACATCCTTTGACATCATCGCTGCGTTCTGCAAGCTATGTCACAAAATGACTAGCTACGTCTTTTGAAGTTTTCAAAAGTTGAAGTTTGGAGAAAGATGCAGTATTTAGTGCAAGGAAATTATTTGTATGTGTATACTCTTACCTTCCAATAAGGATCTTTATGTCTACTTGCTATGAAGCTTGCCACACTTGTCCTAGCCCCTAAAATAGTAGCATCATCCCCTTTAAGAACCTTCCTGCAAAGACCCTGATATCAGATTTCTTCTGAGAAGATTACAATCCTGTATGGGCAGAGATGATATTAATGTTACGTTATTTCATAGATGGTCTACTGAGTTATTATTCTATCAGGTAGATACAGACCAAGGACAAAGTGCTACACAAAACCCAAAATATAGCTCCAGATTTGCATTTGAGTTCAAAGCTCAAACCTACCTCTACACTGAACTATCCCAAATCAAGTTACCGGGTCCAAACACACTTAACATTCAGAAAAAAATCAAATCCAGATGTAGATTCGGAGTCCCCCCAGATCCTAAACCATGTAGATTTGAGGTTTTGTTTTGCTCCATTGTGCAGATCTGGAGTTTGTCCCATGACCTTGGAAAACAGGTTATGGTTCAGGGTTGCTATTGATGATAGAAAAGCTCTCGCATAATACATATTTAAATACCAGCTGCCAAGTCACCTGGATAATTCCCACAAAACCTGCAAAGGAAATTTACTATTATCTTATAAAAACTTTGAGGGAGCTTACAGGGAGCAGTGCTATCACTGACCTTGTGAATGATGTATTGAATAGTAAAATTGTGAGACTGGACCCAGCTCTGCCCCTGGAGAACTGCACTCCAAATACCACCCGAGAAATTGGATAAAATTTAATGACGCACAATCCTTCCTTCTCCAGGAACATATATAAACAGCCTCAGGGTTACGGCCGGCCTTGCTGGGACTGCAAATTTGAACACTCTGCTATAGCTTTGGGAGCCTGAACAGACTTGTGCAAACTAGCAGATTTGGGTGCAGCTGTTTTTTTCTAGTAAGTTGGTTTCTTTATATTTCAAAAATTGTGTTATTTATAACTTTAAAAATTCTAGATCTCAAGGCCCAAATGGGAGACAAGTCAGAAGCCAAGAAACTGGCTCAGCATGAGAAACTCTGATACTGGGAAGAGGTACCTAAAAACATTATGTACTTCCAGGACTCTTAATCCATCCCAATGCAGTGCATGCCAAGACCATTCAAATTCATGGAATAACAATGGGTTTTGGATTATGTCTTAAATTCCCAGTTAGATTGAACCTGGGCATAGTATAGCTGCTATATCAGCTACACTCAGCAGGTGCTATCTCAGTACTGTTGGATGGGGACAGCTTTTTATTGTGGTGTACAAAGCTTGCTGTTATGGCAATTTATGAAACAGGTGTTGACTATACAGGCTGTAACGACAAGTTATTTCAACTTGCTTTCCCTTGACAACTAAGAGTTAGCTGATCTTAGGGAAACTAAAAGAAATGAAGAGCCAAAGTTTCTCTTGCATCTCGGGATACATCTGGCAGCAGATAGGCCATCTAGGAGGTGTGGGTGCTGTTTTGGGGATTTTGTGGCGGGCTTTCTCCAAACAGTGATCCTGCTAGCTGCTTAGGGCAGGCAGGTGGGTCATTAGTAGTCAGGAGGTCTGCAGTGCTCCTAATGTGAATGGCTGGGTCTAATCCTCCTCTCAGATGAAAAAACCTTGGGGAAATCATGCCCTAAACTCTGTATATTTAGGACTGCTGAGCCCACCTGCAGTCTTGAGAGGAGATGCCCAGAAACAGCCACAAAACTGCCTCTTTATCCTCTAACCCCCTCCTTGATAATGGCTACGATGCCTCCAAAATCTTGACAGCAATTAAGCTGCTGCCCATTGCACTGACTAATACTGTCTCATGGTTTCGTTGTGCCCCTCTGTCTTCCTGCATCTATCTGCTGCCTCTTATTTTCTATTGTGAGCCCTCTGGGCAGAGACCAACTTTCTTTGGCCAGTGTTTCTACAGCATCTGGTACAATGGGGTCCATAGGCATGACTAGTCCCTCCCGGTGCTACAGTAATGCCAGAAATATGAATAAGAATAAGAATAATCCTTCCCTTGGAAGGAAGGGATTTTATCCACAGAAACAGTCAGGAGAGTGGCTCTCTGCCCAACCAGATGGGATCAGTGGGCCAGCACTTATATAGAAATCAGCCGCCTCACCCCCTCCTCGTGACTCCTCATACAGCGACTCGGTCAGGAACAAGGGTTGGCGCTGGCTCCCTCCTCACCTCCTTCCCTGTGTGCACAAGGGGAAGCACCAACTCCCATATCCATGTCCCCTCTTTAAGGGAACGTGCTTAACACATCAAGTGGCTGTGCCTTGGCCCTGACCCTCTGGGTGCACCCTCTACACCCTCTGCTCCCCTGGAGACCCAGGCTGTAACCAGGCTCCATGTTGAATATGAAGTCACCGTATATTTGTCCTCCAGGTAGGGCAGCACCTACCTACTTCCCAGGATGCTGCTGGTACTGGTCCTGCTCCAGGTCTGTCTGTGCTGCCTCCGGCTGGGAAGCACCGAGGTGGTGACGTCTTTCGAAAACACGTGTCCTGAGTTTTTCTTCGGCAAAACGCCCCCAGGTGATGCCCTTGAAACGGACAGCGCGGCCAGGATTTGCCAGCGGTACAAGAACCAGTACCACTATGCCACCCTATATGACAGGAACCAGCGTATCCCAATCTACTCTGCTTATCTCTACCAGCCTGGTGATGGGAAGAGACCTAACACGTGGATGGTAGAGCCCCAGGTAGGTTCCCATCTTTGCTAGCGTACAAATGGGCACACTCCTGAACACGCCAGAACTGAAGGTTACAATAAATCCACTTACATGCCTGCCCCCCAACCCTTTGCCCCCTCCCCACACACACATGGACACACACAAGTGGGACTGTAATGTAGGATCCCAACAGCAGGGATCCCAATAGCAGGGGGGATCTGATGGGAGGATCTGCCCCATAGCTGTGGCAGGGATCCCAATAGCAGGGATGCACACTTACAGCAGAACAGTGGGAGCTCAAAGGGCTAGTTCCCATCCTCACTTCTCCATTGACTTGCTGTGCAGCTAAGGGTGTGTCTGCACCATGTCCCTGCACCAGCGGTCTCAAAAATAGACATTCTTGCATGTGCCCAACCTACCACAGCACACATGAAACTCTGGTAGTGAGGTGACGCTTGGGACACCCCCTTGCAGCTGCTTTTGAGGCTGGAGGGGGTGTCCCTAGGGTGGCTTCATCACCACTGGCCTGGGGTTAATGTATGCAAGTGGGAGCAGGTAAGTGGGGTGTGACTGCAAGCATCCCACCCCCCAGAAGGACAGGGATGACATACCCTGAGTCACAGCATGTTTGCTCCTCTGGACAGACTGCTGTGAGAGCTGCTTTATCCTGGTAAAGTGCTTTGGGACCCTCAAAGGAAAGGTGCTACAGTTGCACAGACTGCAGCAGAACCCGGATCATTCGTGCCTGGATGGTCTGCAACCCGCTTCATTCTCAATGGGTCAATAAAACAAGGATGGGCCACCGAGCTGTTGGCTGTGGCTTTTCCTTCAGAGAGCACCATTGCTCTGCTCAGCTGGAGCACATTGGTGGGCCCACAGAGCCGATCAGAGAAGCAGCGCTTTTTCAAATGAAAGCTGCTGCTTTGATAGCTTGAGCACCTCAGTGGTCCCGTAAAGCTGTTTGCTGCAGCTGCATGTACCCCTGCTTCGTTCACAACGTCACAGGGAGGCACCGAACTCCCTGCAAAGTATCTCACTTGTACGATATCTGTATCATTTACTATTATTGGGATTCGAGCAACTGATGGATTGGACAAACAGTGGAACGAGCTTCGGTACCAACCCGCTCTCCATAGGCAGCTGGAATTATATATTAACTCTAATGATTCTGGCTCATCGGCACAGGGTTGGGCCTGCTGCCAAATTCATGGTTGTTAAGGACTTGCTTTCCCACAGGGGCATTTTTGCATGCCCAGTAGGGGTTCTCCTCTCTCTTTGGAGCACTGAGGTGGGAATAGTCGTCTCTAAATCCCCTTCATGTCGGTATTTTTTTCGTTGAATGAATTGCCCACAAAAGAAGGCAGATTTCTCGGGTCATCTGCTCCATTTCTCCTACACATGTGCCTGACTTTGATTTCTTTTCTACTTCCTAGCTGATGGGGTCGAGTTACCCGAAAGAAATGAAAACAGAATGGACCCTCATGACTATGCTCAATGTCAGCCAAAACGAGATTAAAAAAAGCCAGGCCGTTCTCCAAGATTACAAGAACCTTACTAATTACAACCGGGGCCATTTGAACCCCAATGGGCACCAACCCAACCCTGACAGCAAGGCCTCGACCTTCACCCTGACCAACATCGTGCCGCAGTATGAGAAACTCAACGGTGGGCAATGGAACAACTATGAGCAATCAATCATGGCCACCAGGACTGCAGACTGTGCCGAAACCTATGTCGTCGTGGGAGTGGTTCCCGGCAACAATTATATAGCTAAAGGCCGAGTCAACAAGCCCAGCCACATCTGGTCTGCCGCCTGCTGTGTGGTCGATAACAACCACAGGAGGTCCTGGGCGGTCATTGCGGAGAACGACAAGAACGCCGTCTCGCTGGTCACGCTAGGGGAGCTGGAGGAGCAGTTGACTGGACTATATCACAAGGGAACAGTTTCTCTGTTTCACAGCGACTGCCCTCGAAATTAAACCCTGGACTCTGCTCCCAGACCCATCTTTTCGTCCCAGGGAAGACCAGGGCTGAAAGCCTTGCACTGCTTTTAACCTATCGTGCTTCCTTTATGAAATGCTTTTACAGCTACGTTTTTCTGAACTAGCTCAAAAATGTTTCCGCTTGTGAGGGAAAACTCAGGCGCCCTCTTGTTCCCGGTTACAAGCCTTGAAAGGCAACTTTGCAGGTAGAAATCGAGGAATGCTTCCCTGTGATTCCCGCTACCGCATGGCCTGCCGCCAAGCTTGACAGGGTCCTGCCACGGCTGAAAGGAGAGCGGTGGGGAAAATTTAATACAGCTGGGTTATCGATCCTGCCCTGAGCAAGGTTAAAGGAGCTGCAGAAAGGATGGGATGTATAACACCCAGCACACCCACTTTCCCTAAGACCAGACCAGTGTCTCTTCCCAGCTCACATACACCGGCTCTAATAGACACTGGCACATATAGGGCATGGATGACACCAGAGATGCAGCTCATGCCTCCTCCTTGTACAACATTCCCCTCGTTCCCAGCCCCGTCGGGCTTCTCTCTTGACTTCCCAGGCTGCTCAGCTCAACTCAACTTCTCAATGCCCAGTACCTAACCCACTTCCTCTCTTGACAGCAGCGGCTCCCAGCCTTGGGGATGTGACCCCCATTTGAGTTTGCAACGATAAAAAATGTGGTTGCAAAGACGCTCAATGGTGTTGACCAATTATGGTGAGCAGGCTTCCTGTTTATAAACATGCAACAGTTAAAATGACTGTAAATTATTTAAATGAACAATATAAAGACCATAAACATGACAAATGCCATATTTATGACTTGTTGATCTTATCTGCATCTTTTTGTGGGGGGGGGGGTCGCAAAAAATGTCCAGTGTTTAAATGGGGGTGATGATGAGGAAAAAGTTGGGAAGCCCTGCTCTACAGCTAGGTCTTGGGCTGCTGCCTGTGGCCTGCTGCTCACATAGATCTTCAGCTCTTTCAAAGGATCAGAGGACAGGAGGGCTGGAAGGGACCTCAGGAGGTCACATCCAGTCCAACCCCCTGCTCCAAGCAGGACCAGCCCCAACTACATCATCCCAGCCATTTCCTCTACTCATTTACAAATGTATGAACATACTGCAGAAGAAGAATGAGGAATAAGCAGCAACCCATGTGACAGTGTGAAGGATAAAAATAAGAGGAGAGGGAACGGGGTGAGGCAATTAAACATAAGGCAGAACACTTCAATTTGATAGATATAATGGGCAGGGGGGAGGAGTGAGAGCTGGCCAGGGTGGTGATAGGGAAAAAAGAAGGGGGCTGACACAGAGAAGAAATATCACTGCAGAAAAAAATTGGACACATTGGCCAAGATGTGATCAGTGAGGTTGCCTGGGTGTATTTCCAAAACGCAACAGGAATTACTGCTTGTATAAATGGGGTTTGAGTGAGAGGCAGGGAAGAGCCACTGATAGGAGCCCATCCAAGTAGTACTCAGCGCCACCCAAATCTGAACCTCAGTGGGCGCATCTACATGAGACAATAACTGCTCAGCAGCCTAATAATACTGCACAGTAGCACATCACAGCACGACAACTGTTGATATGCTACTGCACAGTATTATTAGGCTACTGTAGCATCACTAAAAAGGCATGCACCAATATTACTGCACATTAATTTAGTACTTGATCATAGTACTTGATTATACAAGTACTAAATTTAAGCCATAACTACGGCACATAAATGAGCAATAACCACCGCTCGTTAATGAACGTGTAGACGCGCTCAGTGAATATCAAGTTGAAGTGAATATAGTGACCATAGTAAAAAGGTAACTATGCACCAGAAAGGTAGAAGCTCAGTTCTGGGGCAAATAAACTATTTAAAAAAATGTAGTTGTCAGTCCCCAGGTGGAGACAAGTTATTGGGAAGCAGTGTTTGGACCTGCCTCATGCTTGACTTTTGAAAGGACATTTATTGCAGCTTTATGTATGATCTTTTTCTTAATTTTTTTTTTTTGCAGACTTATATTTGAAATGGGTATTCAGGGCAGTAGTTAATGCAGTGATTCTCAACCAGGGTGCTGTGGAAACATGGTTCACGTACTAAATTCAGAGATTTCCGCATGCTGCCCTGTTGTGGTCTTTCTGAGTTCCTAGCAACAGAAAAAGTGCTCCAGGATTAGTCTGCAGTCAAAACAAGGAGCTAGCATTTTCTGAGGGGGGCTCGAGCTTAACAGGGGGTCCTGGAGTCTAAGAAGGTGGGGACCCACTGATTTACTCTATTTGGGATTTCAGTTTCTTTAAAGCATTTGCGGTATAAATGGTTTGCTGTAGTGTCAGACCACTGGGCATTGCCCACGCACTGTCGGTTGGGGCCCACGAGCGTTTCCATTCCAACCTTACATGCCTGATTAGAGGAGGGGTAACAGCAACCTCATTACAACAAGAGGGCAGCATGCCAGGAAGTGCCCAGGGGCACCAGCATCCCTGCAGAGCTTGCCAGCTCATGTTATCCCATCCATAGCACCCGCTCCTTTTCTGTCACTCACCTACTGGCTCTTATCCCAGGATCCAGGTTGCAACCTCTTTAGCACCAAGCCTGCAATTGCTTGAGCAGTTCCCAGCACAGTGGCACCCTAATCTTTCCCTGGCCTCCCCAGCTAGGCAGGAGGAGAGTCGCATTGACAAGGCTGAGCTTATGTGAGCTGCTTTTTGGCAGAGGAATTACTTAGAAACCCCCACTGGATGTCTGTCTCCTCCAGAAGTTACATACTGGGGGACTGACCTGTTAACTTCGCCATTTTTCATCACCACTAAAGTTCCTGGCAGACCCCGGCACTAAGTCATGGAGCAGATGAGACCCAACAGAGGAGTTTCAACACAAGCACATCCAAGGAGGGTTGTGCCCCAGCAAGAGACGGCTGATATCACCAGCCACCTTTTGGGTTACTGAAGCAGCCTCCTCCTCACACTTTCTGCCTGTTCCACTCACCTCCTCCCCCATGAGTGAGTCAAAACCACAGCACAGCTCACAGCCCCTTCTCCATCCTTTCCTGCCAGGTGAATCCCCTTCCTCTCTTTCCATCGTCTCTGGAATACCCCACCCATCCAAGTAATAACCACTTCCACTCCCCCTTCCACCTGAAACCCTCCTCCAGCGTCTTCTCCCCTTGTGAAGCTCAGATATGCCCCCGGTAATACCCAGAAGTGATCTTTCCTCCTGGGTAAGGGCATGAAGTCTTTGCAATCAGGAGAAGTAAATGAATTGCTCAGGTGGGACCACCCCGTAGCTATCGGGAGATGCCATACTCTCCTCCCGGAGCAGACGGCTGCCCTAATTCCTCTACGCTCTCTGTGACCAGGCTGTGTGAACCCTAGAAAATAAAGCGATGCAGATGATGTGCCTCTGTGACCCCAGCAAGCCATGCACTAGTCCCCCTGCTTCACTGGGCATGGGGTCTGAAACCTCCTACAAAGAAAAGCGCTCCTGCCCACCAGTATCCAGGACCAGCATTGAACATTGAAGCTAATCTACAGGGATGTTTCTAAGCTTCCTGTGGGTGGGCGGCTGGTGCTGGTGGGTGGGGGATTGCTCATATGATCTGTGACGTTACGTTTGTGTCTAATCACATGACCATAGCTTGAAAACCAAATGAGGAGGGCGTTCAACAGGAGCTGGGGACACAAATCCCATGGGGAGGTATAAACCACAGGTAACGCCTAAGAAATGGACATAATATGGGCAACCATAATAGGCTCACTGGAGGGCTGAGAAGGAGAGCAGCACTCAACCAGCTGAACATCCTGGATGTCCTTGTATTAATGCAAAAGGATGGGGGATACACAAGAGGAACTGGTTGTCTGCACTGAGCCTGGCAGTGCCAGCAGGAAGCAAGTCCTGCCGCCTTGCTCCCAGCTTCCCAAATCCTGGATGTAAGGCAATGTGGTCACCTTAGAGCAGCACCGGGCCACTCCAAGGCTGCCCCAAGCGTGCAACTTAGTGTGCACCTAGGGCCACTTTGTATTGCCTGATGCCCGGAGCATGAACAGGTGGACAGGGAGGGACTTCATGGTGGCTCTCCTGGGCTCTCTCAGGAAAACAGCATAGACACGTCCTTTGTATATAATTAACATTGTGACGTAACTGTCAGGATGGAGGCTTGATGTGATAATCATAGAAAATTCAGGTTGGAAGGGACCTCAGGGGGTCACATCTAGTCCAACCCTGCTCCAAGCAGGACCAGCCCCAACTAGATCATTCGTGTGACTGCAGTATTGGTAGCAAAGGGCACAGCTTGTACGGGAAGGATAAGAAAGGAAGAAAAAGACTAGGTGTTGCCTTGTACATTAAGGAAATCTATCCTTCTTCTGAAGTCCTGGATGCAGTGGGAGAGAGCCCTGATGAACGTCTCAGGATAAGAATAAACAGCGAGAAGGACAAGGGTGATGTCATGGTGGGATCCATTACAGACCACCATACTGGGAAGGGGGAGTGGGTGAGGGTTTTTTGGCTCAACAAAAAATATCAGTCAATGTGTGAGCTTTGGTGCTAAGGGGGATTTCGCCCAGGCATCTTGGGAAAGTGCTACACCGTAGAAAAAAACAAGGTTTTAGAATGTGTCAGGGACAATTTCTTGATACAGAAGGTGAAAAAAGAAACTAGAAGGGAAACATTTCAAGATTGGCAAAGAAGGTAGAAAACAAGTTGGGTGGAAATGATTTTGAGATGCTGGAGTTCCTGATTCGTAGGAAGGGAAGGAAGGAGAATGGCAGAATAAAAACAAGGTTTTTGGGTGGCGTCGTGTTGGCCTAAATACATAGGCAAGCGAGGTTCTTTGGGTAGATGCGATATCTTTTATTAGACCAACTGAATAGCTGGAAAAAATAAAGTAGTTGGAAGAATTAAATCAAGGGATTTCCACTTCAATAGACTCAGAAAATTGAGAAGCAAATTGGGGAAAGGAGTTTAGGAAAGCTGCCAATGTTAACGGCACAAACACGGATTATTATAATATGAATGAGAGACAGGAAGTAAAGGAAAAGACCAACTTGGCTAAATCATGAACTGTTCAATGGTCTGAAATGCAAGAAGAGATTGTACAAAAAGTGAAAACTGGGTAAAATACTGAAGGATGAATATAAAAGTATAGCTGTAGCTTGAGCAAGAAAGGACAAAATCAGGGGGCCGAGGCACAAAATGAGATTCAACTAGCACGGGTCATAAAAGCAAGACAATGTTCTGTAAGCAGATTGCTGACAAGAGGAAATCCAAGGAATGATTTGGTCAACTTCCATCAAGGAAGGAAAGTTAATAGCAAACAATGTCAAGAAGGCAGAAGATGGTCAGAGGTAACAGCCAATATGAATTTACTAAGAAGGAGCCATGTCAAACCAGCTTCATTTTATTCCTTGACTGGTGAACAGACCTTGTGAATAGGAGAGAAAGAAAACTTGCTGTAACTAGACTTTAGTCAGGCTTTTGATACTTTCTCACGTGGCCTCCTTACGCACATTGGGGAAATATTTGTCCGCATGAAACTACTGTGATGAGCGCACCAGTGGCTGGAAAGTTGTACTGAAAGAATGATTATGAATGGCTCACCCTCAAAGTGGAAAGATGTATCGAGCAGTGCTCGATGGGGGGCTGTGCTGGGTTCTGTACTAGTCAATATTTTCACGAACATCTTGGAGGATGAAAGAGAGAGTCCATCCAGATGATCCCAAACGGAGAGGGACTGCAAGCAGTTTAGCGGATGGGCTCAGAATTCAAAATGATCTTGACAAATTGGAGAAATGGTCTTAAAGCTGTTGGAAGCCATTCAGTGAGAACAAGTACAAACCCAGAGAGAGGAACAAGCAATTGCTTAATTGCAAGCTGGGGAATGACTGGCTTAGAAATAGCTCTGCAGATAGGTGAGCGCGGCTGAGGAATCTTTATCACCAGAGGTTTTCAAGAGCAGGTTAGACAGACATCTGCCAGGGATGGTTTAGGCATAGTTCATCCTGGCCTGGGGCAGGAAGATGGACAAGTGGCCTCTGGAGGTCCTTTCCAGCACTAGTTTCTCTAGGTCTGTGTTTCCTGTTGTGCTCTCCTTGTGGGTGCTACACATGCATGGTGGCTTGCCTTTAATGAGATGGTTGGCTTTCTGGGACAGGGACCATTTTTGTCTGGACAGTGCCAAGCACAGTGGAGCCCTGCTTCTGCCTAGGGACACCACCATCCACATGAGAAATAAGAGCAAAGACAGCCATTCTTCCTTCTTCCAATTGACCTATTCAGGCTGGAAACCACATGACATAAGTGACCCAGCTGCTTATGCAACAGGAGGTAGGAGCCATAGCCTAGCAGATAGGGAGAGTCCACAAGCAGATGCCGGACACACATGCACAGAGCTCCTTCACAGACAGCCACCTCCTCAACGAGTCAGAGGATGTTGCTTTGGGGAGGGAGGGGGTGGTGGGTCTGGCAGTAGCGGGGACTCGGAGAGCGCTAAACTCACATGTTTCTCATCCAAAACACTTTCAAAGTATTCAAAAATGTGTGTTTCTGTTCTATTCCTGGCTCCCCCACAGACTTCCTGTGTGCTCTAGGCCAAGCTGTTTACTCACTCGGTCTCCGTTCCCCATCTGTAGTACAAGGTTCAAATGCTCCCACCTGCAAGGGAAAATGCACCAGGGTCTGGGAGGCCCTCAGCTGCCACCAGCGGGGCCACCAGGTGAAAATCAGTAGCTGGGAAATGTCACTTGGCACAGTTTCCCCATTGCCTTCATTGGTGGCAACTCATGAGTTAGACAAAAGGCCCTGAAAGCTGGGGCATCCCAGTCCAGAAAGCCCTCATTCCTGGGGACAAGGCTGGAGGCAGCCAAGGGCTCCATGAGGGTTGGACCCAAGCTTCAGCAAACTGCATCCTGGGCAAGGAGGTCTTCGGTCCCCTCTCCTGACCTGGGGGAGCAAAAGCACCAGGCTCCAGGGATGGGCCCAACCCAAGGGTGCAGCACATGCAGTGCAGGGTCAGCATCTTTCCCAGCTCTGCAGGGATATGGCGGATGCTGCTGAGACCCTTCAGGGCCCGGGCTGCACCACCGCTTATTGCCCCAGAAGAACCAGAGCCTCTCCCATCTGCAGAAGTGACAGGGACAAGAGAGGACATCAGCCATCTGGCTTGGACATTTTAACCCTTCTAAGAAATCCTTTTGGGTTTTACCTGCTGTGAGCTTGTCCTGTCCTGTATGCGCAGTGCCTGGAACAGGCATGGCCTTATTATCCTGACTGCATTTTATCGAGGAATAATCATGCTCCAGAAATGATTAGAGGTCTCTGCACCTCGCCCAGCCACTTGGCTCCTGGACTTTCCCCAAATCCAGTTGCAGGTAGACCACAGAGTTGGATCCTGATGGGTTTTTTGTTTGTTTGCTACTGTCACACCCAAGCTGAAATGACACCAGCCTGGAACCGAGAGCACAGTCATGTATCATATCTTGTACAGATATTACCAATCCCATCCTCCAGGACCATGAGAAGATGGAGGGAAACGCACACGCTGCTTTAGAGACAGGCTCCTAAAAGCCGTTCCGTAGAAATATTTTGCTGATGGAGTATAGCAAGGATGCTAAAAGTGCAGCTAGCAGACAAGATTGCTGTCCTGCTCCTCGCTGCTGGAACATGGAGAGGTCGGTGTGTTTTGTCAGCTGTTAAAATTTAGGGGGAGACTCACTGTCATACTGATCAACTCAGTTCTTAGTGTTAAAGTACGGAAAAGTTTTCTTCTGGCTCACCCATAGCAATGTGCCACACTGCATTCAATGACTGCCCAAGAAGTCTTGACTGGTAGGGCTGTGCAAAGCTTCAGGTGGTGATTTGATTCAGAGCAGATTCAGCCCAATACAGTGGTCGAATCTTCAAGTCTGAATCGAATCAGGGGACCAATTTAAATGTCCAAATTGATTCAAAGCTCTCCGAATCTTCGGCAAGCCTGCCCCAGCTCCTGGTGCTTTAAAAAAAAGCCCCAGTGCTCACTGGGTGCTGCTGGGCGGGGGTGATCCCCACTGCCCCATACTGTATGGAGGGTTCTCCATGAGCTCCCTTGCCACCCCCACTCCCACAGCCCCCCCCACGGCTGCCCCACCTGCCAGAGCTCTGGCCCTTTAAGAAAAATAAAGCCAAGAAAAGCCCTGGGACTTACCACTCCTGGTGCAGTCTTGGGGCTCTGGGGGCTCCTGAAGAGACCCCCACAAGACAGGTAGCAGTGGGGATTGCCCCCCGCTGGCAGGAGCAGTGAGTCTGGTAGTTTTTTCTGGGCTTTTTTTTCTTAAAGGGTTGGAGCTGGCCCATGTGGGGCTTCCGTGGGGGGCTGGGGGCCCATGCAGCGTGGGGCAGTGGGGAGCAGCACGGATTGCCACCCTCCTGGCAGCACCTGCTAAGCCGCGGCTTTTTTTCCCCCAAGTGCCGGGAGCCTGGGCAAGCGGTGCAGTCATTGCTGGGGTGGGGGATGGGCCTGGCCTGGGCTGCTGCCCAATCTCCAAAACAGATTTGGCCGAATTGAATCAGGACAGCGATTCGAATCATCGAATCGAATCACTGTCCCCCAAATCGGCCAAATCCGAAGTGAATCCTAGCCGCTTCGCACAGGCCTACTGGCTGGACTGTTATAGTGTCATAGAGAAGCTGGGCTCTAAAGGACCTCCAGATGTCATCTAGTCCACCCCCCTGCCTGAGGCAGGATCATCCCTATCCAAACCATCCTACACAACCATAGTCTAAACTCTGTGTAAGACTGCCGCCAACCCGGACACAACACAGGTCTCGCACCCAAACCTAGCACGGGTAAAACAGGGGAACCACAGCAGCCCATGTCCTGCTTCTGTAAAATGTTGTTATTAGAGCAGCCTGCAGATCAGATATGACTTGGCTCTGTTGCTCTGTTAGAGTACTCCTCCTCAGCCCGGGAGTGTAGGAGGGCTATTAGGAAGGCCAAGGCAGAGATGGAGCTCAGGCTAGCGTTCAGGATTAAGGACAACAAAAAGTCCTTTTTCAAGTACATTGGGAGCAAGAAGAGGGCACCAGGCAATGTAGCGCCCCTGCAAGACACAAACGGTAATCTGGTGGCCACGCCAGACAAGAAAGCTGATATTTTTAACAGTTTCTTTGCCTCTGTTTTCCTGAACAGGGACCGGGATCTCCCACCTACCAGAGGTAGGGACAATCTTGGGGATAGCTCTATCAAGCCTTCAGTCAGTGCAGATGTAGTTAGGGATCTTCTAGAAGGGCTAGACATTTTTAAATCTGCAGGTCCAGATGCCCTCCACCCAAGGGTGTTGAGGGAGCTGACAGGGGTCATCGCGGAGCCTTTGGCCCGGCTGTATGAGCATTCGTGGTCATCTGGCCAGGTGCCGGGGGATTGGAAACTGGCTAATGTGGTCCCTATTTTTAAGAAGGGAAGGAAGGAGGACCCAAGTAATTATAGGCCTGTAAGCCTCACCTCGGTGCTTGGGAAGCTCTTGGAGAGGAACATCAAGGAGCACATCTGTGGGGGGCCAGCAGGGGAGATCATGCTCAGGGGAAATCAGCATGGCTTCACCAAAAGCAGGTCTTGCCAGACCAACCTGATTGCCTTTTATGACCAAGTAACTAAATCCTTGGATGATGGTGTTGCCATGGATGTAGTCTTTCTAGACTTTAAGAAGGCCTTTGACACTGTCTATCACCCCATCCTCATCAATAAATTAAGTGACTGCGGCATTGATGCCTGCACAGTTGGATGGGTAAAAAATTGGCTGATGGGGCGCACCCAGAGAGTAGTGGTGGATGGGTTGTACTCAACCTGGTGAGATGTGAGCAGTGGGGTACCCCAGGGTTCGGTCCTCGGGCCCGCACTGTTTAACATCTTCATCAGCAACTTGGACGAGGGGGTGGAAAGCACGCTGTCCAAGTTTGCTGATGACACTAAAATGTGGGGCGAGGTGGACACACTTGAAGGGAGAGAGAGGCTGCACCTAGATTTAGACAGACTACAAAAGTGGGCAGATGAGAATAGGATGGGGTTCAACATAGATAAATGCAGGGCGCTGCACCTTGGGAGAAGGAATCTACAGCATACATACAGGCTGGGGAGTTCCCCTCTTGAAAGCACAGAGGCGGAAAGGGATCTCGGCGTCATTATTGACTCCAAGATGAACATGAGCCACCAATGCCAGATCGCAGCCAGCAAGGCCAGCCATACCTTGTCACGCATCCAAAGGG
>NW_005841853.1:4136781-4167570 GCF_000455745.1 Alligator sinensis | reverse complement strand
GGTCAGGCTAGATGATCTGTCCAGGTCCCTCCTGACCCTAGCTACTATGAAACTATGAAACTAGGTGTGCATCCAGTCTTCTTTTGCAAATCTCCAGGGTAGGTTCCTCCCTTATGTCTTTCTTCTCTTTTCTTTCTCCTCTGTCACCGAGTGCCCCATACTATGACACCACATTCGTCAGGGTGAAGGGGGAAATCTTTCTGTCAGGGTCAGGTTGACAGCAGCTGAGGTTCAAGTGTCCCTCATCAAAATAACAGTGGTCCTTGTTGCACTGTGGGGTCGCTATCATTAAGCAAGTTCCTTTGGGCAGTAAGTGACTTGCTCTGGATGTGCGCTTTATTTAGGAGTTCCCACAAAACAGGGGAGCAGTAAAAGTACCAGGTGCATGAGTGGGAGAAATGGACCATAGCGCACATGAGACTACCTGCTGGGCTGAGTTTATATGACTTTCTGACCAATCCTGGGTCCTCTAATGACAAAATAGGCCCCACCTACTCACACCTGCTCGGGCAAACTAGGGGCTAGCAGGCAGGCAGAGCAGATGGCTTGGGCCCCAAGAAGCTCAGCATGAACCTGAGCACCCCTTCTCCACCTCATTGTCAGGCTCTCCAAGACAATGAGCTCTGGGTCTCCGAGTGGCCAATGCTTATTTGGTTGGCAGCAGGGCTGGGGTTGGAGGGAAGTGGTGTAGACATCCTTCATACAGACAGTTCCCTGTGATTTCCATAGGAAGGAAGCCAGCTCTTGAGGCCTTTTGCTGCTCAGGCCATGGAGGCTGGCATGTGAGCTGCAAGGGAGGGTAATGGGAGGCCTGTTGCGGGGAGGCCTGCATCATGCAGGTATCAAATTTACAACCGATTAGTTACTGCACAGTAATGCATGTGTAGATAACTTGCTGTACAGTAACAGTGTGTGTGGACTGACTTGGGACTAAAGTTAGTCCCAAGTCAGTCCACACACAGAGTTAATGCAGTTTAACACCTGCATGTGTACATGCTGGCCTACTCCTGCTTACTCTGCCGTAACTTACTGTGTAGTAAATTTAAGCCGGCATAAATGCACGTGTAGACATGACCAGTGAGTTTAAATTCATAGGTTCTTCTACACCATGAGGATAGATATAAAGAAGCTTTCAGTCTCTTCCCATGTTTGGTCTAGCTCAGGTTCTCCAGGGAGCGACGACTGGAAGGGGTGAGAGTATGGCATTAGTTTTTGCCTGCACCTACAGAAGCTAGTCCTGCTTCTTGTAAAATGCACTGTCTCCTGTTCCTCAAAGGAGGTTTGAGCATGCACTTGGCTAGCTGTAGCTGCACATCTGACTGTAGTAAACAAAAACTTCTCTCAAGTGTGAGGTTCAGTGTGAAGGAGGTTCAAAGGTGCTGAAGCATTTAACAAGTGAGCAGTGCAGTTGGGCACAGTGGGTTAATATAACTGCTTAAATGTGCATTTGGAAAACAAAGCCTGGCAAAGCTGATCTGGGTACATTAAACTTATTTTGCATTATGTTAGAGCCTTGAATGCTGTACTGATGTGGAGCAATGAAATGGCAAACAAAAGGTAGAAAATAAAAACCACTCTCATGGCCCCAGAGCAACAGACTCCCACCTTCAGCTTCCTCTGCAAAAATGAAGTTTATTTTTCACCTATGGGGACTTTGTACCACCTTTAATTTTCCCTGAGCCTGAGGAAGGGTGTGTGTGACCAAAAGCTTGCAGAAAAATATAATTTTTTTGTGATTTCTTAATTGGTCTGATAAAAGGTATCATCTCTGAACCAAGAGTCCTAGAGTTTTGCATTTCTTCTGCGATGTTGCAGCGAATTCACCTTTTTCTGTGGAACGGCAAAAAAGCAATGCTTTCGGCCCTCTCAGCCAGGAATCCAAGAATCCTGCCAATATTTTCTTCCTCTGGAAAATACTCCTGCCCAGTTTAACAACGCATTGCTTGTACCAATGGCATCTGTCTACTTGAACCCAGGGGCCGAGGGGAATAGTGACCCCATTGGTAAATCACCTTGAGATCTATGGAGAAGTGTCATAAGGGCTCTGTGGCAATCTTTTCTCGGACCAGTCTAAAGCTGAGTTGACTTTATTGAAGATAAAGGGCTTACTCTACTTAGTCTTACAAGGGGAGACTCAAGCCCATGTCTCTGACTAGAGCAGCCTGAAAAGCATGGCTTCCGGCTTGCAGGAATTAGCAATAATTTATTTTAATTGTAATTACTCAAAATTCCCATGGAGTAGAAATGGTAAGACTAATGACTGAATTTCACCTGAGTCACAAAGTCTTCTCTGCATTTATTCATTCACTACAAAGGAAAATGAGCTTGTGTAAATAAAGAGAAAGCACCCTATGCTTTATTAGGATAAATGACGGTACATCAAGTCTTGCCTCCATTGTCTCTGAGGATTAGCAGTGCTCAGAGCCCCAGACCTCCTTGCCACTGGTTCCTGTAAAGCTCTGTTGACTTCAGCTGGGATCCTTGTAGACATCGAGTCTGGCCATAGAGCACACCAAAGGATGAAGGCCTTGGGTACAGTCCTAGCCCTGAAGAGCTGGTCTGACCAAGACAGCTGGCTAGGGTCTCCTGGACAGTCCTGAAAGGACATCTAATAGCTATTAGCTAAAGGAGGGAAGCATTCAACCCTATTAGCAAAGTGAAAAGGATAAACAAATACTTCAAACAATCCCTGAAGGCATGGAGAGGCTCTGTTCACCAGGCATATTGTAGATACAGGTGACTTGTTGCAGTTCAGGAAGAAAGGCTTTGCCTGGTAGAAAGCCAAATGACTGGCAAGACCTCAAGGCTACTGAAGGCCTCCTGTTCCTACCATCTGCCACACTGCATTAGGCAGAAATGGCAGGAATTTATGAATCAAGTGAGCCATGCCAGTGGTGTCTAACGTGTGTGAAGCATGGGGAAGGGGTTGAGCTATCCCATCTGATAGTTTATGTGGGTTTGGTGAGTGACCGCAAGGTCGAGAACAGCTTAGAGGAAGAAGGGTGAGCCTGCAATTCTGTGGTCAGTAGATCATAAATACCCTAGACTAGCTTGACTATGAACCAGTTAGGTAAGGACAATGCCGTGTTTCTTTGTAGTGCCCACTTTGCTTCTGAATGCTCAAGAATAAATAATAATAAAGCTATAGCTGCATATTAGCTCTTCTCAAATAGCTCTGGGTATTTCACTGAAGCTGTTCCTCGTGTAGACATGGTGAGATATGGCACTTAATGATAATTAGGGATAATAAAACTCAGGATGGTATTACCACAAAGTTGCTTCTCCTCCCACCAGTCCACACTGGCTTAATAGTGCTTTATTATCAAGCCACCAACCTCAGTAGCAAGGCTCAGAAATGAAGAACAGGCTGAGTAGAGGTTGCTCATGGGTCAGCCAGGCTGGGGAATGAGGGGACAAATGCCAAATCAGTTGGGGACACAGGACATCTTATCTGGGTAACTTTGCACTGTCCTATGCACGTTAGGGACAGGTGTACTATTAGCCTTTCCCCTTGAACTATCTGGAACAGGACAAGACACCCTGTGGAAGACCAGTTTCCAGCAATAGTGTGTGCATGCCCAACCCATCTGCAGTGGATGTTTGAAGGAGCTGTCAGCAGCAGGTAGCAAGAAGGTCAGACTCTGTAGGAATGAGTAATCTGTATCAGTGCTTGGTGTGAAGAAACCCATCCAGGACACAAGCACAGGAGATATTTTTTCCCACCACAAAATAATAGCTTTGTAAAGGAAAATGTCTGTACATGGATCATATTATTCACTGAAACCATAAAATTACCTACCCATCTTAATAAAGATATACATAAGTAAGGCTTATCCCAACAGGATTCAATTCAAGCCATGTAAATATATATCTATAGCTATATATAGCTATAGATATATATTTATATTTATATATATACACACACATAAGTGCCAAGGATATGGAATAAGAATAACTCATTAGAATTAACAAACCAGTCAAACCAGTGGTAGGGGATGGACGGGGAGGGAAGACCCTTCCAGCAAACAGTATCAAAGTGAGCATTTTCTTTTTCTGGTAATGATTCTGTACGGCCTGTATTCGGCAAACTGTAAGGCTTTCCCAGCCAGTGCAAGCTAAGACGTCTTGGCTGTTGGTTGTGGTCAAAAGCATTCCTCTGCAATGTACCTTCAAGCAAAATATCATCTCCCCCCTCAGACATTCAACTTGAATCTTTGACCTTCTTCCTCACTTCCTACTTCTTGTCTTGCTGGTGCAGTTGGAGAAGAGGTTGTCCAATTGGCCATCTTAATATTTGCATCTTCTACAAAGCTCCTCTTTCTTGTCCTGTAGCAATACACTAAAATCACAGGACAGGGTGTCAAAATCATACGTTTCTCTTAATGTTCTCTCTTGGAGAGGATAAGGGAGTGGGGTTTGTTGCCATTTGGTCCCTGGCACTTAGATCCTAACGTTGCTTTTACATAAATGAACAATTAGGATTTTTAAAAAAATGTAAACTAGTATCCTAAGTGTAAGGCTGGAATTGGTCAATAATCAGAGACCACACAGCACCAGGGAGACATGCTTTCTGTATAAGACTTGTTGCATAGTGATCAGGCAGAAGACAGGGTAAGGTGGCACTTTAGAGACTAACCAGTTCAGTGAATCATAGAGAAGTAGGGTTGGAAGGGACCTCCAGAGGCCATCTAGTCCAGAAAGACATAAGCTTTCATATCTGATGAAGTAGGCCGTCGCCTATGAAAATGTATGCATTTCTGAACCAGCTCCTTCCTAAGGTGTCGCACTGCCCTACCTTCTGCTTGACTTCAGCCTAACAGGGCTAACCACCTCTCTACTTAGCAATCAGTCATGGCTGCCTTTGCCAAGCAATGTGGTAGCAAATCTCAGGGCATGGAAAATGGCTGAGATCTGGCATGCAAAAGAATAAGGCTGCACCTGCTTGCCACACAAAGGGCAGGAACACCTCTGCCAACTGCTTCCACCCTTTCGTAGGCAGCCTATGAGTCTCATCAGGACCGAACCTACCTACCTGCCTCTAATCCAGACCTCGATCACCTTTCAACTTAAATGGTATCAGGCCTTCTAGGAGAATAAGGGACCCCAGAGCTGAGGACCCTGGAACTTAGGATCAGAGAGTCATAGAAAATGAGGGTTGAAGGGACCTCAGGGGGTCACATCTAGTCCAACCCCCTGCTCAAGGCAGGACCAGCCCCAACTAGATGATCCCAGACAAGGCTTTATCTAGACAGGTCTTCAAAACCTCCAAGGGTGGAAAGTCCACAACCTCTTTGAGTAACCTGTCCCAGTGCTTTACTACCCTCCTAGTGAGAAAGTCTTCCCTAATATCTAATTTAAACTTCCCTTGCTGCAACTTGAGACCATTGCTCCTTCTTCTGTCAGTCTCGCTCCATCTTCTTTGCAACCCTGCTTCAAGTAGTTGAAGGCTGCTATTAAATCTCCCCTCCGTCTCCTCTTCTCTAGACTAATTAAGCCCAGTTCCCTCAGCCTCTCCTCACAAGTCATGTCCCCCAGCCCCCGAACCATCTTCATTGCCCTCCACTGGACTCTCTCCAATTTGTGCACATCCTTTCTGTAGCAGGGAGCCCAAAACTGGACACGGTACTTGTGTTTCTTAACTGCCCGCTACCAACCGTTCTCAATACACAGTTAAAAGGGAGGGTGGATACAGGTGGGAGTCCTTCCAGAGAGATCATAGAGATTGGCCAATGCCATCTTTTGGGGGTTCTTAAAAGGATGGAGCAGAGTTCCTCAAAAGCAGCCCCAACCACCCTCCAAGTTACTGATCATCATCAAGCCCCTTTGATCTGAAGGACTCAGGAGAGGGTACATGATCTTCCTCCCTTTGTTTAAGCGATCATAACCAAGGTGACAAATAAAGTTTCAGTCCTATACTCAGGCTTAATATCCATCAGCTGCAGTTGTCTTGCTGCCACCCCCCTTGTAAACCTCCCACAACCTGGGAAACTCCAGGTGACAGCTGAAGGCCGGAGTGATTGGCTTTTTGAGCAAGAGCCCAACCATATCTTTTGAAATGTGCACTTGACCCAACACCAACAGGGCAGCAGAAGTCATCTCCAGCAAAAGCCCTTGTGCCTCTCCCCATAACATCCCATATCCATTTCAGTGGTATAGGGAAACTTGAGTTCAGCTTCTGTGGAGTTGATCTGGATTTGGCCTGCGGAGTTAACTGAGATTGAAGTGTGGTCTTTTAAGCATACAGGGCAAACTTCCCAGGTGTGTAAGACTATGGCAAAAGTCTCTTACGCTGTCTTGGCTTGCTTTCTATCCAGGCAGCGGAGGCTTTCTCAGCACATGATTTCTCCTATAGCTTGTGGCAATTTTGCTTTCAGAACTTCCTGATGGTGTCAGGAAGTGGGGAGAACAGTTCAAACAATGAGGGCAAATAACAAAAATGAGCAAAAAGTTTGGTTGCATTTTGTTTTCGCCGCCATTTGCCCGGCACTAAATTGCATTTGGCAAATCCATGCAAGGTCGTAAGTGTTTGTTGTGGGATCCCGGTGATTGCATGTGTCATTAAACCAAATTAGACATCTGCATTGCTTTACCAGACCCTTCTTCACTCTGTATTAAACAGTGTTCAGTGGAAGTGGCTTGTAAATGAGGGTGGTTTGCAAATGCGGCTTTGGTCTTAGCACATCTGCTTGCAGAAGTATTAAAACCATCCATGCTGGTTTTCCTTAGTTAATCAAAGATAATGTTGTGTTCAGAGCTGTCTGGCTCTCAGGACCTAGTGTTAAGGGGGCTGAAAGGAAAGAGTTGTGTAGAGCTATTACTGTAGAGGTTTTCTAAGAGTGGGGAGTAAGGAAGTGTTTGGCTTGCATTATAGTCCGACTTCAGCAATAATGTAGCAGAAGCAGCAAAACTGGTATAATAAATGAATGTGGCATCAATAAACATGGGAAGGAATTTAGTCAGAACTTGATTGCTAAACCTGAGGCATGGAGAGCAGTTAAGGTAAATGAAAGCAGCCATGCTTCTCAGAGATTAGCTAGAGACAAAATTATGTGAGATGTTAATTACTTGAAATCCTTCACATTTGCATAGATTAAACTTCATTTCCTCTTCAGAGCGCTCTCCCACTCAGCTGTGCGGTTCCCCTCAGTGACACCTCACTCTGACAGATTCATCTTCAAGATAACAAGGATTGCAAGACGACATGGATGGCAAGTCTATGTCTCCACCTCAACCTTAACGTGCTTTCAATTGTGCTTTTCTTTTTTACTGTATTTTATATATTGAAGGGAAAAGAAAAGCACGGTCAGCCCTCTGATGCCAAAGGAGATAGCCACAAATCCAGCCTGGGCTGCTTATGGTCAAGGAGAATGATTTGGCTCATAACTCCTTGCATCACAGGGATTTTCAGAGTTAACTAACTCTTGCTACTCACCATACTTCGCGAAGATCCACCCCGCAGAGATGAAGACACTCAGCAACACGACAGAGATCGTAACAGCTAAAAAAGACAAAGATCGGAGTGAGCAGAAAGCATGAACTGAAACACCGCAGTGTGATTGCTATGGTTTTCCCAAAGCTGACTGATCAAAGTGGCCGTAGGATCTGGGCTAGGAGCTCACCTCTCACCAACATACAACTGCACAGCTTTTGACCTCTGGTCTAAGAGAGGTTATATAGGAGAGACCTCCAGACTAACAGCATTCAGCATTGCAAAGTATCTATGGGGGTACCTGTGCCCCAGGGATGCTATTCACTCCCCAACTTTGCTCATTGTTATGTATGACAGTAGCACCGAGAAGCCCCCAGCGGGGATCAGGAATCCACAGCGAGAGGCAGCTTGGGTCCCTAATTAGGTTATAACTAATTAGACACTTGGCAGAGATGGCCTCTGGTTTGGATGATCGTAGTTGTACTAGTTCCCTTGGGTGGCAGCTGCTTCTGCCTCTGACCCTGACCTCAGCCCAGTAAGGATCACAGTCATCATGACCCAGTGGACTCGAAGTGGGAGCGGTCCTTCAAACTAAAGTTCAGTAAATAACCTTTTTTTTCTTTTTTGTCTTGGCACCTGAACCACAATATTGGGGAGGAAATGTTTCAGATGGACCAAAATGTTCCATTCGCTGTGAAAGGAAACATTTCATTTTTAGGTCATTTCATCCTTTTTTACCCAGATGTTGGGGTTTTGGGTTTTTTTTCAATAGGAGGTGGCCAATTTTTGAAACTAGACTAATGCCGACAAATGACGTTAATATGCTTTCTCCTAGAAGATGTTTTCTGGGATTTGCCCCTCACCCATCTTTTTTTTTTTTCTGTATGAAATTAATTTGTAATCTGACTTAAATTTTCAGAGATTTTTTCTCATGAGTCCCCAAACCTGCATGTTTCAGTCAATTTACTATTTCACTCCCTCAAAAAAAAAAAATCTAGCTAAATCTACTCCTGTAGGCACTTTTCAAAATTGCACCCTAAAAAGCTTCAATGCTTACAACTGCAGCTACCCTGTAAATCATTTCTCTCCCCCCTTCAAGGTTTGTAGCCTAGTACATAAAATGAGATCATTAGAGACTTGGGAAGCATGATTTATGAGAAAAGCTGGATAAATTAGGGTCATTTTGTCTGGAGAAGAGAAGGCTGCGGAGGGCTTTGATAACAGTCTTCAAATGCCTGAACGGTGATTACCAAGATGGATTGGAAATGGCCTTTTCTGTGTGGCTGTGGAGGACAGGAATGGGAATTTAGATTGGAGATCAGCAGGGACTTTCTGCCTCTGATAGTGGTCAAGCACTGGAACAGGCTAGGACTGAAAACTGGAAGGAGGGAGAATGACCAGCTCTACCCTAAAGACCTCGGTTGTACCTGTTATTACAGCCATCCTACATGTCAAATGGAACGGCTTAGTCGTCACTGTAAAGAGATGAGAGATTTATGTTGATTTACTCTTTCCAGTGATAGCTACTGCCCATTCCTATGATCCAAGCAGCAATGTAAAGCGGCGAGGCCAAGCTATATCTGAGACCTGACTACACACGTGGCGATCGAAAGTGCCACCTTTGCTTCTTCAACAACCCATTACCTCTTGGTGTGAGACCGGCTGCTAGCTGATGGTGTTGGCTGTGATATAAACAGTTTCTCCCAGTTCTCAAAATGGGGGGACCCCCTGCCTCGACCCAGTTAACGAGCTCTGTCTGATGTGCCTGTTACTGGAAGCGTTGGGGGTGCAAAATAAGATGGATCCGCTGGGCCTGCAATGAGATTCCTGTTTGCTCTTGGTGTGCGGCTTCCACTGAGCGGGTCTGCTCATGTCTAGGTCACGGGCTGGTTGGATCGGACAGCTCGTTCCCTGCACACCTTGGCAATAGCTGCTTTGCTTGCTGTTTAAACAACTAATCAACACTTCCATCCCGAGGGTTTGCGCTGCCTGTCGCCTGCTATGGATGAGTAGGATAGGAGCCGCGTCTTCCTGGGTCTGTCTCAGGGTTGGGAGAAGCGCCTCCCCCTCTCCGCACCCCCAGATAACACATTGGTTCCCGTACCTGTTACTGGAAACTTCATAGGTGGAAAATGGGACAGATCGGCTACGCCTATAAAGAAAAGAGAGATACCTCTTTACTGATTTTTCTGACTCCCTTGGGCATGAGCATGCTATCGGTGACTATGATGCGAGTTGCCTATTCAGGGAACTGAGTGCAAGTGCAGGCCTTCAGATTGAGGGGAGCAGCTGTTGCACGGGTAAGGAGATTAGCCTAGGGCTCAGGAGACAGGGGTTCAGAGTTATGTTGGGGTGTGTTTTTTTCTCCGAAGCCGCCAGTAATGAGAGAAGCCAAGAAATCATGTGGTTTTGGCCAGTGCTGAGCCTTTCGGGTACAGCCACCATGTGAAGAGGGAAAGTATCTGGCCCAAAGGTATGGGAACCCCCCTCCCCCAGCCAAGTTACGCTCTCTGATGTACCTGCCGCGGGATGCGTTGTAGGTGTAATGTGAGTTGGATCGGCCGTACCTGTAACAAAAGCAAATTCCTGTTTATTCTTGATGGGCGGCTTCCAGGGCTGTTCATTTCGAGCACCCGAGCGGTAATGTAGGGCAGATGCGGTCAGGCTGAACTGGCAGCTCCTGCCCTGCATGCTGTGTTTGCGGCTTAAACAGCCCCTCACCCCTCCTCTCCGGTGGGCAGCACTATTAGAGCCATGGACAAGGAGGGCTGGAAGGGACCTCAGGAGGTCACACCGAATCCAGCTCCCTGCTCCAGGGAGGATCATCCCCATCTAAACCACCCCGGATAAGTGTTTGTCTAATTTAGCTGGGGCCAGCCTTTTTGGGAGGCATGCCAATAGTTAGCCCTGAGCCTTCCCCAAGTGCCACTTTGATTTCCCATCCTCTGCCCCATCTGTTGCTCTGCTTTCTGCTCCCAGCCGTGTGGTCCCTGCCCGATCTGCTGCTCTGCTTTCTGCTTCCTTCCCTGTGCTCCTTGCCTAATTGGCTGCTTTGCCTGCCCTACCTGCCCCTGTGCTACCTGCCCCTTCTCTAATCTGCCATGCACTTCACACAGGGGCGGCCTGGGCTGCTTGCGGCACTCATGCCACGGGTTAGCTGCCTGTGGTCCAGCCTGTTTCTTAAACCTCTGGGAGCAGCATGCTGGGTGTAACGGAAGCTGCATGCTCTAGTGAACAGAGAGCCAGCTAAGAGCCTCGATACTTTTATGCATCAGATTGGAGGAGGCAGATTCTCCAGTGCGGGAGACTTTCGTGAGCCAGGTTCAGATCCCTGCTCTGCTGCAGACTTTGTGAGATCTTCAGCAATGGTGTCGGCTGGCTGTGCCTCAACCCCCCACCTATGACATGGGGAAAACCATCTCCCCCCCAGTATATTGTGAGAAGAATACCCCAACCACTGAGAGATGCTCGTATAATAGGGTCATTGGGGCCTGTCTAGGCACCTTGGCTAGGTTTGCCTGTGACATCTCTGCAAAAGCATTGCCATAGCAAAGGTCTGCAACGTTTCCTGTCTACATGAGTGATGTAGTTCTGGTGCACGGTGGAGATGGGGGAGAACCGGCAGTCCATGTTGCTGGACTGGGAAGCAGTGAAGTGTGCATCTATAGTAATGCGATTTCCAGTCGCACTGCTCAAGTCATCATCATCAGCTATTCCTCGATACAAGGATGATGTCTGCCGGGGTGGAAGGGGGTGGAAGATGGGCTTACTGGTGGGTTTTAAGCAGCTCAAGTACTGGAGAAGCAGGTTTTGCAGTGGTAGCTGGGTTCCAGCCAGCCCAGCTCAATCAGCTCCAAAAAGACCAGGGCTAAACGGTACCACAGTTTTCTCCGATCGAAACACCGTCTGGAAAGCTTTGTTAAATGATGGTCCAGAGAGCGTCATGCATTGTGATCCCCACCATGCTGCACAGCTCCACCAGCCTCATTAAGAGAGATCTCCCTTCTGGTAGGGACTCTGATCAGGCAGCCCAGCCTGGGCCAAGTGCTTCAGGAGCCGCACCTGCCGTGAGCTCTGCTGCAGTTTAGGAACTGCGAGCATCTCGACTGGCTGCTGGGAGAGCTGCCTATCCACCTAGCCCTGGCTCTGCAGGCCAGCCAACAGCTCTGCTGTGAAGCCTCCTGGTTCCTGCTCCCTGGTTTTCCTGGTTCCTGGCCCTGGCTTTGGCTTAGTTTTGGACAGCGGCTTTGGATTTCCCACTGGATCTGTTGTTTGGTCCTGATGCTGGTTTGACTCTGCTTTTGGATGTCACTCTGTGAATTATCCCGTGGACTCTGGATCCTGATCTGAGTTGTGGACTCTGCCCCTGGACTTCCATGTGGATTTGGTAATATGGCTCCCATCCTCTGCCCCAGACCCCTACTTTCTCTCAGTGGTATAACCATTAGGCAAGACCACCTGCATCCCAGTCCCTTATACCTTCCTCTTCCACTACACGTGCACCACAGTCAGGCAGAGCCAGGCACTGGCCTGATCTTTGTGCTTGCTGGTCAGCATGCTCCTCACCCTACTGCTCCATCCAGCTGGGGCCCTGGCTCGCAGCTAGCTCTTGGACAGAGAAGGGATGGCACTTGGTCTAGGGAAAGTGAAAATGAACTGGAGCCAACAACTTGCTCATCAGCAGGGATCCTGGTTTTCTCTAATTTAAAAAAAAAAAAATCTCCAATTTTTGGTTAAAAAAAAAGTAACCCCAAATCCACATCTTCCCATGATCAAAATGCAGCACAAGTCTGTACATATCTCTATATTAGTGATGTTTCATTTCAATCATGGAAAAAAAAAATGTGGATTTGGGGTTACTTTTTTTTTAACCCAAAATTGGGGCTCTTTTTAAAGTAGAGAAAATGGGATCCCTGCTCATTGGGGTCTGTGAATGTGACGGCGTCCCATCGCACCAGCGTATGAATAACCGGCATGCTTACTGTCATTGGTGCACCGCAGATGTAGTGTGGTCCACTTTGTCGTGATTTCACATGTGGTGATGGCAGAGGTTGGGGGTCGAGCGTCATAGCCTCGCAGACAGTTGTACTGCAGTTTCTGCCCCACGGGGTATGAATATGCGGTGACGCTAGCATGTTGAACAGGCCTGGGCAGCCCGCAGAACCCTACAAGGTCAAAGGAAGGCCTGTGGTTAGCTCGGGGCTATATTTAACCCATGATGACCCTTATCAGATCAGCGTAGTTTGAACAGGCACAAACCGTGTACACATGACGAAACCAAGACTCTCTTGATTCTTTGAGATGATACAGAAATGCTTACACTGACCACTTGGTACCGATTCATCCAGATCAAGTTATTTCATAAAACAAAGAGCTGACAGACCCGGCAACCACCAGGGTGAATCGATTGTTAAAGCAGACGAATGAATGTCTCTCTCCAATACTTTTTGTCATTGGTTCTTGTTTTCCATATAAAAAATATTCAGACAGACACATCACTTCAGAGACAGTTAAACTGGATTAAACTTATTTTCCAATAGTTCTTAAATACACTAACTTGAGAGCAGTGGGGCACAGAGCTGCTTTCATATGGACCACTGCTCAGCTCCATGCTAAGAGCTCCTCTACCCATGCAGGGAGGCTGCTCCGACATGCCGTAATTACACCGCGTCGGAACAGACTCGATTAATCGAGTCTCGTGGAGAATGGTAATTAGTAATATAGTTTCATTAATTCAATCGTTCTTAGGTTACTGTTGGGTCCCTGCTGCGACAAGACTCCAGTGTCACATGTATCAGCATCCTTGCACTGAAAAATGGCGGTGGGGCCCTTTAAACTAAAGCTCGTTCAATGAGCTTTAGTTCAAAGCACCCCGCCGCCATTTTTCAGCACAGGGGGGTTGTTACATGTGCCGCTCCGGGTGCTTTTAATTAGTGTGGCTCTTTGACCTGGACTAATTAAAGCACCCCTAGCCCCCGCCTCCTGGAGCACATCTACAAACACCCTAAGAGGTCGTAACTTGAAAGAGTCTCATTTGATCAAGAAGCTGAAAAGAGGCTTGATTTAATTCGATGGGTTTGTCTACTCTGGTTGCATATCTTGGCCCACGGATGGAAGGAACTACCCATTTACACTATTATAAGCAAGGTATATAGTCTCCCAAAGTAACACACCAGAATACAGTGTAATGAATCCAGAAAAAAACAGGGGTAAAATTACATTACTGTAGGTGTCATGCATCCATTTGTTACCCCGGGACATCTATTTGCTCAAAGCAAAGAGACTATTCTTGGTCAGGGAAAGGGCACATTACATTAATAGGGAGATGCAGGGATCCATCGTTTGTCGCAGGCCCTACGGCACCTGGAACATGAGACCGCACGTCTGAGCAATAGACAGGGGATCTGCACCTTGGGAATGAACAGCAGACAACAGAGTCAAAAGGTGGTTAAATACTCCGTGTATGCAGGATGCAGTGCTCAGCTCCAAACACAGCAGCCTTGTAAGCTGTCCAGGAAAGGGGTGATAGACACCCCAAATTTTTAATTTCTGCAAGTCCAACTGCAGTTTGAATCAGATTGTCTGCCGAGGAGAAACAAAGGTGCCAGGTAAGACAGAACCTGGTCCATGCCCGCACCCGCAATGGCCGGATGTCACAATGTCAGGTGCTTTCCCTTCATCCTTATGCCAGACAAGAAAAAACACTAGTTTGTTATTACTCCTAACAAGCCAGGGTTATGAGAACAAGTTCTGAATCGGCAGCTGTATACTATAATACTGAAGCAGTGGAAGGGTGGGAATTTATATAGGGCCAGACACTGGCTTTCCTCAACTCCCATTCACGTCATTGGGAGCACGATTAGGATAAGCAGGGATTGCTGCATGTTTTACCTTTTGGCGCAAGTTGTTTTACAGCTTGTGAGGTCTCAGGCCTGCTGCTCCTTGTTCTTTCTGGGAGGCTTGGAAATGAGGACAAGTTGGAGATATCTGTGGGCAAGATTAAAATTAGTCTTCTCTATACAGACGCCTGATGTGTTACACAATCAGAATAGCAAGAAATGTACAGGCAATGCTAAGTTACCTCGTGTGCTCCGGCCAATGCAGGATTGTTCCTTATAGCACACGGGGTGAAGGATATAGAGAGGCATATTATTCCACATTTACTATCTACGCTGTCAGAAGGGACACCAAGGTTAGTTATTAGGAAGAATATCCTAAGCGTGAAAATGATTAAACGCTGGAACCGGCTGCTTAGGGAGGTTGTGGTATCTCTGATGGTTTGTGTTCGGGTTGTCTAAAATGTCTTAGATTGGGGATGATCCTGACTTGAGCAGGGAGTTGGACTAAATGCCCTCCCGAGAAGCCCTGCTTTTCTTTAGTTCTGCACTATGGGGGTCTTATACCATTGGCTTTTGATCATTGCTGAGACAAGATACAGGATGAGGGGGATAACTGGCCGCATCCAGTACAGCAACTCCTGTGTCCCTTTAGGTCCTAGTTTTAAATTATGCTAGCAACAGGGTTTCCAGAATTTCTCTGGAGAGGCTATTTTCCAGCTCAGTACATTGCATCTCTGTGCAAGGAAGTTTTTCTCCTATTTAGCATCAATTTTCCCTTGCTTTGAAGGGAAAAGTAATGGTTTCCTTATCCTTATTGTTGGGAGTAATGGCCTATTTAAGGTCAAAAGAGCCTGCTATGAACTAATGGCTTTCTAACCAATCTTAGCATGAAGAGGACCATGTATGCATAAGGAATGGCAAGTGAGCATATAATTGTAATGGAACAAAAAAGTTACGGCTGATCCTAAAGCCAGAAAAATCTGGGTCAGTTTAATACAGAATGTGTACTGAACAGGAAGGAGAGTTAACAGAGAATTTTAGGGGCTAATATATATTGGTAGATAAAAAGAAAGATAATGGAAAGATTATATAAATATTCAACCTACCAGAGGAGCTTGTGGAAGCATCCCCTTGTGCCTGCTGTTTTTAAATAACTGGACACTACGGGCAAGTTTTGCCTAATAACTACTGGTTGATCAAATCTGTTGAGTGGTTGAGATGCTTCTGCCCAATACATTTAGGTGGGTTCATGTGTTGTTTAACAGTGAATGACAGGATTCGAGACAGAGGAACTAAATGAGGCACATAGGCTGCATCGTTATCACAGAGCTGGAACATGCCTTACTAGAGATGTTCTCCCTAAATCTACGTCCCATCCAAAATACATGTACACAGGACACATTCAGCCATGGTGCAATTCAGTTTAAGTCAGGAGAGGTGCCTCTCTGCTTTTGGCAGCTGAATGCATGTGACTGGCCCCAGCATTTGGCTTTAAACATGTTCATGACTATATAATGGGAATCACATATCACGATCAAGCCTCAGGACTCCTGGCAAATAAGGCTGAAATCACAGGCCTGTCTCTAGGGATGTGGACACAGATACATATTCCCTGCATCAGATCAAGTTGAAAAATTTCAAAATAACTCATGGCATCATCAGGAAAAGGGAAGTTCTAGTCCCTGTTGAACCAGAATGAGCGTGTGATGGAAGGAGATGCGGTAGTGCAATTCCCTCTTTGCCATGTGGCCAGCTTCCCCAAGGGACCAGCAAGACTAACCTCCAAACACCTGAGCAATGTTGTTAGGCACAAGGACTGATTGTGGTAAGAGGGTGAACTGCAGAAGCAGCAGCGATGCAATGAAGTAGGTCTGAGCTAAGAGAAAGTCCTCTTCCCTTTGCTCAGACTACGTCCCTGGAGGGTTGTTACTCAGCTTGTGTATCTTGTGGGTGACTTGCATGGTTTTCGGTGTCCTAAATTTCCAAATTACCCCAAAGCTCAAAGCAAAAGTCTGGTATCATCTCTGTTTGTTCCCAATTGAAGCACTCTCCTCAAAAAGGCACCATGCATATATCAGATCATAAGCCCTTTGCTGTGACTCTAGGTGTAGCAGGGTGGCATCCTTAGGGGTGGCTATAACTCCCCCCCAAAACCCCTTTTTGCCCTGCTCACTCTGGGAACAGTCTCCCCTTCACTCACCTCCACCTCTTGATGTCTTTTATGGTTATAAAAGGGAGGCTTCCCCTGGGCTTCCCAGACCTGGTCTTGCTTTAGTGACCACCTGGTAGCTGTGGTCCTTGGCCTTATAGGCTGACTGCATGGTTCCATACCTCCCCTACACCATGTCCCATGCCTCACAGATGGCATCATCATGGATGTTCTTTTTGTCACATGCCTACACCCATGCAGCCCTCTTCTGGGCCCTCAGACCCTTGGTCTGTCACACAGTCCTCAGGTTCCTCAGTCCCTCATATGACTCCACTTTAAGCTGCCAGGTCCCTTGGTCCCTCATGTGGCTCCTTCCTGGGTCTTAAGACAGCTCATCCTCTTATTCAGCTCTACAGATGCATGGTGCCTTTCTGAGGATGCCAGGCCTCCTGGTCTCTCTCTTGACCTCACTATTTCCAGCCTTTCACTGGGTCGCTGGACCCTTCTGGTCCTACTACATTATTCCTGGCCCCTCGCTGGGCCACTGGACCTTTCTGGTCCTACTATATTATTCCTGGCCCCTCGCTGGGCCACTGGACCCTCCTGGTCCCACTCGCTCTCAGCTCCTTCCTGGGCCTCTGGACCCTTCTTGTCTTGGTCTGCCTCAGTCCCTCCCTGGCCCTCACTCTGTCTCTAGACCTCACTCTGGGCCTCTGGATCTTCTGGTCTTGCTCTTCCTTGGACCTTTGCCTGAGCCTCTAGACTATCTGGTCCTGCTCCTGCTTTTATTTCAGGGTGTGCTCCCCTAGTCTTTGCCTATCAAGAGATAAGCAGGAAGGTAGTGGGGGCTGAGGTTTTAGGGTACCCAAGACTCGCCCTTCCCTGGGGTTTGACCCCAGTGGCACTTCCTTAGGGCTACTCTGCCATGAGCAAGCAGTCCCACTACTATGACTCTCAAGCCCCAGTAAGTTGCAGTTTTTGGTCATACCCAGAACCAGCTTAGGTCCTGGCCTCTGTCACCCAGAGCCATGCTGTCCATGCTGTCCCTGTCCAAAACTCTGGCTACAAGCAATTTTGGTCCTTTACAGATGTCGCCCTTTACTCAGGGCTCCTTTGTCTCTGGCTCTTTCTTCTCTCAGCCCCGGGTCTTCACTGGCTTCTATGCAGCCCCCACCTGGGCTCAGCCCCCTCCCTCTTTCAGGCTACCCCTGGCTCTCTCTTTCTCAGACCCTCGTCCACTTCTGATGGCCCTATCACTGCCACCCTCATTATGGGCCTCAGTTTCTCTGCCCCCTTCCTCTCTGGCTGTAGCCACACCTGTGCCTTTTGCTTCTCATATGCCCTAACCCCACCTTGGGCCAGTTGAGAGCTCCGGGCCCCTCTCACAGGTCCACTCTCTCAGGCTCCTCAGGTCCATTCTCTGAGGCTACTCAGCAGATCTCTTAATCTCTCAGCCTCTGTCTCTGAGCTGATCTGAGCCTCAGAGTAGGTCTTACATACTGAGCCCCTTGCTCTGGGCTCACCTGGGTCCCAACCTGGTCCCTAGGAACCTCCTCCATCCCCTTAGTTCCTATCCAAACCTCCAGACTGCTTCATGTGTCCTCTCTGTGGTGGTGCTCCAGATTTGCAGTCCTACCCCAAGTGCCCTGCCACATTAGGTTGGTAAATTTTGTTTCTTCTGCAAGCAACTAATATGTGAAACCCTTTGTTTTAATGTCATATAAACACTTTGGATTCCATTAGGGTTGTAATGTCAATGGGAGCCAGTATCAGGAAGGTTTATTTGGGGGAGACCATAATGTAGAGTGCAGTTCACTACAGCAGTGAATCACGGCCACTTATCATACCAAAATTAATTGGAAATTACTTGTGCAGCCATCACATTCAGTTATAGAAGAAATGTGCTTCTATTTAGCAGGAGGAAGGGTGATTACTTACGGATGCATTCAAACTTGGTGTCGTATTCCCATTGAACGAGCCCAGATATGTTCTTGCATGCAATCACTCCTGATGACCCACTTCTCTTTCTGTAGTCAAATTCACATGCATATCGTGCTGTACTGCTCACCATGTAGTTTTCTGTGGTAAACTCAGCAAACTCAATGCTTGGTGGGTCACTACATTTGTCTGCCAATAGAAAGGGCATGTGTTAGGGTTAAAGTGTAGAGTTGGATCTTAGACAACCAAGGAAGAAGAGCACCTTGTTCCATTTCTGCCCATGGGGTTGCATTATAAATTCCTTTCCTGACACTGGGAACTTGCATCTTCCAGCTCATTGATGGCTTGGAAGTTGAAGGAGTTGCTGATACAAGATCATGCCCAGAGTGAAACTCATTACTTGGGCTCTGACTGCTCTTGACAACATGGGTGTAAATCAGAAGTGGCGCCATAGAAGGGGATAAAGTTACCAAGGTGGAACATGGCTCAAAGTGTGGGAAGGGAGAGACTTCAAAGAATTCACCCCTCTTGGCTAAGGAAGATAAAATCCTAGGTTAGACTGCTTGTAACGGGAGCCTCTGATTAGGGGAACTAGATCTCTTGGGATGGAAAGTGCAGATAAAATCCCAGGGTAGATAGAAAATGATCCCAAGTATATATGTTCCAAATCAGGAGAGCCTCCTTCAAAGGGCTCCAGCACTGCTGCAGAAGAGTGATGCCCAACTGGAGTCTCTGTAAAAGCAAAGTGGGGCACTAGATGACAGCACTGGATGGTCTGAGGTCCTTGATGGTTGTCTCTGGAACGCCAAGGGAAAGGAGGCCAGTGGGTTGAAAGCTGTCACAACCCAAGGGTGTGATTTTGTGTGCGCGCGCGCTTCGGCACTGCTAAATTATTTCCCGCCACGAGGAGCTTTCTTTGCAGGGTGCATTTCTCAGTTGCAAAGAGAAAACCCCGGTGCAAAGGAGTTCCCACCATTCGCATGCAAATTTGTTCCCCACTATTGGCCAGTTCTAAATTATTCCCACGTGGCAGCTAGTGATTGGCTTGCTAGCTGTATAAGAGGCTTGAGCGGTTTCCGCCCAAGTTGGAGGACTCCACAACCATCTCGTGGAGGAGGAGGACTTCACGTCTCGTGAAGAACTCTAAGCGCTGCGGAGCTTAACGGACCCAGCGTGTGCCTTAAGAAGGCTATAGGGATCTGATCAACCTCTGGCCTCTCCCCGTCGCCGAGCGCGATCCCTCGACGAACCCCTTCCCTGCACGCTTGTTCCACGGAGCCTAGCAAGCTTTGTGTGTGTGTGTATTCAGAGCTCTGCCCGAGTTATTTCAAGAGGCTCGAGTTTTCTGCGGGTCTTGTTCGAGTTCGTGTTGTGGAGCCTAGCAAACTCCACGTGTCTGTCTGTAACTGCAACACAAGCAAGTTTTTCCTGCCTGCACCGCAATCATCTATGGTGTAAGTAAAATAATCTTTAATCAACCGCTACGCGTCCGTGCCTAATTCTAGTCCGCCGGCCTGCATTCCCCGACCCGCGTGCCAGGGTTGCTGGCCACAGCCCGCCGCGTGCCCCCAAAGGCCTCAGACCACTCCCAGCCCGCACAAAAGCATGGGGGAGCAGGGTTTTGGCATGTCCCTGGTAACCCATGCATTGGCACAGACTGAACCCCACTTCCTCTGGAATCGAGGTGTCCTTCCCCTCCTGTTATTTGTAATAGTAGCTACTTGCATTCCCTAGGTTTCTCTGGGCACGTGTACATATTGCCCTACAGCACATTGCTACATTGCTGTACAACATGCTACAGCAACGTAGCCATCACATGGATCTACACATGATTGCTAGGTATGTTGCTATAGTGGGGAAATCTAAGCGTGGAAATCTACTAGGGACTTAATGGTGAGGGTCTACTACAGACCTTCTGACCAAGGGGAAGAGCTGGACTGCGAATTCTCAGGTCAGCTTGCAGAGGCACTTAAAGCAAGGGATGTAGTTGTCATAGGTGATCTAAAGTACCCGGACATCTGCTGGGAGGAGCAGTCAGCTAGGTTGGACCGCTCATGGAGGTTCCTGGCTGAGATACAGGACCTCCACTTAACCCAGGAGGTGCACAGTCCTACCAGGGAGAATGCCCTGCTGGACCTGGTCCTGGCCACAGGCGACGACCTGGTAAGGGGGCTCCAGGTCCTCGACCACCTGGGTGATAGCGATCATCACTTCCTGGAATTCATCATCCAGTGTAGGGTGTCAAGGGCTGGCAGCAAGGCAGTAGCCCTAGACTTTAAGAGGGCCAACTTCAATGAGTTGAGGAGATTAGTGGGAGAAGCACTGGGGTCCTCAAGAATAGAGGAACTCAGTGCCCAAGATGAGTGGTCATTCCTTAAGGAGATGATACTCAGAGCGCAAGGGGTGACAATCCCAACAAGAAGCAAAGGGGGCAAGAGTGCCCAAAAGCCCCCCTGGCTCACCAAGGGCATTCATGAATGCCTGATTGCCAAAAAGGAGGTGTACACCTGGTGGAAGGGAGGGGCTATCACCAAAGAGGACTATACCTCCACCGCTCGGGTCTGTAGGGGGGCTGTTAGAAAAGCTAAGGCACATACGGAGCTAGGGTTAGCATCAAGGATCAAAGATAATAAAAAGTCCTTTTTTAAAAATATAGGGAGAATGAAGAAGGCACCAGATAATGTGGGGTCCCTGCAGGATATGCTTGGCAATCAGGTGGTTTCAACAGGGGAGAAGGCAGACCTCTTTAACAAATTGTTCGCCTCCAATTTCTTGTGCAGGGACCGGGACTCCCCGACCAAGATTCCAGACGGACTCGGGAGATACGCCGCCAGGCCTAAGGTCAGGGAGGACCGAGTTAGGGAACTTCTGGAGTGGCTGGACGTGTTCAAATCAGCAGGTCCAGATGCTCTCCACCCCAGGGAGTTGAGGGAATCGGCAGGGGTTATTGCGGGGCCCCTGGGATGGCTTTACGAGCACTCATGGTGCTCTGGCCAGGTGCCAGATAATTGGAAGATAGCCAATGTGGTCCCCATCTTTAAAAAAGGGAAGAGGGAGGACCGGGCAACTATAGACCCGTTAGTCTTACTTCAATCCTGGGGAAACTCTTTGAGAAGATTATCAAGGAGCACATCTGTGATGGGCTGGCATCGGGGATGATGCTCAAGGGCAACCAGCACGGTTTCATTAGGGGCAGGTCCTGTCAGACCAACCTGATTGCTTTCTACAATCAGGTCACAAAAGCACTGGATGCAGGTGTCGCCGTGGATGTAGTCTTTTTGGACTTCAGGAAGGCCTTTGACACTGTCTCCCACCCCATCCTCATTAAAAAACTAGGTGACTGTGGCATCGATGCCTACATGGTCAGATGGATAGCAAATTGGCTGAAGGGTCGTACTCAGAGGGTGGTGGTGGACAGGTCTTTTTTGACTTGGAGGGAGGTGGGCAGTGGAGTCCCCCAGGGCTCAGTCCTTGGGCCTGCACTGTTCAATTTCTTTATTAGTGACTTGGACAATGGGGTGAAAAGCAGCCTGTTTAAATTTGCTGATGATACCAAGATTTGGGGTGAGGTGGGCACGCTAGTAGGGAAGGACAAATTACAGCAGGACCTGGACATGTTACAGGGGTGGGCAAATGAAAATAGGATGGGATTAAATACTGACAAGTGCAGGGTGCTGCACTTGGGCAGTAAGAACCAGCAGCATACCTATAGGCTGGGGAACTCCCTTCTCGAAAGCACGGTGGCAGAAAGAGATCTTAGAGTCATTATTGATGCCAGAATGAACATGGACGGACAGTGTGGGGACGCGGTCAGGAAGGCTAACCACACCTTGTCATGCATCCACAGATGCATCACAAGGTCCAGGGAGGTGATCCTCCCCCTCTACGCGACACTGGTCAGGCTGCAGTTGGAGTACTGTGTCCAGTTCTGGGCGCCGCACTTCATGAGGGATGTGGACAGCATCGAGAGGGTCCAGAGGAGGGCCACTCACATGATCTGGGGACAGCAGGGCAGGCCCTACGAGGAAAGGGTACGGGACCTGAACCTGTTCAGCCTTCACAAGAGAAGGCTGCAGGGGGACCTGGTGGCCATCTATAAACTCACTAGGGGGGACCAGCAGGGTTTGGGAGAGACCTTGTTCCCCCAAGCACTCCCCGGGGTAACAAGGAATAATGGCCACAAGTTATTAGAGAGTAGGTTTAGACTAGACATCCAAAGAAACTACTTCACAGTCGGGGCGGCTAGGATCTGGAACCAACTTCCAAGGGAAGTGGTGATGGTTCCTACCCTGGGGGTCTGTAAGAGGAGGATAGACGTCTACCTGTCTGGGGTCATTTGAGCCTGGTTTTCTCTCCTGCCCAGGCAGGGGGTCGGACTTGAAGATCTACAAGGTCCCTTCCGACCCGACTTCTATGAATCTATGAATCTATAATCAGGTTGCATCTCATTCATGACACTCAGGTTTACCCCTTTCTCTCTTCAGGGGGAATAGGATTTCATTTAGAGACTGAAAGGCTGTATGTGTTGTCTAATCTAATTGCCTCTAATTGGTCTCTCAGTGTAGAAGCTAGACTTAATCTTCACAGTAATTAAATGACAGCTGTTAATTATGCATAATGAACCCAGGATATTTCTTTGCAGTATATTATACTTGAAATGCTACTTCTCAAAGACTTCTCATGTGTCTAGGGCCAGGGCTAGACAATGTGGTTCTTGATGCCTGTCTATGCATTGGAATATTTTGGCCTCCTTTTTTTAAATATATATATTTAAAGCTATTGTTTCTCCTCCAAGGCAGAGATGGCTACTGCCATTCCTTATATCAATAGGATTAGTAGCCCTGGAAGGGAGAAACTGGGAGGTTTACCATTGATTTACGTAGAGGCAGGATTTCCGCCATTAGGCTTTAATCCATCAGAGCAAGATTTTGCTTTGCCACCGCTAATTCCCTGTGGTGTTCATTCCTTCTCACCACTGGCAAAGGCAACACTGCTCCAGGCATGTCAGAGAGGCCAGGTAGGAGAGGCTATTCTGGGAGAGAAGGAACATGGGGCAAGGATATTGGCTAATGGTTGGCAATGGCCATTGGCTGCTATCGGTCTGTGAGCTCACACCAGCACCAGCCCCCCTGTTGATTGGGCTCAATTAACTTCTCCTGAACCCACCAACCAGTGTAAAATGCCAACAATGTTAACTCAAGTTAGAAGAATATTCATCACTAGCCTTTTGTGTGGTTGCCTCCAACTACAATAACCAGCAATACCCTAAGAACAAATGAATTAATGAAACTATATTCTGGGACATTTTCTCATTTCCTGCAATGTCACACTTTTAAGCACATCTTTGATGTCACATATTTAAGACATGGAAACTCAAAGAGGTCATTCTGTATGTGGAGGGCCAGCTGAGCATGAGGTATTTGTGTTAGGAAAGACATTTGATTTATTGACCGGTCCATTAGAGGAGTTGTCTAATGCACCGGTTCCCAATCTGTGACAGGTGTACCCCCAGTGGTATGCAGGCAACCTGTCAGTGGTATGCATTAACAGATTTATTGTAATGACCTTATATGACAAAAATTTGCTGGTGGTACTTAAGGTTGAACTGAAAAAATTGCCAGCAGTACTTAAGGTTGTATAATTTTTAAACTGGTGGTGCACAATCTGTCAGAGTTTGAGAACCGCTGGTCTAGCGGAGAGAGGGCTCTGGGGGAAGTGAGGAGGCTACAGAAAAGGAAAATATACAGTCTAGACAGTGGCCATTTATTTTCAAGACATTTTGTGGGCTGTTATACCTGGAATTTGCTACCTGCCACCTTTTTGCATTTCCTATGTTCATAAACAATAATGCAGGCACTATCGCAACAGAGGAAGGGTCTGCGATGCCAGCCAGCCCTCCATCTCGAATTCTCCATGTCTTTCCAAATGCCCTCTCTCTGAGCAGTGCCTTGCTGACATTACCCGTGATTTCCACACCCAGCATCACCTGCCCCTTTCTTGCCTCCTGCCCCTTCTGCTTCCTCCATCCTCTTACCGAAAGCTGAGAGCAAGATTGCAGGGAAGGAGAGGACCCAGAGAACCACTGCAGACACGTGATCTGAACCACTCAACATCTTTCAACCCCTCACGTCTCATCATTGTTAAGGGATTCGTGCAACCTAGCAGCAGACTGTGGCTTTGAGAGAAGCTCCTGTACCCGAAATAGTTAACCACATGCCTCACCACAGACTGTCAGGGTGATTAAAATTAAAGAGTTATCAGATTAGAAACATTTTGCGAGCACATACTCTCACTTTCCCTGAGAGCTAAAAGCGCCTTTCCCTCAAGACTTCAAACGCCTCTTTGAAGCAGCTGGTAGATTTGAATCTCAGCAAGCAGCTTGCAGGCCCCTATCTCTTTATGTTCTTCTTGAGAAAACCCACAGCACTTAGCCTACTCATCGTAAAGGGCAACTGCTATTTTAACTGATAGGCAAGGCAAAAGGTCCCCCTGAGCTGCTGTGTGGCAGATGTAAAAATGGCCCAAGTAGATAAATGTGGTTTTACGGCTGCTCTCCCTGACACTCAGGACTGTGACTTGACATCCTGTTTGACTGAATCTCTCGCTAGATCTGCCTATATAGGCTGTGTCCAGAAATGGCCTGTTCTTCTTACACCATTTCTAAGATCTGAGCTTTTCCTCTTCTTCCATCCTGTTAAACTCACATGTCGACTACTACAACCTCCCCTTCCTTGGCCTTTGTCAGTGCAGTCTAACCAGTCGGGATAATACTCCACAGATACATTTTCCTATCTTTGACCATATTGCCTCCCTCTGCTGGCTCTCCCGTTTCCATCACATCAAACATAATCTACTTGTCTTTGCTTTTAAGGACTACCAGAGTCTATTCTCATGCAAGCTCCCATCTTATATATACACCTTGATATACATAATATACCTTGACTTTAGCAAGGCTTTTGATACGGTCTCCCACATCATTCTCGTAGGCAAGCTATGGATGTATGTTTTGGATGAATGGACTGTAAGGTCAATAAGAAACTGGCTGGGTCATTGGGCTCAGAGGGTAGTAGTCAATGGCTCGATATCTAGGTGGCAACCAGTCTCAAGTGGAGTGCCCCGGGGTTGGTTCTGGCACCGCTTTTGTTCAATATCTTCATCAGCGACCTGGAAGATGGCATGGAGTGCACCCTCAGCAAGTTTGCTGTGGGGAGTAGTAGATACACACTACAGGATAGAGCTAGGATTCAGAGAGACCTTAACAAATTGAAGGATTGGAACAAAAGACATCTCATGAAGTGCAATAAGGACAAGTGCAAAGTCCTGCACTTAGGACGGAGCAATCCACTGCACCGGTGCAAGCTGGGGACTGACTGGCTAAGCAGCAGCTCTGCAAAAAATGACCTGGGGGTGACAGTGGACAAGAAACTGAATATGAACCAGCGATGTGCCCTTGTTGAAAAGAAGGCTAATAGCATACTGGGCTTCTATAGTAAGAGCACTGCAAGCAGATCAAGAGAGTGATCGTTCCCCTCTATTCAGCACTGGTGATGCCACATCTGGAGTTCAGTTTTGGGCCCCCCACTACAGTAAGGATATGGACAAATTGGAGAGAGTCCAGCAGAGGGCAATGGAAATTGTTAGGGGGTTGGGGGACATCACTGGTGAGGAGAAACTGAAGGAACTGGGCTTCTTTAGTCTGGAGAAGGGAAGACTGAGAGGGGATTGAATAGCACCTGAAGTGCGGTTCTGAAGAGGATGGAGCTAGGCTGTTCTCATTGGGGCAGATGACACAGCAAGGAGCAATGGGCTCAAGTTGCAACAAGGGAAGTTTGGGTTAGATATTAGGAAACACTTTCTCACAAGGAGGGTAGTAAAGCACTGGAGCAAGCCTCCCAGGTTGTGGACTCTCGATCCTTGAAGGATTTTTAAGAAATGGCTAGACAAAGCCTTGGCTGGGATGATCTAGTTGGGGATGATCCTGGGGTTGAACGAGATGTGACCTCCTGAGGTCCCTTCCAACCCTCATGTTCTATGATGCTATGATCTTTCATACCCTCTTGGGATGCTGATGACTTTGCCAGACATGCCACACTTCATCACCTCCTCACTACATTTTCAAACATGTCTTCGAGCTTTCTCTTGTAGCATTCCTGTGTGAGAGTAGCGCTCCATAAATACGATGTGGCAGCTTACCGGGTGCTTACCGGCAGCCCAGATTGTTAGCTTGAGCCCAAAGGGCTCAGGCTCCCATTTGTAGAGGCAGTTTTCCCTTCTCTGCCAATCAGGGCAAGGTAGAAAGAAGGCAGCCCTGCCCTGACCCAGGAGCAGGGGGAATAGAGGACTGGAAAGGGAACTAACCCCTCAAGCTTCCTGATTGGTCCATTTCCAATCCGGGGCGGAGCCTCCAGAGGGACTAAAAGCCCATGTGCCAAGCACATGGGTGGCTTTAACGAGGGATGATGCAGAGGGCTGCAGAAGAGGCTGGTTGAACTGACCAGCAAGGCGGAGCAGTTACCCCAGAAGAGCCCAGAAGATGCCTCCGTCGACCAGGGAAGCAGCAAGCAGCTGCATCCCAGCCCCATTGTGGAAGGAGCCGCAGAGTTGGTGCATGAGTCGTGTACAGAGGGTCCAGGAGCGGACAGGACCTCGGTGACTGAATGAGGCAGTGCAGGTCTCCAAGCCTGTTCGAGGCAGCGTGCATCTCCAACCCTACACAAGGCAGGAGCCCAGCGCCTTCAGTTCACAGAGCAGTGCATGGGGCTGGTGGAGAGCTGACAGGACCCTGGCTGCTGCATGAGGTAGTGCAGGTCCCCAACCCTACGCGAGGCAGGAGCTAAGCCACTGGTGCAAGGATTGGTGCACAGGGCCACAGACAGGTCGCCGCAGCTTCATGAGGCAATGTGGGTCCCGGTGCACAGGGCAGTGCACAATGAGCTGAAGGAGGGCTCATAGGCCCCGGTGGCTGCACAAGGCAGCTCGGCCTTCCTGCCGCGAGCAGCGACCGGATGGGTCAACCACCCCTGCGAGGAAGGATGCTGGGAGTCGTGATTTACACAGGGAAAGGTGGTTCCTGCAGGAAATTAGGGGCCTTCCCCACTGCAGATGATCAAGGGGAAGCCCCTTGAGGTGTGGGGATGATTCACCCCTGGGCACAGGGGAGTCTAGGACCCCTGTTTGTTAGGGGTGGTGTCATGGTTATGGGCCCCTCCTACCTGAGCCATCTGGGAGAGGGTAATGATGTCTTATTAGGTACTGGGATCTTTCCTGGGCTGCCATTTCTCCTTTGGGCAGAGCTGCTGTGCCACTGGTTGTGGTCTGGCTCCTTATGCCACTAGGATTCTGCTTGTTATATTGCATCCGTATTGTTGCTATTCGAGAGGACTGCAAGCTGTTTGTGTCTGAATCTATTGTATTGGTTATTTTTGCACATGTGATGGAACCTTATTGTGTTCAGTTCAATTATTGTCCTGTCACTGCCAGGTATTCCTGTTGTTGAATTGATGATTAACCTGAGTTTTGTTATTGAATGCTCCTTCGCCTGTTGAGGGGCAGGGGCTGCACGCTGAACAGGAAGCCACAGAGGATTAGGCCTGTGCCTAAGATAAGGGTGAGTAAGAGTTATGGTTGGTGTGAATCTAGATCTGTAAATGATGTGTGTGTGTTTGTGTATGTATGTATGTATCTATCTATATCTATCTATCTATATATGTATATGTATATGTATTTAGAGAAATATTTTTATGTAAGTTTATGGTTATAACTTTTATGTTGTGTTGTATCATTAAACCCAAAAATAGTTAAGTATCACTGGGTGTTCTGGTCTCGGCTTTGGTTTTGCAGGGATAGGAGGTGAGCTGGCCTGCAGCTAAACTGCCACGCTCCCGCAGCATTCCCGCACCCACTGACATCCCTTCAACTGAAGAGGGGGTATACTCCGCGTACCACCCGGGTTGTTTCTACAAGGCTAGCTCATTAATCTCCTTCAAATCCCTCCTTGAAACTGCTCTTTGCTATGATGCCCACAAAACCCCCCCTAACAATGGTTGGGCTGCTTGGGGGCTCAGATCACTGTCCCTACTGCTGACTAATATTGTTTCCTTATATTTCTCATTGATGTCCTCCTCTTGGCTCTTATCTTATATTTTGATGGCAAGCTCTTTGGGGCAAACGGTGTCCAGGTCTGTGCTTGTCTGGTCTGTGCATGAAAGAAACCCCAGGCAATATTGCCATGTAAATATGACTACTATTTCTACTACTAGTACTACTATTACTACTACTAATGCGATTCACCTAAATGGAAGCCATGGTTTAAACATCAAGTCTACAGGGCACTCATTGCTTTGGCTTTTGCAATACTAGACTAGTGCTCAATGCAATTTTTCCCTCTACTCAGATGCAGGAGGGTGACAATTCAATTGTATGCTCCTCTTAACCCTCCCAAGTCATGTTCGAGTAAGGTAGGGAGGAAGATTGCTCTCTGCGTTGCTGTGTTTTCACTTGGGTTGCTTGCCCCTCTCATGCACTAGGGGCCCCTGGAAGACATCATCTCCTCCTAACAGGCTGCCTGGGTGCCACCCCTCTATCCCCAACTATTTCAGGAGCTTTCTGCAACTTCCCCCTGCTTGGGGCTCTGTGTACACCCCCATCATTCCCTCCCTGATACCAGGATCCCTCTTCTTCTGAATTTCTCCCAATGCAACAAATTCCTCCCATTGATGCTTACGACATTTCCTGAAAAGTGGAGATTGATCAACGGCTATCATGTTACAGACAGACAGACGGGGAAGTGCCCTCACGTTGAGTGTAAGCATTCCCAAACTGAGTTAACATTTGTTAACTGCACTAAATACAAAATAGTTTTTTAGTACAACTTGTTCTTTTCCAGTTTCCCCCACCATTCAGCCCATCTGCAGGTTTATTAGGACAGGCCTCAGAATGGTCCAAATCTGCTTTAGAAAGCAACTTTCTGGATGCGTCTCTGCATTTTCTGTCATAATGAGGACATGGAGCACTGTTAAAATGATCTGTGCTTTCTCACACAGCGAATGGTTTAATTCTAGTTGTGGAACACTTCGTATAATGTCTTGTTCCGCTTGGTCATAGATTTTGGGCCAAAAAAGACCCTTAAATCCTCTGATGTGACCCCCTGTGCATCACAGACCATAGCATTTCATTCAGTTGCTCCATGAATTGATTATATCTATATATCTACATCTCTATCTATATCTGTGTAGTGATAGATAGATAGATAGATAGATAGATAGATAGATAGATTATTCTATAGAATAATCTTAGAAAAATAGGTCTGAAAGGGACCTCCAGAGATCTAGCCTGAGGCATGATCATCCCTATCCAAACCATCCCCCCACACACACATATCTAGAGTATATTATATATATGTGTGTGTATATTATATACCCATGCACCATATAACTCATATATGAGATGGTGTATTTGTATTGAAAATGATAATATCCCACTATACAAAGGGTATGTCTCTGTGTCTTGAAATAGCCGCTTTCTTTCACCGTATCATTACTTCCTTGTTAAGCTGTTATACTGTAGCTGGCTCCCATGTTTGCTTTTGGCTTTGTTGTTCTGCTGTCGTGGAGCCTATCTCTATATACAAGGAATGCTGTAGGAAGCAATAGTGTTTGCAATAGTTTAAAACTATCTGTCAGTTGGTAGGGGGCTGAACAGGATTTAGACCCAGAGTTGGTCACAATTGGCCAGGCAAGCCTTCAAGTCAGTAAAGAGCTCTCTGAAAAATATCCCTGTCTCCTATACCAGTTCATGGTTCAAATTTGCAGATAGGACTGGGAAGGACCATGTCGGTAATCTGGGTTAGTCCTGTGCAATTACAGGCAGAGGGAATAAAGGGAAGTCCAAAGGGATGCACAAGAACATTCACTCTGCCCCACCAAAACTCAGCACACCACAAGCCACAATCCCCACCCCTCAATGCTCTGTAACAAACTTATAATCTTTAGCACAAACAAATTTTAAGCCTCAAAAACCACAGTGTGCCACCAGAAAAGAGCAAGGGAGATCAAGGGTGCTACCATCAGAGGAAGATCAGAAGTGAACACCTCTGAATTCAATCTTTATTGTCATAGGGCATTTAACTTAAACGGATCCCCAAATGCTTTACTAACTTTACTGAGTTGTACAAACCACACGTGTTTTCCTCCTACTGCATAATTATCTTTTCTTCATGTACCCAGGATGAAATATGGCAATAGCTGAGGAGTTTATGGTAACGCTAACAACTGGGACAGATTTAATGAGGCATTTTGGGTATGCAGAATGTATGAACCTACGTTCCAAATTTGTGAGGATATTGAAACCAATGCTTTTATTTTGGCATAAGTGCCAGGGAATTTTTAATGGTGAATTTACACTTCACTGGGGACATGTTTACTTCAGGGTCTAAT
>NW_005841853.1:4132583-4136750 GCF_000455745.1 Alligator sinensis | reverse complement strand
GTTGTCAGATGAAAGAGTGACATCTAAGTATCACTTCCTTCATTGCGTGGGACTGTCCTTCGGCGTTTCCCATCCAATTAAGTTGTTCCAAAATATATAAGTGGTAGAAATCTGACAAGAGCGTGGTTTTTCAGTATTTGATAGTAACAGGGCTGGTTTTATACAAGGATACAGACAAAATATTTTTGTCTAGAATAGGTGAGCAGGGAAATTTGACATTGGGTATTTTTAGTATTAGGTGAAGACAAAACTGTGAGTCATGCCATAGTACACTAAACTAAGAATTTCCTTTTTCTTGTAGGTGTGTGTCATCAGATTTTACATGGCTCTGACACTAAGTTTACAGCTCAGATGCAGAATAGAATATGTTTTCCAAGTACAAGTTGGACATCAAGGGATGGGGCGGGAAGCTGGCAGTCCTGAAACCCGAGGCAGAAACCATGGGAGAAGATAATGCAGCAGAGATGAAGTGAGGAAAGTCTTTCTCAAGAGGCAGCGAGAACTCAAGGCTGGGTCAAAACCCAGAGATCCCTTCAAACTACCTAAAAAGCTCATTCCATGCAGAGGTCCGATGCCATCTCTGCGATATTATCATCTTCCGAGCATGGTCTCCTACAACTAAAACTGACAATGGATGAAGAAAAAGAACTGGTACCATCTACTGGACTGACATGGTAATAAGCTTGCTTCAGACGCCAACCCCTTTTGCTTAAATAGTTTGCATAGAAGAAAAAAAGGGAGTCTTGTAGAAAGTCTGTTATGTCTTTGCTCCCCACCTCATTCCCCACAACAAATTGTTTTGGCTTGGGCTTTATGAATAGAATAGTCTTTGTATCTTATCCAGCATTGTAAGTGGCAGTGGGATGTGAGAAGTGAAGTTTTGGGGACAGATACTCGGTTTGGGGGTGGTTACATCTGCGGTTTGGGTTTAGCATCATATATGGTAAAGACATAGATAGATAGATAGATAGACAGATAGAGTATTACAAGAATCTGATAAGAACCAAGATCCTTCCTCGAGGAGGTTATGGTCTAACTGAGACAAATCCCATGTAAATGAAAGAACCCGGCACAGGAATGAATGCAAACACAGAGCAGCACTGGATGGGAACTACTATGCCTGTACTCTGCTTCTTTGAGCATTACCACCCATGCTGTCTCTGACTCCAGTCCTCACCCAGGCAGCCAGGCTAGTGACCAGTGACTGTAAAAGGGATCTTAGGAAGGGATGTTGAAGAAGAAATGGAAAGCTTTGGATACAGAGGAGTTTGTTCAAGCAGAGAACTATGTGGGAAAGATACAATGAAAGAATGTGAGAATTTGTTTTATTCGGTTCTTCTCGGTTTATTCTACCCTTCTTGCTATTGTGCGAAAGCCAAGGAGATCATAGTTCTCCAAGGTGGCTGCTGACGTGACAAAGGGTGTAGGTTGTAGCCGTGTTGCTCTGAGTACATAGTCAGACAAGGATCTTTGGGTTAATCTGATATCTTTTATTAGACCAACTCAGATACTCAAATGTTGCTGTCGAGGGCATTGACAGACTTACGCTGACATTATAACACCAGTCACCGCTATAAAGTCCTTTGTCAGTGGTCTCTACAGAGAAGCTAGGGACTGAATAGGCATTATTCTTTAGTATTAACCATTTTTGTAATCTGATATAGGTTATAGCATTTTATAAAGGATAGAAGGGAGCAGATTGCCAGCTGTGGTGGATTCACACTAGAAACAGATGATAAAAGACAGGACCATAGTGACAAAATTGTATAGACCAAGGAGAATTCACTGGCACAGAGAATAAGGCAGGAAGGGTGCTGGGAAGGAAAAATTGTTGGAAGGGTGTGTAGGAGGAGAGGAAAGATGTGGGCAACAAGAATGAAAAGATATTCCCTCAAAGTTTAGAGCTAGAAGAGGGAGAGGAGAGAGGTGAGGGAGAAAGTTCAACAAACCTTGCACAGCGGCAACGGACCATTACATCTGGGATGAGAAGGAGATCCTGTCATGTTGGTAGATCCGGGGCAGAGGAAGTTTATTGGAGTTATCAGTGGTGGTAGGGAAAAGGTATTAGGAGAGAAAATAAGAGACCAGGGCAAAGCAAACCTCTTATCTTAAAATGGGGGTAGGTCCTGGAGAGTCCTGGTCTGTAGCATCTTCTGCCTGTCCAGTCTTGTGGGGCAGACAAAGCTGTAAGCATTTGCCTCCTACAACTAGGCATCCAGAGGATTGAAATTAGGTGCCTTGTTCTCCAGTGAGCTCACTGAGAATAACATGGATCTGGTGGGAACCATCTTGTACGGCATCCTGAAGCCCCTAGTGATGTACGCCGACACACAAATATAAGGAGAGCGTATTTTTAAATCCATCACAGAATTCAATGCAAATGCAAGAAATTAATACTTGCCATGCTAACTGTGGAGAGCTGGTGCCCTGCATCTGAAAATAAGTTCTTTCACTCTGATTTTAATCCTTTCTCATCTTACGTCACGTATCCATAAAATATATTTCTGTAAGATCAACCCTGAGATTGTAAACTTTCTGGGGCACGGACCATCTTTTTGTTCTTTGTTTGTATAGCGCCTTACACAAAGTGTCATGACTAGGGCTTCGTGGTCTACTATAATTCAAATAATAAATAATATGGTGGGGAACAAATATGGTCCACTGAACCAAGAGTCTAGGATCAGGGGGTCTCTTACCATCTCTGATACACAGGGGAGCTTTAAATAACTGAATGATATCTCCATACCATACTTGCCTTACATATAAAGTAGGGAAATGGTGTTTGCCCATGTTTTATAAAGCAGCTAGTTAATTAATAGACTTTGTTGCCATTGGAGGTTGCAGAGGCAGAGAAAATGGACAGGTTTAAAAAGGGATTAGACTAATGTATGGGGGACAGATCCATTAGTAACTCTTAAATTGAACAGTCAGGGATGCATCTTTTGACATCCCTAAACCAATGACAGTGGATGCCAGGAAAGGTATGACAAGGATCACTGTAGACATGTCCTGCTCATATTTCCCTCCTCCACAGCATCTACTGCTGCTGCTGCCAGAGACAGGACTCTGGCCTAAATGGACCATTGCTCTGACCTAGTACGGCACTTCTTATGATCACTGCGGTGTCTACAGATAAAAAGTGCTGTGTAAGAGCTAAGCATTCTTATTGTCATTCATGGTCCAGCGATACTCATTACTGACAATATGTTTTCTTAGAAAACCTGCTGCTATATATGAACTGCATAACAGCAGCTGAACTGCAAACCTAGGAGAGCTGGGAGAATGAAAATAGGGTGTCAGGTATAGTGGAGGAGCAGTAGTTACAGATGCAGTGCCATAGGAATGAAATTTGGTACCCGGGGCAAAGCCCGCAGTGGCAGCCCACCCTCGCCGCATGCACACGCACCCTCCATGCTTGCCCAGGAGTGCCCTTCCCTCACCCCCACAAATGAGCCCATCCCTTGCCACCCCAAATGAGCCTCTCGCGGCTCCATCCCATACCCTGCCCCGGCTGGGCAGCACCTTTGCTTTGGCACCCAGGGCAGTTGCCCCACTCACCCCCTTCCGACCCCCACAAACTTGCTACGGCACTGTAGAGATGTTTTCAATTTTGGCCCAGAATTTGACCGTCCCCTTTTACATTGCTATGTCTTATTGCAGGACTCCTTGCTATCCATTACACGTTCCCCATTGGAAAAAAAAATCAACAAAGCCAGCAGTGATAGCACTTACAGGCAACCCTACAATAACAAGCCCAGAGGGACACATATTTTGGTAAAAAAAACAAGATTTCAGATTCCAAAGCAGTTGAAAATAAAGAGAACCACAAAAGGAAGTTACAAATGTTGTAAGCCTGTGAATTAGGAATTCATCAGAAGTACAAGAAACGGAAAAGAGGGGTAGCCCCGCAGCAGAGATGTGTGTGGAAAAATCAATGAAAGTTAATTAGGCATATATTTAGCTTCATTGCAGAATCCAATTGCAGAATTCAGTACCAAGTGCAACTATTAGACACCCCTCAGTTTTTCCACCCATCTAAGAAATGTTTCTGATAAATGCCTTGCTTTCAGCAAGAGCTTGTGCAATTGTGTCCCAGGGCACAGTAAAACAGAAAATGCTATATGCAGGACTTGACTCATTCCATAACTCATCCCATTTACATAACCC
>NW_005841853.1:4121343-4132552 GCF_000455745.1 Alligator sinensis | reverse complement strand
CTGAACATTGCACATTGATGGTGTCTCAAACAGCATTTAAAAAGAGGCCAGGAACACTGGCATTGCATTTTGCCATTAAGATGTCTCTTTTAATAAAACATAAGTCTCTTTATGGGGGTACAGTCACCTCGAGAGGGAGTGGTTTTGTCTCAGCTGACTAGGGAAGCAGCTGGTTTCATTGCAAGTGATCCCATGCACTCACAGTGGTCCCAGTACAATTTCATGATCATTTAGCCATGTCTCCATTTCATCTGAGGTTGCTTCCCTAGGTCCTAGTCTATATGATCATCTTTGCTCCTACCTCTGGCTTTTGGAGTCTGTCAGACCCCTGGAAGGAAATATTGCATGCATTGACCTAACAGGCACTTTTGCATTCAACCCAGTTCAAACTCAAACATAGGATTTTATTTCCAACCTATTCCTCACATTCAGCCAATTTCTTAATGCACCTGCCCTCATTAGAAATCCCATTGTAAACTTACATCAGCTGCTGAAAGATTCATCCCACAATGAATGGGTAGAAATGCTGGAGTGAAGGAGCGCATGTTGTATTAATGGCATCTGTAGCAAACCTGGATTATACCGGTTCACTAATAACAGGTCCATCAAATTCTCTTGCAGAGATATTGGCATTTCGATGTCTATGTGTAGCTTTCCTAAAGTCTCGTGTGAAATGGAAAAAAATTTCCTAAGAGCTTTTAAAGCTAGATGTGTGCCAAGTATTCCTTTGATCTGCCTACTGTTCCAGCGATGGGTTAGAGGAGCTGTACATTACTCAAAAGATTTCACCTGCTCTGGACCATCTCCAGCTGTTGGTTTGTGGGCACCCCTGCTCTTTCTATTCACCTCCTTAGAATAGCAGGTTCTCGAACTATTTGCTTTTTCCCTATCATCAGGTGGCGAGAAAGTCAGTCACCCGTGACCGACCAAGCAATAGCAAAAGTAGCAATGGTCTCTTACCTGCTCCACTTCCAGTCCCCGCTATGGAACCGATTATGACCCACATCAAAAGGAAAGCACGCTCCATGTAACTTGTTCAAGTCTTTTCTCCGTAGCACCGAGGGTGAGGAGGAGGGTTTTCAAAGAGTAACAGGCTTTTTGCCTGGTGAATCAGTGATGTCTCCCTTTATTAGAGCATAATAAGAACGTGTTTTGAAGGTTCAGCTAGGACATTTCTCTCTGGTCAGCAAATCATTGTTTTGCTGGCTAGATCTGCCTGAGAGAATAAAGCTGCTCTCTGTTCAGGTATTACTAACTTTCATCCAGGAAATCATGCTTAAGGCTCTGCGAGACAGAGTTTTGCTGTAGTAGGTAGGAAGTGGTTTGACACTTCAGAGTATGTGACAGTTATTGATATCATCACTGTTTCTCTTCAACTCTGGGGTCAGTAGAGGGGGGCAACATTTCAGCAGCAGGGGTTGGACCCCTGAACCCCAGACTGGAAATTTCTATGTCATTGAATAGCTACATAGGAAAAGAGAACTCTCTCCAAAGAAATGGCATTGTCTCACTAAGACGCTGTTTGGGTGGTGTCTGGTTTTCTGGCGTGGGATAACAGAGAACCCCTCTCTCGTGCCATCTATTCCAACCATAAGGAAAACAGTGCTCCAGGAGTTGTTATTGGTTTTTCCCTGATTTTTTTTCTGATAAAAGGGGCACTTTGAAAATAACAGTGTCTATTATATGATTATTTTTTAAGGTTAACAACTGAAGGATGAACTTCTTAAGTTCCCTTGATTCAGTCTGAACCAACATTAGTTGAAATGGGCTTGACTGTTTGGGAAAGGGGATGTGTTTTCCCATTCCTAGAGTATTTTCCACCCTTTTGGCAATCCCAACATGAAAATAACTTATTGCAAAGCGAGCGGGGATGAGGGAGAGATGCTGAAGTCAACCAAAAAATGGGTTATAGGTCGGGTGACCATATGTCCTGGTTTATCAGGGACAGTCCCAGGTTTCAGAAGCTGGTACCAGCTGGCTGTTGAGCATTATAATGGGTGTCCTGGAAAAGCAAGGGCATGGGGTGCAGTCTGATCAGGAGTTGGAGCAGTGCAGAGCACCTTGCAGGCACGCAAATCTGCCCCTGCCAACTTGTGAGAGCGCCTGGGTGGGGAGGGTTGTAGCATCCCAGGTTTCCCAGGTGATGTCCCAGATTTCCAGGATTTCCATCATGGCTAAGTACAGACAGTCAAAAAGCCTGAGGCTGAGTCGATTCAATCTAGGCAGCATCCTCTAAACTGCATAGGTTGAACTGATAACCAATTTTCAATTGGGAAAGGCAGGGGGAGGTCTGCACTGACCCAAGCCAGTAGGCGCTGGACATTAGAGGACGTCTCCCAGCCCAGCCAAGTATCCTGGATTGTCTCCCCAGTACATGCCCCCCAATCCCACCCCTTTTCCCCCCCAACAGGGGGTTTAGAAGCTACCTGCCTGGTCCCCCAGCCCAGGCAGCCCTGGGGAGCAACCCAGAGGGAGGAGGGAGGAGTCCTCCCAGCCGGGTGCCCGCCCATGCAGCATATCATGGAGGCAGTGGGGAGCCCCTGCCTTTGGGGGCTTCCCCCCAGCCCAGTCCAGGTTCCCCCATCCCCGGGCAGCCCCAGGGAGCTGAGGGCAATCTTCCCCTCCCACATCCCAGACCTGCTTACCTTATTTGCTGCAAGGCACAGGGGTAGCCCCAGGGAGAAGAGGGCAATTCTTCTGCTCCTCTGCAAAAAGTTTTGCCTCAGACTCACAGCAGCTCAGGCAAAACTGGCTGCAGAGGAGCAGGATGATTTCCCTTTTCCCTCCACTCCCTGGGGCTTCCCAGGTCTGCCCCTGAGACTCGCAGGAGATAAGGCAAGCAGCTGTGGGGTTTGGGAGAGGCAGAACTCCCCTCCACTCCCTGGGGCTGCCTGGGGCTGGGGAGACCCTGGGCTGGGGTGATGGGAAGCCCCACAAGGCAGGGGCTCCATGGTGCACCCTTGCTGGGCTGCATGGGCAGGCACCCAACCAGGAGGACTTCTCCCTCCCTCCTGGGGGAGAAGCTGGAGCAATCAGGAGCTGGGAAGGGGGAAGAGGGGAGGGCTGCTGAGGGTCAAAAAGCCCGCACCACGGGGGTTTTCCCTCTCCCGTTGGACTGTGTAGGCCCTGGATAAGGGGGTCTGGGGGTCTGTGCCCACCCCCCTCCATCCCACTGGGCTGATGGACTCAGGCAGGAAGCAGGCTAGGGAGGAGAAAGGTGAGGCAGTCCCTACTCCACTAGAGCAGACAGCATAGCCCAGGGCTGCAAAGCATGCTGGGATGCTGGGGGACTGTGAGTTAACTTGAACCAGGAAGAGGTCTGGGACAGAGTTCTATAAACTGGTTTGACCTAAATCAGTTAAGTCTGATACTACATTCAACCAGGTTTATCCTAAGCCAGTTTGGGCCATTTCGAAAGCTGAACTTCTGTTCTGTTACAGGTTTAACTCAGTTTCCGATCACTTAAACCAGTTTATGTGTAACTTCTGTCCCTGGCCTACATGGTCGACCTAGTTATTGTTCACAGTCAGATTCAATTTTTGTATGGTTAGAAAGAATGAATCAATGATCAGTTGATCCTTTGATGACTGGCTAAGCAATTGCTATAGGCTACTGCAGAGTCCAAGCTGTCACAGGCTGCTAAGGACCACCTGTAACACTGATGTACCGAGACCCATCTATAACACATCCAACCCCTTTCTGTCACACTGTTATAACCTCAACTGGTCTTTTACTAACGGTTTGTAAATGAATTCCCCAATACAAAGTATGACTGAGAAATGTCTGTGACACATTTTAAATGTTCCCCTAATAGTCAACTTTGGCATCTACTGACACACGTTTCTGTAATGAAACAAATACGGTCAACCTTCTCACCCTCATTCCCAAGGAGAGCCTGTGGCAGTCTGATGCAATGTAATTGTGGATAACATAGAGCAACCATCATGGGATGGACTAGCTAACAATTAATTAATGTACTAATAATATCTCACAAGACCACTCCAGCACATATCAGCTAATTTATTATTTAGGACTATCAAAGACTACAAGCAGTCAATGACATCAGGCCTATATTATCCATGCTGAAGCTCTTCAAAATGCAGCAAGGTCAGCAAAATCCTTTTCATGACAAACTTGTTTACAACTTCTACTCCTATTGCATCATCTCATTCACTTGTGCTTATCGTAAAAGGAAAAATATCCCAGAAATACCACAAAGCCAGGCATATAAATAATTCTTACTGATAACTCGCTGGCTTTCTTAAGCGAGAAAACAGGAAAATACAAGATATGCACAATTCATATAATTTAGTTTAGAGGGGGAAAAAAACCCTTAGTAGACAGTTTGCAAAACAGCCAATTAGTTATAACAAGCTTAGCTAAGCACTTATCCTGCCTAAAAAAGCAGGCTAGTTTGGTCAGTTATTTATTTAACATAGTGCTAGAAAAGCCTTCTCCTATTAAGCATGCAAGGTAGACCAGATATCCAAATAATAGCATTCATCAGCAAATAGATCCCTTTTTGTGACAGCTCCTACATAGCGTGAGAACTCTTTGCATGTCATACTTTAGAGAAGCACGGTTTTGCTTCGTCAGGGACTTACAGTCCAAGGCCCTACAACAGTCATGGGTAAAACCACATCTAATGGCAAGGAGAGCAAACAGAGCTTGTAAAGCCTGGTATGGCAGGTAGAAGACACCTGCCTGCCCCTTGCTCTACATGCCTCTTCCAAGACTGAATTGTAATGACTGTCACTGGCCATTTTCCATCGAAGCTCTCCCAGATGGAAGAGTATAAATCAGCCAATTTGGAAGCTCCCTGGGATTGATTAGTGATGTCGTGCTGCTTTTTGGCAGGACTTTTGAATAAGAGCTCCTGGCCCTTGCAACTATCCCCGTTAGGACCAGGCTACTCTACTTCCTTACACTCTGCTGCTTTCTTAGTTTGTCTCTTTTTTTACCCCTCGGCTTTCCCTGCGTGTGGCTTGAGGGGCCATGAGAACTCCTCCTTGTTGCTTGCATTCATCCTTTTTCAAAGGCCTGCATTGCTGTGTCCTCCTTCTGGAGAAACGCTGTTTGGATGTCTCTCCCATGCTCTCGGTGACGAGGTAGCTGTCTGTATGTTTTGATAACACCCTAAAGCACTACCTACGCAAGATGCTCCATGCCACATGCTTCTCCTGCGAGGAGAGACTGAGCGAACAAACACGGGGCAACAGGGTGATCACGTTGCTCAACTCACGACTGGAAGATGCTCAAGCCTTGATGCATGAGAGAACTCGAGCACCTCAAGTAGGACTTAGGTCCTGCTGGCTCTAGTTTCATGGCTTTTCCTCATCTGCCTGCTTCTCTATTTACCAGTCCATGGGCAATGGATAAAATATATAAACAGTCTTGTGGGATTGGACTCCAAGATGCCCTTTTCATCCTTGGGCTAGAGCCATGCTCAGCATTGCATTCTCTTTCTTTCTCTCTCTGTGTGCCCATGAATCCTGTGTTTTTTCCTGCTCAGCGGTACAGCTTCAGAAAGAGTGACCTGGGCCTCTACCCCAGACTTGACCCCCCTAGTCTGGTGGTTGGGGCACCTTCCTGGGAGGTCAGAGAAGTGAGTCTGAACCCCCATCCCCGGGTGAGTGCTCCACTCACTAGCTTGTTATATGAAAGATGGGGAGCACCAGCCTTGCCCTTGCTTGTAAGTGCCTAAGTATTGGAGGGGAATTTGGTCAATGGACCTTGGTCTTATGTGGGCATCCAACCCAGTACTGCAGGAAGGTACCTAAAAATCCCAGAGAGGGGTGGGCTTTCAGACATACTCCTTTTATCAGTATCTCCTATTGACTGGCTTAGGAATTTCCCTGCTCTTCTTCCTCCAGTAAATTGCTGCCTGTGATGAATCTCATTCTGCGGTGCCCAGCTGCCCCCATGCACTGTGCAGGGAACCTGGGTACTTAAAGCAGGGCTGTGGTTTCCAGGGCAGGGGCCTAAAAGATGCAGCAATGCCAAGCGTTGCTATGCCAAAGTTCGTTTGTGGATCTGGCTCCCACACAGGACAGTGATGAGTGTGGCTCGAGGACATACCTAGAAGCATTTGGGTATTATTCACTTCTTAGCCGAAGAGCAACGAGAGCAGCCTTAGGAATGTATGTTAGCATCCAGAAATGACCTCGGTGATTTTAAACATTTACCCAATGGCTGGGGAATCTGTTCTCATGTAGGCTGGTCACATTTGTGCTGAAGGAAAAATGCATTTGATTGCAATGAGGAAAAGCTGAGACACCGTTGAGAAAAAAGAAGTATTATTATTTTTACGTCTAACCCCTGCTCTCACATCTCTCTGGCCTGACTCTGTTTTAACTCCAGGGGCTGAATGATCTAAGTCATGGCCAGAGACTAAAGAACCTCTCCTGAAGTCCTTTGGTATTTTCCTCATTGCTAGCAGCATTGCAGATTCCCCGCTTTACCCATCAGCTCATCCTGAAAGACTCTGAAAACAGGACATCTCGGGGTTGCTGCAGAGGCAGACTCTGGTAGGGGCTGCATGTCTCTTCTTCTACACTGCTCCAGTCCTCTTCTCCAGCTGTACCAGACATAGCAGCTCCTAGCGCAGCTTTCCCATGATCATGGAGATCTTTGCCCCATTAAAAATGGATGGACGTGGATTCTGCAAGTGAGCTGGGAACGCTCATCACCTGCTGTCTTGCTTCAAGGATCTTCCAAGAAGCCACAGGGGAGACACGGGACAGAATGATCAGAGCCCAGCATTGCACAGGATATATTGTATATTGATATATATTGTCCTATATCGCTGTGATAGTGGAAGCAACAGAGCCCTCAAGTGGTGGGACACTGCAAAGGTTGCATGAGAGGCTGCCTTGCTACTCTCACCCCTAGCAAAAAACAGCCAGGAGCTCGGCCCGCTCTGAAGAAAGGCTGGGTTTTCTTTTGGTACAGTTCTGAGAGCAGAGGAAAGTGTGACACAGCCAAAGCCAGGTGTGAGGATGGTTTCTGTTCCCTGTGAGAAAAGAGTTTCTATAAATGTGTTTTTTTAACCCAAGGTCTTTACTACAGTTACCACAGAACAAAACAGAACAAACCCCAGAACGCACAGTCTCAAAACGTGGAGTATCCTCAGCAATAACATGGCCTCAAAATAGACAGTTTTTCCCCGTATCCTGCTGCTGTGCTGCACGACATCCTGGGAGTCTTTTACAGTCATTCCTGTAAGAAAAGTGGATCCCTTCATATCTCTGATGCTCTTATCTAAGGTAGCCACCCACTAGCTCTGTTGCTCCTTATGCCTGTCCCTGTTCCCTTCTGCAAGGGAGGTGAATTTTGTTTTAAAAACCCTAGACTCCTCCCCGTTTTTCCCAACATGCTCAGTAGCTTGCTACAAAACGTGGGAAATCACTCGAATAGCTGACTTCTCAGGTTTGTTTCCAAGTGGCTTGTTCCTCCACTCTGGGCACAACTAAACATGCACAATTACTGCGCAGTAACTGAAATTACTGTGCAGCACAGGCACGCTTCTACATGTGCACACCCATACTGTGCAATAAATATGGTGATTTATACTGACTTGAGCATAAATTTGATACCCATATCATGCGGGTACCAAATTTACACCCAGTTAGATACTACACAGCAACACATGTAGAGATGCCTTACCGTGCAGTTACACTGGGTGCATGGACTGACTTGGGACTATATTTACTACACAGTAGAGGCGTGCATGTGTAGATGCACATCTGTACTGCACAGTAATGTCACTTACTGCACAGTAAATGTGCATGTTTAGTAATTTTGGTTACTGTGCAGTAATAGTGTGTGTGTGGACCTGCATCATGCGAGTATCAAATTTACACCCGATTAGATACTACACAGTAACACATGTAGAGACGCCTTACTGTGCAGTTAAATTGTGTGTGTGGACTGACTTGGGACTATATTTACTGTACAGTACAGGCGTGCACGTGTAGACGCGCATCTGTACTGCGCAGTAATTTCACTTACTGCACAGTAAATACGCATGTTTAGTAATTTTGGTTACTGTGAAGTAATTCTGTGTGTGTGGACTGACTTGGGACTAAAGTTAGTTTCAGGTTAGTCCACACACAGCATTAATGCGCATTACTACCTACATGTGTAGACGCCAGCCTATTCCCATTTACTGTGCAGTAATTTACTGTGCAGTAAATTTAAGCCGGTGAAAATACACATTTAGACGTGCCCTCTGTGTACAGGAGATAGAGAAACAGAAACTCCCAGGATGTTATCATCCACTTCAGCCTGTGCTGAGGAGCTGTGAGGCTTGTTGTATTTGGTCTTTATGGCCTGCCTCCTGAAATGGAGGCAATACAGTTGTGTCCATGTGGTGTTGGCACATGTCCATAAGCTGTTTTAGATGAGCTGACTGGCATGTGCCCAGTGCCACACAAAAGCAGATCCATTAATTCCAGGTCAGGAGGTAGTGTGCATGGGGCAGGTGTGACGTGCCCCATGGTGGCACTCCCTGCCACAGCCCTGTGTCACACTAGGCCTACCCTGTCTCTCTTGCTGGATGCAGTGAAGAAATCCTTTCTTCACCCCCGAGTTCAGTCCTGATTTGCTCACCCCAAGGGTGATGCTGCCTTCTCTATGAAAATCTTGAAGACTGTCAACGAGGGCGTGAAAGGAATGAAATTTTACTTTATTGACTAAAGACTTCTTAACTGAAAGAAAGTACAATTTTTTTTGTAATGATGAGGGTATCTACTTAGTTGAACAACTTACCTAGGTAGATTCTCAGTCACTAGAAATTTTAAGTTCAGATTGGATGTGTTTTGTCTAAAAGAAATGCTTTTGTACAAACAAGAATTAAAAATCCTTTGTAGGAGGTAACTGCAACCACAGAATCAAAAAATCGAAGGAAAATAGGGCTAGGCAAGACCTCTGGATCTTGCTTAAGTAGGATCATCCCTGTCTAAACCATCCCAGCTAAGTGTTTGTCTAACCTGAACTTCAAAACTGCAGTGATAGAGTATCCACAACCGCTCTAGGAAATCTGGTCCAGTGGCAAACCACCCACTAATAGAGGCATTATGTTAGGATTAATTTACTACTAAAAGATTAATCTTCCTCTCCTGAACCAGTCCTAGGGCAGATGATTTACTCAGAGCGGGCACGTCTACACGTGGCCATATGGCACCTTTGTTACTGTGCTGTCGTTTAGTACTTCCTTTTGGAAGTACTAAAAGATGGCACAGCAACAGCCTGCCCTGTGCTGTGCCATGCATGGTTATTTTTGGCCGTTATGTTGCCGTTGCAACGTGCCATCATAAGGGAGCGCATTGCTACAGCGATGTTGCAGCGATGTCACAGTTGTTGCCAATGGATGCTATGGTGCTATAGCGCATCGCTATGATGCCATAGTGTAGGCATGCCCATTGGGTATTACCCATTGGGTTTCATGATGCTCGTGTCGAATTTTCTGGGCCCCTTTATAAGCATCTGGTGCAATGCTTGAAAGTGTGCTAATACAAGAGGAATGCATTTTCTTCTGGATGTGTATGATGCCTTGCTATTTATTGTCCTAACTTTAAACACTACATGACTTTGATACCTGTTTAGGAGTTCTCCCGCCTTTAGTCATGCCCGGCAAAACTCCACTGATCTCCCGGTCATATGAAACTGCCTCCCATGCTTTCTTTGTTCCTTCAGTATAGAGACTTCAGCATTTTGGTCTCTAAGAGCAGGAAGTTGGATGGTGGGCTTTCTTTACTAACTGCTCATATTCATTCATCCACCTCTCCTGAGAATTAGGAGTAATGTTTCAATAACTTCATTTGTCCTCTGGTCCCAGCCTATCAACAAAATTTGGGGCACCCCTTCTTTGCTTCCCTCCCATAAAGGAAGTTGAATTCAACTGCAGGTAAATATTCTGCAAGGTGCTGGGAGCCTGGAAGTTTGTCTCCGGATGAGGCTGACTGACTTACGCCTCAAAGGCCCCACAGACATGAAAAATTAACGGCACCTCAACCTTATCTTATGCTAGGAATCGTAAGAAGGAAATATCCAACTTAGCCGTGCTCAGAGCTTCAACAGCTGGGGCCTGGAAGAAGACAGCCACACACAAAGATAAAAAGACAGGGTGGCTAACAAGCATTTAGTTATCGTATCTGAGATCTTTCCTTATCTTAACTAACAGTTATTCCTCCTACAGAGAGAGAGAGAGAGAGTGAGAAAGAGAGGCTTTCCTTAGAGGTTTATAAATGTCATCTGGTGCCATTTCACTGTCTGGAACAATAAAAATTAGGGAGTTTGGGGAGGTAGGGAGTTAGTGTATTTGCTGTGCGCTGTAGAAAAAGACTGCTTTTTAAACCTGTTTTCTTTAGGTCTGTCATATCGAAGTCAGGGTGCTGCCTGTCCTAAAGATGAGAGGAATGGTTCCCTGCAGAGATTTCCTCGTAGGTGGATTAACACATGGGACAGCGGGGCCCAGGGTCCCACATCCATCAGAGGCCCTGGTTGTGGCTGGCTCCTTGGCAGGGAAGTGAAAACCATGGTTTTAAACCCAATGCCATTTTTATCTCCCTGCCAGTGGGCAGCAAGCTGCGGGGCCACCAGGGCCACTGAGCTAATCAGCAGTGGGGAGGCAAAAACGGTGACAAGTTTAAAGTTGTGGCTTTTACTCCCCTGATGAGGAGCAAGCTGCCAAAAAAAACCGATAGCCGATAAAGTTAATTTTTCTTTTATCAGTGCAGATCCAATATGTGACCGATGTATTGGTGGACTGCTAGAGCGGGGCCCCCAATTTTATGTTTGCCCAGGGGCCCGATAAATCTTAATCCACCTCTGGGTTTCCTGCAAGAGCCACTTAGGACCAGCTGCATTAACTAAAGGCTCATTTTACACAATGCTCATTGTTTGGGACTCAGGCACTGAATGAAATACGCTTTTGTCAGGCTCCTTGGCTCTGATGTTTGCAGGATGCAATGTATTTTCACTGGAATACTGCACTTTTCCCAGCCCCCTTTAGCATGAAAAACACCCTGGCTGCTTAAGTACTAGAGCTGCTTATAATGTCATGGTATATGCAACCTATTGTTGTCTGATAGAAAAGAGAGGAGGAAGAGATAGCAATATACATCAAGATCTTCCAATTAAATTGTTCCACTGACGTTCCCATTTGAAATAAAACTCGGCGGTACTGAATTTTACATAGGACGCTCTT
>NW_005841853.1:4090661-4121293 GCF_000455745.1 Alligator sinensis | reverse complement strand
TCTTCTGTTTAGCTTATGGTGCTGTAAGCTAAAAGCAAGCAGGCTGATCACTCGAGATGACGGAGATAAACATCAGATAGTTCGTGCCCTGTGCCAAATAGTTTGTAAACCAGCTTTCTTAATGTGGTCCTCCATATCTCATCATTTGGATATGAGTCACTCTTCAGCTGAATGGAGTGCAACTCTGAGGGCATCTCCCAGAACGATCGAACATTGTTAGCATGAGCTGGTTTGAAAGTGTGTCTTGTGTTAATACTAATGGGGTTATGGCTCTGTTGGGCTGGGGGAGCAAGATGTGGGCCACTGCACCTTTTAGGTCCTCCGGCATAAGACATTTGGACCTCTGCTGTGTTCAGAGGTTCATTTTTCACGTGCTGAGGAATTAGACGTCAGACCCCAAAACCAACAGACGTGTCTGACTCCTTGGTCCTGAGTAATTTCTGAACAAGACAATGGCTCCATGATGAAGGCAGAGTTGAATTTTGCAGCTAAGTATTAAATTCCCTTGACATGTTTTGCTTTTCTTCACCAATGCACTGAAGGGACCATGAGCAAACCTATAACTAAATGCATTTACAGATCTAAGTGACAGGCTAAGAAGTGGCCCCTGGATGAGCAGCAACACTACAGCCAAGACCAGTCTCTTCTGGGGGAGTCACTTGGCTCAGTACCTCCTAGCACAGGAGAGTTGGAGCGTCTCAATGCAAAGGTCACCAGAGTTTTCTTTTCATTTTTTTTTAACATGGGTAAAACAGCCTACATACATTTCCCTCCTCTCATTCTTGGAAATGGCTGAACTGCTTTAACTGAAATTTCCATCTCCCCCACCACTTCCACCAAAAGAAAAAAGTACCAACCTGAAGTAGATATCTGGCAGGAAAGTATTTGGCCTAAATGGATAAAGTGTGGTGAAGCCGCGCACTTTATAGTATCTGGCAACCAAGCTCGCTGTACGCACCAAAGGATTCTTGCAGCTCTCTATTTCCCTCTTAAAACCACACTCCTACCCCATCTTTAGGGGTCCAACCCTCCCCGTGCCAGGGACTCTGCCAGCCCCTTCTACCCTTCCCTCTATCTAGGGTTGTCCGTTCTCCTCCTGCAGGGATTCTCTGTACTGCCTCATTTTCTTTCTTCCCAACCCTCAATACCAGGGTCGCTCACTCTCCAGCATCATAAAATCATAGAAAATGAGGGTTGGAAGAGACCTTAGGAGGTCATCTAGTCCAACCCCCTGCTCAAAGCAGGACCAGATCCAGTGCTCCATTTTTTCCCCTTGGCCCCAACATCATTATTTCATCTCTTTCTATCTGAGGGATGAGATATCCTTGGTGTCAATGTGTTAAACTCTTGGGACATTAGGCAGAGAGGAGATGGGGGTTAGTTATGCTGGAAAATATTAAGGGCCGCCATTGGTTAGGTTCTTTGATTTAGAAACAATTACGGACCTGGTTGAAGGGGTGGAGTTTGCTAAGCAGATCGCAGGAGCTTCCCGTGTTCCCGTTTGCACTTCCTGGTGTTCTCATTTTCAGAAAACACAAAGAGTTGAAAACAAGACAACGTTAACAATAAACCATGCCAGTAGATGCTATTTCAATAAGTTCCACTTGTGCACCTTAGCTCCTGCACATAAATGCTTTTTCTTCCTTGGATCTTATTTCCAGAGCTGATTGTTTCTGTCTTCATAGTATGGCTTAAAACAGGGTTGGCCATCCTGTGGCATGTGTGTCACAAGTGGCACGGGCAGCCTTTGTGTAGGGCATGTGGCAGGGGAGGAAGGAACACAATGGACATGTCTACACGTTCATTAATGCGCCTTAGGTACTGCTCATTTAGTTTAGTACTCGCTTAATAAAGTACTAACTAAATGTGCAGTACCTAGAGTCCCTGCGCAGTAGCACTGGCGCATGGTTATTTACTGACACTTACTGCACATTAGCCTAATAACACTGCACAGGTGGCTATTAGCACCGTTTGTGCTGTGATGTCCTACTGTGCAGTGTTATTATCCTAATGCACAGTAAGTGTCTCATGTAGATAGATAGGGCAGAGAGAAGAAAAAAGAGCAGTGGATCAGGCAGGGAAATGGGGTTGGAGCGGCACTCGGGGAAGCTTACCTTGTAGCATGCCTGCCAAAAAGGCTGGCCTCACACTGCCCTAAAATGTTCTTGGATAACTATATAGCTTGAAAACAATTGCAACATCATTCTTTTCTTTTCCAGACACGTCAGCAAACACAGGACAAAGTTCCTTCTACTTTGCATTTCAGTCCCAGGCTTCATAGCTAACTAGTTATCTCAGTTTCTGGTGGAGAAGGAAAACTTCTGCCCTTACAAAGTCTAGGGCTCAGCCATGGTAGGAGAAAGATCTCTTAGTCGTCCATTGATCAGCTGCTGAATCTACATAGCTGTCTTCAATTGTTATATTTACATGCTATCCTTGCCGCACTCAGCTGCCAGGCTATGACTGTGTAAGACATATGAACCTGCCCCCCATAGGTGACTGCCAGAAACCCTGAAGTGTAGGATTTCCAGGTGCCTCCCAATGGAGAATGAGCTTCCTTTTAACCCCTTCATGGGGATACCAAATACTCAACTCTACCTACAACATGCTCACATTACTACACCCAGACCCCTACCCAATTGGACTACACTTTCCATAAATGTAATAGGCTCCACCTTGAAACCTGGAAGCATGGGAAATACTAAACACCCTCCATTATGGGGACAGCAAGCACAACTCCACACATTGCATGCTCTTACTGGACAGCCAAAACTCCCCTTTCTGTATCCCCTCCATAATTTCATCCCAACTCCTTTAAACTTTCATAATTAAGCCAGGTGTGACCTCTGCTTCATCCTCTTGCTGCTGAGTGTGGTCATCTTCAACATCCACCTGCCTTAGGATACAGATCTCTTCTCATTATCTACTGGCAATCCATGTTTGTGGCTTGCTAACTTTACAGAGCACACCATGCATAGCTACTCCAAGACCAGCCTGATCAGTGCTTATCCAACCTCCTCTTGTAAACCCCCCTTGGCAGAGATCCCATAACTTCCCTATTCCAGTGTCACACTGTTCTCATAGTGAAGAAGTTTTTCCTGATACCCCTTCTACACCTACACTGGGACAACTTCAAGCCATTCATCTGCATCCTGCTCTCTGCAGCAACAGAGAAAAGAGAATCAACTGCTTCTGCAGCAACAGAAAATCAACTGATTCACCTCACTGAAGCAATCGAGCCCCTTCATGTATTAAATCCAGTGAGACCCAAGGGAGGTGCATGGCAGGCACGTGCCCAGGGCACATGGCAGATCACAACCAAACTAACTGGAAGGAGGGATTCTCTGGCTGTGAATGCAGGGGCAAGGATAGTGGTTGGCAGCCTGTGTTTGATGGAGAAAGAAAAGCTACTGGATTTGTGACCATGACTGCAAGAGGTTGCAAAGAGACAGGACTGCTTGGACCCAGAGCTTGCTAGAGGAAGAGATTGAGGATTTCTGAACTTGTTTCTACTGTGTTCAGGGAAACGTGGCTTCATGTATATGTGTGTAAACAAATAAAATCACCGGTACTCCAAAAATAGACCTGGTTTCAACTTTTGATTTCTCATACTAACAGAAACAACTCTGCAACACTCTTGTCTAACTGCTAAGGAAAAAGACATCATTGGCTTCAAAAAACCCCTATAGAGCATGCCTAGTAATTGCTATGCTATTTTCCTGGGCATTTCTGGGATTATCCCATTGGTATGACCTGTTTGAGTTTCCCTGGTCTGCTCTCAGCATGTGTCAAATGAAGAATAAAAGTGCTGTTGATGTGGTTTGAGTGAAGCTCCTATGAGCTTGTGCAGCACTGCTTTGAATGCAGGTATCTGACCGAACCTAAAGGGATGAACACTAATGAATTTGTAAAAAGTTTAATGAATGTGTAAACTATTTTTTTTATCAATGGAGTTGGAGTCCCCTTGATAAGTGCCTTGGATTGATGTCATTTTACTCTAATTACCTGTTTCTTTCAATGAGAATGCGATTCTGTGATAAAGTTGTTAGCAACATAGGATTGGAAAGGGTCTCCTGGGTCACTGAGTCCCGCCCCTGGCACTTAAGGCAACGGTGTCATATAATCCTTTTTATAAATTGAGCCAGCACTATCTTAAAAGTAATTGGAAAGTATCTGTGCATTGCAGCAATTCCATACTGAATTCCTGCCTGCCTGCAAGTTGCAGGATTGTTACAAACTCCAACATAATAGTAGGACTTTGAAACAACCAGTCATTGAGGTATCTTATAGCACCGAGCAGAAAAGGGTAGGTTGGAGGGATAATCCATTTCATATTTAGCGGTATAACATGTAACGTGCACGTCTCAATGTGCCACTATAGGACTTACTGCACATAAACATTTAAGGAAGATACCCCTGAAGAGGGATGTGTTAGACCCCGACTCCATGCAGCACCCAGCGACTAGGGAGACGACAATCCAATTACTCAAGGATCCTGTTGCTCATTAGCCAGAGGTCCCAAAAAGGTAGGCATTTGAATGGCAGGCCTGCCTGGCACCAAGTCCCAAAAAACCAACAAACTGTTTGCTTCATTAGCATGGTATTGCCTATGCATTTCATTCATCTACATGCTTCCCTGCTACGAGTGCCTGCCTAAGACTTTGACCCTGTCTTCTCCCGGTCAGTTGTAGTTTCTTGCTGGTTCTTTCTAGTTCTTTGCTGATTTCAGCACCATCTCCAAGGCCATACTTATGCTTTATCTCCTAACGATAGCCGTTGGTCTGTATCCTGTTCATACACAATAAATCATGCATCTTGCACGCTATCCCTTTTGTTAGGAAACTGCTTGCTTAAGCATTTGGAAAGTTCCTTTTAATATATCATCCTCCCTTGTGACCAGCAGCTTTTGCTGAGATACAGGAAAAAGCCTTTATTCAGCTGCACGCCCAGTGCTCCCCAAGGTCCAAATATCATCACCCTAACAGGTTGTCTTGGCAGAAAAGTAGGGAATTAAATATCTAAGTATACAACAAAGCACAAAGCTAAGAGCTGGGTTGAGAGAAGTAGGGAGTGAGTGATGGAGCAGAGTCATAGAGAAGTCATAGAGAAGTTGGGCTGGAAGGGACCTCCAGAGGTCATCTAGTCCAGCCCCCTGCCTGAGGCAGGATCATCCCTATCCAAACCATCCTATACAACCATAATTTAAACTCTAGATAAGACAGCCCTTAACCCTGATGCAACATGGGCCTAACACCCTAACCTGCCACAGATAAAGCAAGGGAACCATGGCAGACAATATCCTGCATCTATAAAATGCTGTCAATATATGCTCAAGAGGTCCTAGGTAGAGGGCCATGCCGATCATAGTTTCATAGTTTCATAGTTGGTAGGGTTGGAAGGGACTGGAGCAGATCATCAAGTCCGACCCCCTGCCATGGGCAGGAAAGAGCGCTGGGGTCAAACGACCCCAGCAAGGTGTCTGTCTAGCCTCCTTTTGAAGACCCCAGGACAGGAGCGAGCACCACTTACCTTGGAAGTTGGTTCCAGGTCCTAGCCGTCCTGACTGTGAAGTAGCGCCTCCTGATGTCTAGTCTGAATCTACTCTCCATCAACTTATGGCTGTTATTCCTAGTTACTCCTGGTAGCGCTTGGGGGAACAGGGACTCCCCCATTGCCTGCTGGTCTCCCTTGGCTAGTTTATAGATGGCCACTAGATCCTTCCTCAGCTTTCTCTTGTGGAGACTGAACAGGTTCAGGTCCCATAGCCTCTCCTCATCGGGTCTGCCCTGCTGCCCCGATCATGCGAGTGGCCCTCCTCTGGACCCTCTCCATGCTGTCCACATCCCTCCTGAAGTGCGGAGCCCAGAACTGGATGCAGCACTCCAACTGCGGCCTGACCAGTGTCGCGCAGAGGGGGAGGATCACTTCCTTGGACCTGCTCGAGATGCATCTGTGGATGCATGACAAGGTGCGGTTGGCCTTCCTGACCGTGTCCCCACATTTCCGGCCCATGTTCATCTTGGAGTCTATAATGACTCCAAGATGCTTTTCTGCCCCTGTGTTGACGAGAAGGGAGTTCCCCAGCCTGTAGGTGTGCTGCTGGTTCTTCCTCCCTAGGTGCAGCACCTTGCACTTGTCATATTGAATCTCATCTTATTCTCATCCTTCCACCCCTGTAACCAGTCCAGATCCAATTGCAGCCTGTCCCTCCCTTCTAGCATGCCCACTTCTCCCCACATCTTAGTGTCATCTGTAAACTTGAACAAGGTGCTTTTCACCCCCTCATCCAAGTCGCTGATGAAGATGTTGAACAGTGCAGGCCTGGGGACTGAGCCCTGGGGGACCCCACTGCCCACATCCCTCCAGGTCGAATAAGACCCGTCCACCACCACTCTTTGGGTGCGGCCCTCCAGCCAATTGGCGGTCCTTACAGAGGAAGGCAAAAACCCTCACAGTCCGTAACTAGCTGACCATCAGATAAAATTCCTTCCTGATCCCAAATAAGGTGATAGGTCTGACCCTGAGCAGAGGGGCAGGACCCTTTAGTCTACAATTGCCAGCTTTGCTTCTAGCAGGAGAATTGGCACACCCCAGTTGAAGTCCCCAGCCTTGGCTATAGCCACCACCCAATGCCTCTGGGCTGGCTTAAAAATACCCCAGCACATAAGCATAAAAAAGTCGGGGTTGGGGCATAATCAAGATGGGGGGTTGGGAGCAAATGAAGAAATGAGTTCATAGATGTACCTGGAATGAGCTTAGAAAGGATCTTGACTGTAAAGAGAAGAGATGCCCTTCATCTGCCCTCCACATACAGAATTGTCTGACTTGTTAGATGAGCTCTGGGACAAGGGTATTCTTCTCTCTATCGGAAGCATGGTGTATAATCAGAAACAGGATACTGGATTTGCTAGATTCATGACACCATTATTGCTGTGGAGTTCTTTGGGTTGGCATCAAAACACCGTTCAGGTCCTCAGTTTTAATTTCTGCACGAAAGACGAAACTTCACAGGGTTAACTGTGGGTTAACAGAATTAGACTGGAACGTGTCAGTGCAATTGGTCTGGTCTTGGGAATCATGTGATGGTGCAGCCTCAGCTGATGTTTTTCCACAGCTAAGGCCAGCAAGGTATTTTGTTCTCTCCAAATACAGTGTTTAGCAAAAAAAAAAAGATTTCTTTTGAGCAAAGATGCCATGGGAAGGAGCACCAGAACACTACAAAGGACAGTCCCAGCCGTTTCACTGTCTGACTTAACTACTAAACAAAACTACCCACGAAGCAAGATTTGTTCGGTAACATCTTTAACTGGACCAACTGAGTAGTTGAAAGAGATGTTAGACTAGCTGACAGGCAGAAAATGCCCTTCCTGAGATCTGGGAATGGAGCAGGTACATGCAGAACAATGATATTTGTTTAACCATGCTATGTAAATGAAAGAGAAGTCACAGCTGGTCCAATAAAAGGTATTCCCTGGATCCTCACAGCTATGACTACTACATGAGTACGTCAGACAAGACGGTCCTTGAGGAGAGCAGCAAGGTCTCATTTTGAAACCTATTGTCTCAAGGTTATCAGTTTCCTCTGGAAAACTCTTTGGATATGTTACGGTTTCATAAACTGAGCGCAGTATAGCCCGCGCTATAGTGAAACCTCTGTCAGGTTGTCTAAACTTTCCATTGCAAAACATACTCATAGTCCTGTCTGGATTTGTCTTGTCAGAAACCTGGGCAACCATAAATGTGATATTCCTTAATCAGCAGTGCTTGGTATGGCAACATATGTCAGCTTTCTTGCTAACTAGAGGTTCTTTGTATGTATGCAAAACAGTTTTACTGGGTCTCTTTGTCCCAACCAGATCTTGTAGGGTTTCCTAGAGTTATAGATTCATAGATGCCAGGGTCGCAAGGGACCTCAACAGATCATCGAGTCCGACCCCCTGCCTAGGCAGGGAGGAGTGCTAAAGAGTGCTGGGGTCAGATGATTTCCGGGGTCAGGTTATTTCTACTGGGATGAGAGCTGGATGAGTGGGTTGCATTTGTGGTATGATCTTGTTTACTTATGCCCCCAAAACCCAAACCCATGTGCAAAAAATCCTGTTTGCCTGAACACAGTGGAAACCACCCACAGCAGGCAGACCAGGTACTTAGAAATCCAAACCCTGCCTCTCCAGGAAGCTCTGCGACCAAGCAGCCCCCTCTTTCTGCTTCTTCGCAGGGGCATAGACATAATAACTTTACTGGACTTTCTGCCTCTAAAATACATGGGCTGCCTGCCAGTATTGCAGCCCCTGCATTTTCAAGCAGGGAAACTCCGTTCACACAATTTAGCTCTGACCAGTGTGATGCCTTGACAGGACCTCCCACAGCTGCCAGCTGTTGAGCCTTTGCTTGAGCCTGAAAGAGAGCACTTGGCATAACATTAGTCTTAATGAACTTGGTGTTTTTACCCAGGACAGCTTCTGTTATCATCTTTCAGCTCAGTGTAATGTTCAATATTGCTACGGAAATGAGCCAGCCAGAAAGGAAACTCTATCCTGAATATAACATCCTTACTTAATCAGTGCCGGGGTGAGTCTGACCAGAAGAACAGTCTGCTTGTCCACATGTATCTCACAGGAAACATAATAAGTCATGTTCAACTTTGTTCATATAACCTTTGGCTATGACAGCACCATAATATACAGGTGAACTTTCCTTGGTTAAAAACACCCTGCTAAACTGTTGGGCTGCTATTTGGGCCAGTTTACAGATTCTTGTCAATCCAAGAGATAGCTGTATGATTACGGTTAGATATCCATTGAAAAAAATGAGGATACCGTTATTCTAAACAGTACAAACTTTTGGTGATATCAACCTGGTGACTGATTAAGTAGTACTTACTCAGCTCCGCATTTACCGCTACATAGGAAGCTGTTACAATGGGTTCCAAGAACTGGGCTTAGTCAGCCGAATAGACAGCCTAATTACCGAGAGAGTGGGAAGAATAAATGAAACATAACACATTTGAATTCTTAGATAGCCGTACTTCAATGCATCTCTTCCTTCGGTCAGGAGCTTCTGGGGTAGCTTCTCTCTGAAATTTCTGGATCGTTAAAATGTAGGAAGGATTTCCAAAAGCAGATACCTGCGATTGACGGGAAACATTCAGCAAATGTGGGTTTTTTGGTTTTAATTGTAAATTTCTAAGACTAACCACTAACCAAGAAACCTGGAGCTTGTGTGAGAAAACTGGTGTGGTCCTCAGGAAGGAAATATAGGGTGAGAAAAAGAAAAGCTGAAGATAGGGAGGTCTTAAAGTCTTTCTGATCACCCAAGCTAAAGAAACAGCTTCTCCTTCTGTGCAAATAAAATGGGTCCTTGTATCCATGGTAGGTCAGAGAGATCCTCTGATCAGTTAATTACTCTTCTTAAAGTGGGGTTGGTTTAGTCATGGGCTGCAGATGGGTATCTTTACACCATCTTCTCTGCTCTGGCCCTTCCAACATCTGTTTCCAGCTACATTTCTGGGGTTGCCCCTTACTTCCGGTACACTGGAGACACAGCTTTTCACTGCAGGCCACACCTGAAGCAGCTGCACAGCCTCTTCTGGGTTTGGTGCTTTGGAGCTGGAGCCAGGTGGGCAGGGCATCCTTGAGAGCAGCCCTCTCTAGAAGTGCCAGGGATGTGATGTAGACACATCCACTAAGCCTCTTTTCTGTATACTGGTGTCTTTCAGGCTTCAAGCAGAGCTATTTACTGCTAGGGTAGCCCCCCTGGGCCTGTCTAAGGGATGCCAGGCTCATTTTTGACAGCTGCTCTATAAAAGCCCAGTCATGTGTCTTCACCTCATGTAGTTGCTTCTGGACTTTCTCTTCCAGGCATTTGTTAGTGCAAAATCTGCTGTAATTAAAGGTGGCTAATGACACCACCATTTAAAGGGTAGCAAGCATAGAATCATAAAAATTAGAGTAGGAAGGGAGCTCAGGAGGTCACATCTAGTCCAACCCCCTGCTCAAAGCAGGACCAGCCCCAACTAGATCATCCCAGCCAAGCCTTTGTCAACCCAGGCCTTAATAACCTCCAAGGATAGAGTCTACCACCTTCCTAGGTAACCTGTTCCAGTGCTTCACTGCCCTCCAAATGAGAAAGTGTTTCCTAATATCCAACCTAAACTTCCCCTGGTACAGCTTGAGCCCATGGCTCCTTATTCTGTCATCTGCCACTGCTGAGAGCAGTCCTCCTCCATACACACATGCAAGAGGGCAAAATTAAGTGAGGGTCAACAAAGCAGTGAGGATTTTGAGCATGGCCAGATGAGCACGTATTGTGGAAATAAGGGGAATGGTACATCCAGTGAGAGTAAATACAGCAGAGATATACAATGAGTGGTACAACCAGGTGGCAATGACTTGGTCATCAGGATGTTTTTTTATTGCCTTATTCCATTAATGCTGTCCGAATATTACTTATTCACATAACTAAGCACCATAAATGGCTCAGGGAAGGGGTGAGACTGGGGCTGGAAATATGTGAGGGGAAGTGACCATAACACAGAAATATTCACTTGGTGAAATCATTTCAGGTGCAAAGATTTACAATGACTTGGGAACGTCGATGCTTTGTCTTCCGTTGAGCAGCAATGACTCCGTTCTGCTCTACCTGGAAGAGAAAGCTTTGGGACTTAAAGCTTTCTATTCCAGGTAGAGCAGAATGGAGTCATTATTGCTCAACGGTACCTGAGTGCCTTGAGTTATTAGGCCCAGCAAGAATAATCTATAGGTTGATCTCCTCCTTTAGTTGAAGACAGCCAGGACGTCTGCTGAAAGCCCTGACTCCAGCCCCGATGACAACCCCTATGTCTCTATGTGACCATCGTTTGTTTTACATGCGTGTGAAAACTGACACACAGTGCTCTTTGGGATTGAGATGCAAATATTTTAAAATATTTGAGCTTTTCCAATTGACCCTTTTGCTTAGGGGGATTGGGTTGTGCAGGTGTGCAGCAGCCTAAGGAGGTGTCCATAGTACTGAAAGGTCAAAGCTGTGCAAACCAGTCAGCTGCTCAACCTGATTTCTATGTGGAGTTTGGAAAAGGAAGGGAAACTTCCTGTGTCCCTGCCAGGGTGGTGTTGAAGGGGACACAACCCAACTCCTTGAAACACTGAGGTTATCAAGTGGCTCATGCTGCATGCTGTTCTTTGGACACGAACAACTCTTACTATTTGTCAGAGTGTGAAATACAACCTAACACTACCCTGAGGTCTTCCATGGCCTTTATGAAACTTATTTTTTCTGCTGTTTCATAGTCAGACCCCGCTTTGCATCACTCTCTTCCCAAATAAGGGCAAGTGGATCATTTTGGAGGCCTGCTCACGCAACTCATTCATCAATGGGCTTATTCTTGAGTGACACCAGGCTTCACACCTTATCCCTACACCAGGAGTAAGCACGTTGCCTCTTCAACCCACTTAACCCTCCTGATGAGAGTTGAGAACTGAGAGTCAGACCTAGGATTTGGCCTCTACAGAGGTTTGCAGCAAGAATCCTATTTCCTAACTTACCCTTTTACCTGAATCCAAGACATCTTTGAATGTAAGATGACCCCCCCCGTAATTTTAGGTTCTACACATGGAAAATTATTAATTTGTTATATTTTGCCATGTAATTATTGAAGATTCATCTTAAATTCATCCTCCCCACACTGCTGTGGCAGGGAAGACAGCGGCAGGAGGGCAAGTTTAGTGCCTGCCCTGCCCCCAACCACTTGCCCCCACCCCTTCTCCCACTGCTAGTGCTTACCCTATGTGGCAGCTCTGGCTCTGGCTTTGGCCAGGACTAGGAGTACACAGTGGTTCAAGCCCTGGCCACACAGCAGTGGCAGCTGCAGCCCCAGACCCAGCCTTGGCCCCAACTGGTTGAGGGGGCCGGAGCTGGCACCACAGCAGCTTCTCTGCCACTATGTGGTTTTCCCTGCACTCTCTCCTCTGCACAGTGCAATCTCCCCTCACTATCCCCTAGTGCACTGCACTACACGGTCTCCCCTGGGGCTGGGCTAGAGCTGGAGTTGCAGCAGTCACTTTTCTCAGGCTTTTTCTGAATCCAAGACAAGGTTTCTTTTCCCACCCCCATGTTCAATTCGGGGGTGGGGGGAACCTGTCATGGTCTAGAGTAAATACGGTAATTGGAAGCTGCAGACTTCACGTTAGAAGCTTCTTCCCAGTGCAGAGGCATGTGATGTGCATTGATCATGATAGATGATGAGGGCAGAAGAAGGGGGATCCTGTGAATTTGGGGGTGATCCATTCATTTGGCTGCACAGACCAAATCTGGGATGTGAGGCTCTTCACCATTCAGACATCCCCTCTCTGGCAGCAGGATGGCAATTTGTCAGCGTGGCTCCAGAACCTGGGGGGTGAATATTGCTGTCACTCATCCTTTCTTTTCTCCTGGCCCTGATTTTAGTCACCCAGGATCCTGAATTCAGCAACAGACAAGGGCACGGGAGGGTGAATGACAGCCATGTTCACTCCCTGGGTCCCAGAGCTGAGCCAAAGAGCACTGACAAGTCCCACTTTAACCACTCATGGGACACATTCAGCCTATAAGCCACCACTTGGACAGCCTTGATGTAATTAGAGGTAGTATTGCAATGTAGATGCACAAAGAGGCTGAATTATCTTTCCTTGACACTGCCTAACTTTCCAGTGCTCGACTTTGCCATCTTAATCTTCCTTTAGTTTAGTAGTTTCAGGATGTAACCTATAGTAAAAGATAGAAGAACCAAGTGTTTGAAAGTGCGGGCTCTCTAATCCCTCTCAAAGTCTAAGCGGTGCAAAATTGGCATGTGGAAAAAAAAAGATCTGATCGGATGTTACAGCGCATAAGAGTGGAAATCCCAAAGCTTTTGATGTGACTAATAAAAAACCACAAAAAATGAACCTGCTCATATTTAATAGTTTGTCAGCTTGTTTAAGGTTTCAAGGGGAGAAAACACCCCAGATGTAATGTGTAGATAGGTTCATGCCATATATAAGAAGAAAGGGCATTGTACTATATGGAAATGGAAAGAAGGATAAGACACTGATCATAAACCCCATCCTAGCTCTTTCAGTATCTATATAGTGCCCATCAAGATAGCATGGTGTCTAGCTACCTGATATGATATTAAGATTTGCATAAACTGGCTTAAATAAACTTGATTGTTGCGAGTCCTTTGTTCAATGGTTACTAGCTACAGTTTAATTCTCCCTTTGTCCTGTGTAGACAAAGTGTGTTTCACAACATGCATTGAAACAAATCAAACTTCATTTCCTTCTCTCTGGCGGTGGTCCCAAAGTCCCCTGATAATCTATTTGACAAGAAGAGAGAGAAAGATTAAATCTGACTAGCCCAGATTTAAGGAGATAAATTAATTCCTATTCTAGAGTATGTTTATGTAGTGCATTCAGTTTTGAAGGACTCCGAGCATGGAAAGACCAATCATCCACTACTGTGATGGAATACATTGGCCTAGACAAGCCAGCCGGAGAATGATTTTTATGGGGGGGAATGATGAAAAACATCTCCTTTTGATTTCAGAACATGATATTTTGAGAAGTAGGATGCAATCACTTCAGCTGGGATTTGGGTGGGGGTCATACCCTCAGTCCCAGGATCTGGTTTCCTTGATCACCATGCAGGATCATACCTCCTCTTCTCTTTAAAATAGCCTGTTCAGCAGCATGGCACCCCTTACCACCAGAGTTGAGTATGTCCATGTGGCAGCAACTTAGGTGCTCATCCGAGGTGTCCATTGCATTTGCTGATCAGTCCCAGGAGCACTCTTGAAAGATTTAAAAACTTGATTATGGATTGGGAAGGGCTAGACTAGAGAACATGGAGCAGTTCTTCCTGGCATATAGTAAGCTGTAGAGCAGAGGTTCCCAAACCTTTTCTTATTGCGTACCCCCTTCTGGATTTATCAGCGGCCCACAGACCTCTACCAACGTGTTTTATATTTTAACCTCTTACATACCGGTTATTATTGTAATGATAAATTAAATCTGTCATTACACAATTTCTCCAGCATACCCCCCAGAGATGTCTTGAGTACCCTCTTGGGTACCACAGTTTGGGAACCCCGGCTGTAGAGGAATGAGTCCAGAGTAAACAGTTAAAAGCACCTGAATCCAATACCGGCTCATCTCATGACTCGTTTTGTGGTCTCAGGAAGTCACTTCTCAACCCCATTCCCCGCCCCCTCCACCCCAGTGGAAAATAATTGTGATATTCTTTATTGTCTTCATAGGGGCACAAGACTGTGGTCACTGCTCATAATAGTTCGGCCTTTGAAGAAGCAGACTGCTATGGAAGGTTTCAGTGGGAGCAGAGAGACAGGTGTTAGTAATTCTCATTTATAAAAGAATCAAACAGAAGCTTAGCCGAAACGTACTTCAACTTCTATAACATAGTAATAATAAAAAATAGGCAGCAGATTAATTTGTTTTTGCTCCAGGAAGCTCTCTGTTCAACAGAGAAGAAAGTCCCTTTCTAAAATAACAAGAAATTCATTAGCACTTCTTGTGCTTTTTATTTTAAGGTCACCATTATAGATATTTTGATAACACATCCTTTTACGTGCATGTGGTCTGGTCTGATGATGTGGTAGATGGAGATAATGCTGTTTACATGGCTGCTACCTGTAGAAGGGTATTTTTTTTATTTTCAGAGGTCTCCCTTGTTTTTCAGGGACAAAAGGAATGGATGGTCGCCCGTTCTTGAGAGGTTCATCATTCTTCTTTTATAGAAGGCACGGTGGGTGGGTGCGGAGGAGAGTAAGAGGTATAAAGAGCACTTTCTGGTTAAAAACAAAACAAATGAAAGCCACACCTCTCTCTCTTTTTTTTCATCGTGTCATGAAGTTGCCTTACATGAACCTTTCAACCAGAAGGACTAGATCACAAAGCACTACACAGATTCTTGTTCTGGCTACTTGCTTAGGTTCCCAGGTGTTAGATTTGATGAAACCTGAAAGTTCAACTAGTGCACTATCCTGCCTCTAACAGTAGCCAGTACCACATGCTTCAGAGGAAAGGGCAAAACAAATTCAGAGGAAGATGTGGCATGACGTGATCTGGCCCTCTAGATTCATGTCAGCCCTGAAGCATAAAGCTTTATATCCCTTTCAGATGTTGGTTAGCGCTTACTATTCTAGCACTGCATAGTCTTGTTTTACATGTACGCTTCCCATCCCTCCTTGAGTCTTGCAAAGTTTTTGACCTTCTTGATATTGTGTGGCAATGCGTTCCAGAGTCTGATTGTACATTGCATGAAAAAAAAAAGGATTTTTTGTTTGTTTTTGGCAGATTTGGATTTTCAACGTTTTTTTCGGTACTGCTGCCCCGTTGTTCTTGCGTTATGAGACAAAGACAACTCCTCTTCCCACCACTATAATGCATCTACCTTTTGAGTGACTTGCAATGCTCGTTTGCTAGGAGCATGAACAGGAGGAATAAATTAGCAAACGACAATGTTTCAGGGAAAGGAGTAAAGCCAAATGTAAGGACTCCGGTAGAGACTCTTCCAGTCCTAACACTATGGGAGATGTTGATATGGTAGCCGAAGAGTGGGGTGATAGGAACTGTACTTTTTTACCTTTCTTCCCCAGTGTGGCTTTTATGATCGATATTCCTCCCCTGGCTACAATGGTATGGAGAAATGGTTGTGTGCAGGAACGCTGCTATTTGTCATCCTATAAAACTCTGTGTCACCCTCCTCTGTTAGTTGAATAACCACTTCATCATTTCCCTTGGGGCTGAATATTGAAAAGGGCTGAATTTGTTTGATTCAAAGGATGAAAAAAAAAAATCTAGTTTCGGCTGATAGGAGAGCATAAATGTGGGTAGAAAAAAACCATGATCAACGTTGAAGGAGCAGAGCCTTAAGCATAATACAGAAGACGGGATGCCAGTGTTGAGATCAAGAGGCTGGGAGGCAATTTTCTGAGGCACAGCAAAGAAAGATATTTGTAACAGCTTCATTTTGCATGTGGTGGAGGGGTTTGGATCAAAGAGGGCAATGCTAACAAGGAAGAAAAGGTGATAATTATGGCAAGAAATCACCAGAACATGGATTAACATCTTGGGGGTATTATGGAAAGAAAGTAACCTGAAAGTTAACGCTGACTGGTGTCTTGGGCCATTATTTACCAATCTCCCAGGTAGAAACAGAGAGTTTTGTTTAGTTGGGGGGAATTTGCTGTCTGGGTCTGAGGATTTAGGCTGAAATACTTGCTTCTTCGGTGGAAAATCCATTTCAGTCAGTCTGTCTTTCTTTGGGTGCTAGAAGTCTACAAATGCCAGTTGCTTTTGCCATGTGGTCTTCTGGAAGGCTATTTTCATCCCTGTATCTCCTCTCACTGAGCCCTCAATAACTGCTAGTCCCAAACTCCATCTGATCCTGATTGACAGAACAATTTCAGATTTTTCTTTTCCTGAGATGACTATTTTGATCATGAATGTGGTACCGAAAACCGATTCGGCATCATTGCCTCGAATGTCTTATTTACTCAGTGACCTTAAGACACATATCCCAAGGGAAGAAGTTGCTTGGGTCAGCATTTACCTATTCCCTGACATTTTATTTGTTTTATATTTCCAGGTTTTCTCTTTGTTATTGAGAAAACTGCAACATATTTGTTTTCTCATCCTCTATAAAAACCAAAGTATGTTTGCATTCAGACGCAGGTCCCAAACATCATCTTTAACCCTCAAGGACAAGACAAATTGCATTTCTTGGAGAAACAATGCTTTAATTAACCCAGCAAATCACCCCACCAAAAGGTCAGCAGTATATATGTCTTTTCATAGATGCTAGGGTCTGAAGGGACCTCAACAGATCATCGAGTTCGACCCCCTGCCCTGGGCAGGAAAAAGTGCTGGGGTCAGATGACCCCATGCAGATGTCTATCCAGCCTTCTCTGGAAGACCCCCAAGGTAGGGGAGAGCACCACCTCCCTTGAGAGCCCATTCCAGATTATGGCCACCTTTACCATGAAGAAGTTTTTCCTGATATCTAGCCTAAATCTGCTTTCTGTCACTTTGTGACCATTGTTCCTTGTTACCCCAAGAGGCGCCCTGGTGAACAGAGCATCTCCAATCCCTGCTGCATCCCCCTAATGATTTTGTGGGCAGCCACAAGATCACCTTCTCTTGCAGAGGCTGAAGAGGTCCAGGTCCCTGAGTCTCTCCTCATAGGGCTTGTCCTGTAAGCCTCTAACCATACAAGTGGCCTCCTCTGGATCCTCTTGAGTCTATCAGCATCCTTCTTGAAGTGCGGTGCCCAAAACTGGATGCAGTACTCCAGCTGCGGTATGACCAGCGCTGCATAGAGGGAAGGTATCACCTCCTTGGACCTATTCATCATGCATGTGCTGATGCACGATAAAGTGCAGCTAGCTTTGCTGATGATTTCATCACACTGACGACTCATGTTCATCTTGGAGTCCACTAGGACTCCGAGATCCCTTTCCGCTTCTGTGCTGCTGAGAGGGTCACTTCCCAGCCAGTAGATGTGCTGGATATTTTTGTGCCCTAGGTGCAGCAGTCTGCACTCATCCTTTGTTGTACTGCATCCTATTGTATACCGCCCACTTCTCTAACCTGTCCAGGTCTGCCTGCAATCGTTCCTTACCCTCTGGAGTGTGCACTTCACCCCACAATTTAGTGTCATCCGCAAACTTAGACAGAGTACGCTTCACACCCACATCCAAGTCACTGATGAAGATATTGAAGAGTACAGGTCCAAGGACCGAACTCTGCGGGACCCCACTACCCACATCCTTCCCGGTCAATACCAACCCGTCTACTACCACTGTCTGGGTGCGACCACTAAGTCCATTTGCCACCCACTGGGCCGTGTAAACATCTATGTCGCAGCCTCTTAATTTATTTATGGGAATAGGATGAGATACTGTATCAAAGGCCTTGCTAAAATCCAAGAAAACAACACCCACCTCTACTCCTGCATCTAAGCATTTTGTGACCCTGTCATAAAACGAAACCACATTGGTCAGGCATGATCTACCTGCTACGAATCCATGCAGGTTTCCCTGCTGCATTATTTTTCCCGCTGGACTCCCACAAATATGATCCTTCATAATCTTTTCAAAGGCCTTTCTGAGGATGGAGGTGAGACTGACTGGCCTATAATTACTTGGATCCTCCCCTTCTTGAAAATAGGGACCACATTGACCCTTTTCCAGTCCTCCGGGACCTGACCCAAGCGCCACAAGTGCTCAAACAGCTGTGTCAGTGGTTCTGCTATGACACCGGCCGATTCCTTCAGCAGCCTTGGATGCAGCTCATCCGGGCCTGCCGACTTGAACACATCCAGCCCATCCAAGTGACTCTGCACCAAGTCAGCGTCGACAGCTGGTGGGCTGGTGTCCCTCTGATGCCCATCTAGGAACCCATTAGGAGACTTATCTTGAGCCCTGTTCAGGAACACCGAGGCAAAAAACTCATTGAATAGCTCAGCCTTGTCCACCCTCTCTGCCACTAATTGCTCCTCCTTGCTCAGTAGGGTCCTATGCTGCCCTGCGCCTTACTTTTTCTCCCTACATACCTAAAAAAGACTTTTTGTTGTCTTTAATTTGTGTTGCCAGCCTCAGCTCTGTAGTTGATTTGGCTTTTCTAATTGCCTCCCTGCAAGTGCGGGCTAAGTAGGTATACTCCTCTTGGGTAGCTTCCCTCTGCTTCCACTGCCTATATGCCTTTGTTTTTGCCCTTAGGCTCCTCTGGATTTCCCTGTTTAGCCAAGGAAGTTTTTTGGCTCCTTTCCCCCTTTTCCCTCCTACTGGGATAGTCTCCCTCTGTGCCTGAAGGATCGCTTCCTTTAGGAACAACCACCCTTCCTGGACTCCCATCTCGCCAGTACTCCTATCCTGCAGTGCGCCATTGACTACAGTCCTGAGCACACTGAAGTTAGCCTTCCTAAAGTCAAGCACTTCCACCCTACTAGTTATCTTATCCACCCTACGCCACATGGTGAATTTGATTGATTGGTGGTCACTGTCCCCAAGGTGACCACGAACCTGCAGCTCCCCTACCAGGTCCTCCCCCATAGCCAACACCAAGTCCAGTAAGGCATTGCCCCTAGTGGGACCGTATACCTCCTGCGGTAGGTGAAGGTCCTGCACGCAGGTTACGAACCTACATGAACGGTTGGATTTGGCTGACTGCTCCTCCCAGCAGACGTCCGGGTAGTTTAGGTCCCCCATGACAACCACATCCCTAGACCGTACGGCCTCTGAGAGCTGCCTCAAGAACTCCAAGTTGAGCTTTTCCCCTTGGTGTGGCGGTCTGTAGCACACCCCCACCACCAAGTCCTGTTCCCCATGACATCCATGTATTCTAACTCACAATGCCTCATCTTTCTTCTCCTAACCCATTTTGGTTAGGGGAGATGTATAATGCTTCTTTACATAGAGAGCAACCCCACCCCCTTTCCTCCCTACTCTGTCCCTTCTGTACAACCTGTAGCCCTCAATGTGTACCGCCCAGTCATGGGTAGGGTCCCACCAGGTTTCTGTTAGCCCCACTAAATCGAAGTTATTATCTGCAAGCAGAAGTGCGAGTTCTTCCTGCTTGTTCCCCATGCTCCTAGCATTAGTATAGAGGCACTTGAGCCCTCCAAATGGTGCCTTTGGTGCCCCCCCATTCTGATGCCCAAAGGGCCCCTTGGTACTTACCTGGGTTGTACTGCTGCATGTCTCGCAGTTTGTAGGTTCTAGACTTTCTCCATCTCCTGCCTCCCCGTCCCCGTTGTACTTAGCTTAAAGTCCGACGTAGGAGGTCTGCCAACCTGTAAGAAAAGAGACTCTTACCTTTTGCAGAGAGATGAAGCCCATCGCGTCCCAGGAGGTCCCTTGCACAGAAGAGAGGATTGTGGTCCTGGAAGACAAAACCCGCACGATGGCACCAACTCCGGAGCCGCGGGTTGACTACTCTGACGCAGGTGACGTGATTCCTACTGTGACCGCTGACTGGGAGGATTGACAAGAAGACCACCTGCACCTCCATCTTCCTAAGTCTGGTCCCCAGAGCCCTGTAGTCACTCATGATATGGTCTGGGCTACTCCTGGCTGCATCATTTGCTCCCACATGGATGAGGACCATGGGATAGATGTCGGAGGGCTGGATGAGGTCATGAATTCTTGCTGTGAGTCCCTGATCCTGGCTCTGGGCAGGCAGCAGACCTCAGCAGACCTTCTGAATCAGCTGTTACAAACAAGCAGGCCTTTTTTTTTTTTTTAATTAGCTCCTTAGTAGTTTTCTATTTTAAAAAGTGTAAGAGAAGTAGAATGATGGTGCAAGACAAATACAAAAAGAAAAGTCAACACGAGAGGTGTAAAACTTCAGCATACCAGCTGTGTCATCGTATGACAAAAATGTGTGAATGGCTATATTCAAAGTGCAGCCTTGTACAAGTCTTCTGAAGGCTCGATATTGTTCTGTATAGTCCCGTTTAAATCTTTTCTCTTTTATTTTATCAAGGTAGTTTACTGCGTATGAGGTTCTTGGCACTGTAGTTTCAGAGCACTCGGTGTACACTAATGGATTTATCTTCTCCCTTTGTGAGGGAGAGAAATGGTTTTACTAGTACAAATGGGAAACTATCTATGATTTGCTAAAGGTCACACAGACTGAATGGTGACATTTGGAGCCTTAGTCTGGTGTCTTGTCTGCAGTACAGCACGACCTAGATAATTTGTAGGTTCAGGTCCTGTTGCCCCTGCGAAGATGAGTTGTGAACCAGCCAGCTGGTCATATATGGCCACAGCAAACAGCTGTGCAGGACATCTGAGGTGCTTAGCTGAGCGGAGAGTGGTGCTCTGTGAAGTTAAAGCCACAATAAACAGCTGTGCAGCTTGTCCTGCTGCTAATTATGTGGGTTGTGATCCACACAGATACAAATGATCCAGGTTCCTCTCTTCTCGGAGGTAAGAAGGAAGGTGTTTCACAGCACCCAGCTAGCAAGCTTATTCAGGCATCCTTTGTGGCTGAGATGAAGCTAGGAGGACTTATGGGGCAGGAGATGCATAGTGATATAGCAGCCTTCTGATGATTTTATAGCCCTACCTTCCCAGGTTGCTGTCTAGAGAAATTAAACCATCTGGGAAGAGGGAGCCATCCTAGAGGGACTCCTTGTTGAGGACCAGGGATCCTGGTTTTCTCTGATAAATAAAAAAATCTCCAATTTTTATATATATTTTTATATATATATAAATATATATAATTTTTATTTTTTATTTATTTTTATTTTCCATATATTTTTATTTTTCATATATATATATGAATATATATATGGAAAAATGTGGATTTGGGGTTACTTCTTTTAATCTGAAAATTGGAGATTTTATATATATATATATATATATATAGTGGTGTTTCATTTTAATCATGAAAAAATGTGGATTTTGGGTAACTTTATTTATACCTCGTGTTGACTTTTTTTTTTTGTATTTGTCTTGCACCATCATTCTACTTTTATTACACTTTTTAAAACAGAAAATTACTCGAAGTTAAAAAAAAGTAACCCGAGAAAACCAGGATCCCTGGTGATGACACCACCCTCCTATCTTCTCAATAAGTCAGAAATCGCTGGAAGGAAACTCTAGTTCACTAGGCTCCGTTACCCCAGACCATAGCCCATGGGGTCACTCATTCAACATGACCGAACTATAGGTTGTTTATTCATCACTGTTTAAGAGGACCCTTCCCCAAAAGGGAAGAAATGACCTAGGCTGTTCCTGCTACCCTTCTGGCCACACCTGAGAGCCAAAAAGCCTTTCTCTAGACAAGAAAGGATAAAAACTAGGAGGCAAAGGACAAAGTGTCCCAGCATGGAAGGTCTGCTTAATTGTGGAAGAGTCCAGCTCCTTCTGCTTAAGAGTTACCAGCCTTTTCTGCTTGCTTGGTGAAATATTTGTAATACTCAGTAGCAGCAATGTCACAGGTCAACCCTTGAGTTTCAACAATCAGGAGAGAAAGTTCCTCTTTTCCCTGAAATTAAATCACAAGCTGGGAAAAGGATCTCATGAAGGAGCCTGGGATGAACAGGATTAGCCTGTAGCAGCAAGACCAAGTCACCAGTCTGAATCACCATGACTAGGCGCATCTACATGTGCTATGAATGTGATGCAATAAACTCTGTCGCAGTTTGTGCTGGAGTTTATTGTTCCTGGGTGCAGCACATTGAGACCCAGGGGGGTCAGCCTGGCAGCCCAAGGCTGCTCCAACCTGGCACAACGTGTTGTAGAAGGGATGGCTTGGGCATGAGGGTGCTGCAGTGTGGGGATAGCTGGCAGGCAGCCCCCTCACTGGAGCACCCTTGTGCCCCAGATAGTCCCAGGTATCATCTACTGGTGCATTGCATCAGAATAAATAACTCCGCCATAGGATAGTGCTTGTATTGGACAGTACTGTCCTACAGAGGAGTTAATTAATTTACTCTGGCCTAATAGCACTGCATGTGTAGACCAGCGACGCTTTACTGCAGAGCTAATTAGCCAAACTGCAGTAAAGTGCATGTGTAGATGTACCCACTGGATACAATAGGGGACTCCGACCCCTATTATGTAGAAAGGAGTCTTGCCCTTTTAAGGCTGCAACCAGGGTAGAAGCTACACCTTCTTCTGGAGGGATATAAGAGGCCCTGCCCAAGTGCTATGCAGATGGATGAGAGACAACCGGGAGGCAAGAGTTTTACCAGGGCTGAACTCCTGGCCTGCAAAAAGATAATTGGGGATGACTAAGGTAAACTTGGCAGATGAGCCAGGACTAAGAAACTGCTAGGTGGGTAAGCCAGGCCTGGAAATATCATTGGTAAGACCATGTGTCTAGGTCCAGGGATGAGAAGGGAAGAATAAAGCACCCAAGGCTTACTCTGGTCTCTGATGGTAGCCCCCCATGTTTCTTATTTAAACATCAAGACGTGGCAGGAGAGCATACGATGCTGGCCTGAGAGACCAGTGGGACAAGACAGGGTCAGAGAGGCTGCTAGAGGGTGCCATGGCTGTTCTCTGCAGGTAGATCCTGTCACACTGAGCACTAGGGGCTAGATCACATAAGACCAGTAGCTCATATAGGAAGCCTGAATATTGGCAATCAGTGTGCAATGGGGGGTGATATCATATGGCAACAACGTCGCCACACACACTGTAGGATGTGGCTCAAGAATGAAATGGCTTGGTGACAGATTACATAGGGAAAATTACAGCTGCCATTTCCCACCAGGATGCTCTTCAGGAGCCTCCTCTGGAGCTAGGGCTTTTCTTCAATGGAGGAATGACCTGTGTGTGTCTCCATCACTGGGGAACCAATGCTTTGCTCCGACAGCAGCTGCCCAAACAAGCCTGAAAGAACTGGGAGCATCAGGCCTTACCACTGAGGAGGTGACATGGTCTGCACTTTTGAGGCAGGAACTAACTTGTCCTTCCTGGATAGGAAGGATGCATTGGGTATTGAGCAGTTTTGCTGAATATATACAAGCCCCACCTCCCTTTGGCTCCCAACTCCTGACTTGGCCCTGGAGGAGCAGGACTTTCCTACTGCTTTGGACAGTGGGGCAGCTCTTCCCCATTGTAGCCTGGCTATCTCCATTAGAAGAGGATGCTTACCCTTGTCTGCTTGGTGGTCCAGGTTTAAGGCTACCACTCCCCAAGGGGCTTATTTTCTCCATGTGATTCAAGAGAGATCTTCCCGAGCTGGCGGCTGTCTTCCTTCTGGTGAAGATGTATGTCAGTATGTTAGGTCTCACTGCATGAAAGTCCTTGAAAGTATTTGCATCAGTGGAAGAAGGGAAAATAGAAAATGTCCTTCCACAGTCCTTCGTAGTCCCTTACATGCTTCATAGTTCCCCATAGCTCATAGTTCTGCAGAAAAGTTAGGAGGTTCATTTTTTTTGCCAAGCTGAAGTTAAGATTTCCCCTTTAGTTGCTCCTCCCAAAGCTTCTGAGCAAGTAGTTAGATTTTCTCCTCTCCTTCTCACTCTTATTCACTACCGTCTCTCTCTGCAGCATAGTTGGACAGAAGATAGAGAAAAATAGTTGGCCAGCACTGTTGCTTCCTGGCACTGAAGAACTTTATTATCCCTTTGCCACTTATAGAGGGCAAAGTGAGCAAGATGGGACCAGCAGACTTAAAAAGAAATTGAAGAGGGGAATGGGCTGAAGGGGGAGAAGCAGGGAGAGCGGTCCATTTCAGGAAGGAAGCTGTAGAAAAACAGAGGGCCATTAGAGAGAAACTTCCCTCAAGGAAGAGCTTGGGATGTGGACTATGAGAAACACCGTCCTTTTCTGCCTTAAAATATTCTAAGCTAGTTTCTTACCATGGAGAAGGTGCCCTGCAGTAGTTCTCATAGCTTATTTCCCCTTTGTTGACAATTGTTCAATGAATGTCCAAGTTATTATTGAGAGAAATCATTTTTTTTTAAGTTTTATTTTTGGCATAAAAGAGACAACTAAATTGAACAGCAGAGCAAAAAGAGATTTCTTCCTTTGGAGGCGTGTATTGAGGGTGTTGACATGCAAGGCTAGATGCTAACTCCTAAATGCAATCCTATTCCAACCTCCTCAAGTTTTTGAAAGTCCATTAATTTTGTAATACAGTAAAAGCTCTGGTATCCGGCATCCCCCAGGAATGGGGGATGCTGGTTAATCAAATATTCTGGTTAATCAAATGTGCACCATCTGGTGCACTTCCCAGCATCAGTGTGCCAGGGCACAGGGAAGGGGGCCCCACGCACACTGCTTTGCCGTGGGCTGAAAAAGGGGCGAAGAAAAACTCAGCGAAACGGGAAGTCCCCTGGAAGTGGTACTTCTGGTTTCACTTTTGCTGCATCGCTCGGATGCCAGTTAACAGAGTTTTCTGGCTAATAAAGTGCCAGTTAACACCGCTTTTACTGTATTCTGTCATCCTGAGTCTTAAAACTGAGTCTCAAAAAAGCAGGGCGGGGAGTGAGGAGGACCCACCCACCTTTTGTAGTCACAGTTTTTCAGGGATTCAAGCAGTTTGGGATAGGATTGCACTTAGGTGCCTAAATCCACCTATGTGCCTAGCAGGTGGAATAGGAACTGGTCTATACTGTCTGTAAGGGAAGACAAGTTGCTTATCTGGTTCTTGTCTTTAAGCACCTTGTAATCTTCAGTGAGTTTGTATCTCTCTTCCAAAAACTAAAGTACCGGTTTGCTGAGTTCCCAGAATTTTTCAAGTGCCTTTTCCTTTGACAGATGGTGAACGCTGCAACAAAGCACTAACTCTCTCCGCTCTTCATTTTCATCAACAAAATACAAAACTTTAAGCGCATGCACGCCCACCTATCCTGTTGACGCAGCAGACAACAGGATTTAAAACATGCAGAATCCTGCATCTTACCACAAAGGGCCTCCGATGGATAATACTATACTATTTCAATCATTTTCGATCCAAAATCCTTGCTTGCCAAACAACGTAACGGTCCTTCTTGTCAGTCATGTCAGAGGCCCCATCTGTACAAATACCATCTAATTGAGACCAATCAAGCTTGACATTTTCACTGTCACAGTTTCAACACATTTTTCTTATGTCTTCAAATAAGTCTGAGCTGGGAATGGCAGAATGAAGTGGGTGGAGGACAAGCAATTCTTCAACTAGATCAAAATATGAATCCATTGGCCCAAACTAAACCACTGAAATGTTCAGAACGTGTATCGCTTACCAGCAGAAAATATTTACACGTGGCAGCTGGAAAATGTAATCTGTGCTGACACATCATTGGACATCTCTATCCTTCTCGTCGCTGTATTACGTGAAAGCCAGCAACCATTTTCCTTTCTTTCTCTTTCTTTCTTTCGGTCAGTCTTTTGTTTGCTACAAACTGTGCACAATAAAAATCGACAGCCTTCTTCACTGTTTTATTTCTGTTGTAAAAAGCCTCTCTCTCCTGAACTGATAGTGGGGGTATTTCATGTTATGCCTTTACCATCAATTCCAAATCCTCAGCTTTTCCATTTCTTTTGTAATAAATAGACTGCTATACCGAGGGAGCGCTCTTTTTATTCTGAAAGCAGGTCGTAAAGCAGATCTAACGGGGTAATTTCAGTGCAGATCTGCATCGAGCAATGCTCTACATAGAACTTCCTATTAAAGTTACATGTCAAACATGCTGGGATAGAAGCTTCCCTTTCTATCAACAGCAGCTGACCTTCCCATGTCTCCTTGACATGTTGGTGTTGATGCACTCGATTTACGACATGATATGTTCACGGTGATGATGATGATAAGAAGCCAGATTTTTAACAGTTTACGAGTGTCTGAAGTTGTGGATAAAACTATTAGACACAGCGGCCTGGAAGAGGGACTAGCTGAACTGTGCTGGAGCTCCTGAGCCCACACTGGTTTCTTGCTTTGGAGGGGCAGGGCTGGCCGGCTGTCTCCCCACCCTGCGTTCTCACTACCATGTGTCTTTTGAATTGCAGCTGTTTATTTTCATGGGTCATCCTTTCTCTTAAATTCTTTGTCATTTTTAACTTCTGGGCTTGCCACAAACAATGTTGTTTTTAAATTGTGGTTCACACCACTTCCGAAAGCCAGATGTGCCATGTGTGATGCACGTGCCAGGGGTTGGCCTCTGGTGCTCTATTCATTTGCAGTGACACAAAGAACAAATGTAGGGGGCTTATTATTATTAATTATTATTATTATTATTATTATTATTATTCTTGCCACCACCAATTTGTGTCCCAAAAGTCAGGCAGTAGACTCAGAAACACTGCCCTCTCATGGCCAGACAAGAGATGAACTAAGATGGATTTTGTAAGGCATGCTTGTCACCCATTTTAGCGTCTGTTAGCGATCCGCAAACACTTGTTTTACACGTGCATCCTCTGTCCATGGAAGCATCTGCAAATAGCACCCTGCAAGGGAAGGAAGCAAAAGCCACATTCGGAAGAGTAAGCTTCGCAATCATGTTTGTGAGCAGCACAAAAAAAAGAGAAAAAAGGACATTCGTTTTAACCTCCTGTTGCTACTACTATTGTTACAATAGACATGCCTGGTTATGTACCTTATTAGAAACAAGCATTAACTGGGCAGAAAAGGGCCAGCATACTCTAGGACAGTGGTTTTCAGCCTGTGGTCCACAAATCCCTGCAGACTAGGTCTAAGGGGTCCACAAAAGATGACTATGACCAATCAAAAGTATGTGAATACCCACCCACACTTACCATTCAACGGGGTCTGCATCTCCATTTGGAATTTTTTAGGGGTCCACAAATACAAATTGTTTAAAAACCACTGCTCTAGAACTTAGATTGAGGTCTGCTTTGGGGTCTCTTGAGCATATTTTAGCAATTCCTTCCATCCTTGCAGTGGCAGGACGTTGACAGTGTCCTCAACCCCGTGCTTTACCTTAGGGTGTTTTTGTTGTCTGGCGTTTTATGCTTGGTAGTCGTGCATGGGGATTGTTCACAATGTTTTTAAGAGCAAACAGCTGGACAAACACTTGCCTAGGATGCTTTATATAGGGATGATCCTGCCTCGAGCACGGGGTTAGACTAGATGACCTCCTGGGGTCCACTGGAGCTGTACTTTTTTATGATGCAATGCCCTGAGTCATTGCAGCCTTCTCGGGCAGATCCAGAGGGGCTGCACCCCCACCCCCACTTTCTGACCATGGGGCAGGAGCAGCAGTTGGGGACTTTTTTAAGTCCTGAAGATCAGAATTGCCCCCTCCTTTCCCCTCCAAGCTGAGGTTGTACCCTCCCCTCCCATTCCCCGCTCCCCTGCCTGCTGCTGCCCCTGTCCCTGCTGTCCTGGGGGTGAGGAGAGCTCCTACCCTGCTCCAGTCGGGCCGTGCTGGACTTGGGTTCAGTCTGGGAAAGTAATAGTGGTGGTGGCAGGTGGGCTCCCTCTCCCTACCTGGTTCCTCTGGGTGTTCCCCACCAGTCTGGGAGCAGATGCAAGGAGGGGAAACTTCCCACTGCTGCCACTGTCCCAGGCTGAGCCCAGACCCCATGCAGCCCAGCTGGAGGAAGACAGGAGTTCCCTTCACCCCCAGGATTGCATATACAGCAGCAGTGGCAGGTGTGGCAAGGGAAGGGACATGCTCTGAGCAAAGAGTATGGTGGGGGGGAATGCTTAACTGTTTTGGGGGACTTAAAATGCTCCCTAATTGCCAATCTCGTGGCACGGTCTGGTCTCACTGGTAGAGGTGGGGAGGAGGCTGGGAGTAGGGGGTGCTGCTCCTGTGCCCCTTTTTCAACATCCTGCATCTGCTCCTGGAGCCTTCTGGGGGTAAAGAGACATTTTAAAGCAACGTGAGTGTTGCAGGTGATGATGGAGCCTCTGATATCCCTCCTGCTCCTGAGGCTGACGTACCCATATCTAGTCTTTGGGTATGAGCCTGGGGGCTGGACTCAGAGATCTTCCGAGATCCCTTCCAGCCCTAACGTCTATGAAATCTAATGTCTATGAAAGTATCCACGTCACATACTTGGTGGGTAGGAGATTTGCTTTGTTTTGTAGTAGCCAACAAGGGCTGTGTACTTCCCCCCAACCCTGACCATTCATCAGTTTTCAAGGTTTGAGTGGGGGGAAAAAAATTGAAACACAACAGCAGAGCAACTATGGAGGATATTGAGATAACCCCCTACCCCAGACCCATGAAGACAATATCAGATCAGGCAGGCAGCCAGTTTGTTTCTCTATTTCACCTCTTCCCTGCTTTGAATATTGGCTGGGCTTTCCCCCGTTCTCAAAGTTTCATTGAGCCACATGATCTTCTGTAAAAGGCAACACGTTTTTGGTTTTTGTTTTTAAACTGCTTCAGATATTCAAGCAGATGCCGGTTTATGCTTTCAATTCCATACTGTGCAAACAGCAGTAAGAGTTCCCTTCTTGTCTCAGCAGGTCTTACAAATGGGTTGCAAAGCACCACAACATATAGGGCCCAAAGAGAGAAGGGAGAACGATTCTCCCTTCTGTGGGATGCCCACTTTTACATATACAGCAGGCAAAATATTAGGAGAAATCCTCTCAGATTTCAGCAGTCCCTAAATATTTTTAACAGCTCAGATTTGGTGGGAGGAGGGGTAAAAAAAGTTAAGAGACTCTAAATGCAGCAAAATTCCCAATGGGAGATCGGGAATGAGAATCAGGAATGAGAATTAAAGTGAGAATTTTGTCTGAAAACTGCAGCTTTTGTATAATATCTGGCTGGGGACTTTTCAGATGCTGTAACATTATATTCCTGTTATATTTCCAGATCGACGCTTTGAATAGGGGTAACCTCTGGGAGCCCCAGTCCTGGGGCAGGACCTCATAGTGCTAAATTCTGTACAAACACATTAATAAAAGAGCTGTTGCATACCCAAAGACTAGATAGATAGGCAGAGAGCATTGGTATCACTCAAACAAGGGATAAACATGGAGTGTGCACAAACTACAGTACTGTGCTCCGGGGCACAAAGTTAGACCTGAAACCAAACAGCCTTTTTTAAAGAGTTGAACCGAACAATCAGTTTATTAGTGAATGGACTACATCAATGGTCCTCAACCTTTTTAGACTCAAAGCACCCCTTGTTAGACTCAAGGCACCCCTCGGAAAATGCCAGCTCTTAGTTTTCACTAGTTTTTGACTACAGAAAAGCTGCTCTCAGTATTTTTCTATTGCAAAGAACACAAAAAGACCACGGCAGATCAGAGTGTTTTCAAAACAATGGATCCCTATTTGAAATTTCTGAGCTTATCTTGTGAATTATGTTTGTACGCTAACAGTACTAAAACCGCATGGCACCTAGGGGCACCCTTGAAAGACTCTCGAGGCACCCCAGGGTACCGCGGTACCCTGGATAAGAATCACTGGATTGAGACTGTGGTGCGAGTTTTCAGACGGTGCAACACATTGTGAACGATTGCCCACTTCGATCATTTAATGGCGATCTAAAATCAATCCATGCAGCTACCCCTGAAACAGTCAAATGGCTATCAAATTTACATATTAAACTATGCATGTTGTATGAACATTGCAATCCTAAAATGTCATGTGAAATAGAGAGATGGGATTAGATGGAAGACTCTATATCAGGGGTGGGCAATTATTTTGGGGGGAGGGCCGCTTACTGAGTTTTGGCAAGCCATCGAGGGCCGCATGACAGGCAGCCAGGGGCAGGTAAATATTAATTTTCAAAATTTTTAGGGGCTCCGCGGGCTGAAGAGAATGGCCTGGTGGGCTGCATCTGGCCCACGGGCTGCATTGTGCCCTTCCCTGCTCTATATGCACAGTGCTCCTGCTTTTTCTTGAGAACTAGCAGCTGGGAGTTTGCTAGAAGAGGTGTTGTTGCATCTTGTTCTATGAACAAAAGAAATGAGCAAAAACCCAGGGCTCTTGTTTGGCACTAACATGCTCATGGAAAATCGTAATACTCGGTTTTCTTTCTTTCTCTTGCCCTCCATTCATTATTTTGGTTTATTATTTATGTTTGTGATTAGCCAGGACCCTGCTCCCCCCACCCCGGCAGGTTGCTTCTCCTTTCCCCAGAGGGCTGGCTTCCAGATACCTTCCCCTATACAAGCATGGCTGGCAGGTACCTGAGCGCTGCATCTTCTCCTTTTTTACCTTTAGCCCCTTCCCAA
>NW_005841853.1:4088583-4090651 GCF_000455745.1 Alligator sinensis | reverse complement strand
CTGCTGAGAGCAGGGAGAAGGGCTCTGATGTCCGCAGAGAGGGTGACTTGATTACACACATGCAACGGGCACACGCACAGGCTGGCTCTTCCTCTCTGTCTCCTTGGGGTGGGTGCACAAAGTACAGAGGAACTGGTGACTCAGGGGGCACAGAGATATCCACTCTTGCATTAACATGATACTGCCAAAGGTGTCAAGCTAGTTGCAACTATGAATTGGTGCTGGGAAAGGCAGGGTGCCTGCCCTGCGGTGCAGGTGAGGGAACGGTGCCTGTGAGCATCAGTGGGGCTCACTCGTTCACAGGGGGCAGCCCCGCTCTGACCCCAATGCCTGGTGGGTTTGGCTCCATGTAAAGAACAGGGGATGTTACAACCCAGGGGCTGAGATGGTAAAGGGCTTTCTACCTCAGCTTTGCAAATCCTCCTTTTCAGAGATTTGAATGTGCATTACCTTCAGTCCCATCCCAGTGCTAGTCTTGCTTCCTACGGGGAGCAGGGAGAAATACAGAATCAAAGAATCACAGAACATGAGGGTTGAAGGGACCTCAGGAGGTCACATCTCGTCCAACCCCCTGCTCAGAGCAGGACCAGCCCCAACTACATCATCCCAGCCAAAGCTCTGTCTAGCCAGGTCTTAAAAACCTCCTAGGATGGAGATCCCACCACCTCTCTGGAAAGCCTTTTCCGATGCTTTACTACCCTTCCAGGGAGAAAGTCTTTCCTCATATCTAACCTCAACTTCCCTTGCTGCAAATTGAGCCCGTTGCTCCTTGTTCTGTCATCTGCCACCACAGTCCAGCTCCATCCTTTTTGCAACCTCCCTGCAGGTAATCGAAGGATGCTATTAAATCACCTCTCCGTCTTCTATTCTGCAAACTAAATAAGTCCAGCTCTCTCAGCCTTTCCTCACAAGCCCCCTACCATTTTGTTGTCCTCTACTGGACTCGCTCCAATTTGTCCACATCCTTTCTGTAGTGGGGGGCCCAAAACTGGACCTAGTACTCCAGATGTGGCCTCCCCAGTGCTGCATAGAGGGGAAGAATCACTTCCCTTGATCTGCTGGCATCACTCCTACCAATGCAGCCTGGGATGACGTTAGCTTTCTTGGCAACAAGGGCACACTGCTGGCTCATATTCAGCTCATTGTCCAGTCACCCCCAGGTCCTTTCTGCAGAGCTGCTGCCCAGTCAGTCAACCCCAGCCTGCACCGGTGCATGGGACTGCTCTGTCCTAAGTGCAGGACTTTGCACTTGTTCTTGTAGAGAAGGGCTCCGACACCTGCAAGGAGGGCCCTGCAGCCAGTTTTCGCTGGGGACCAGTTCAGGACCAAAATGCTCCCAAGCCTGAAACCTAGGGATGCGGGTGTCACCCAGGGAGGGCTGGGGGAAGTGAGCCCTGCCTTTAGTGTGCAAAGGGTTTTCCAATTGCAATTAATGCAAATTAACATTCTAACGGCCATTAACATTCTAATTGTAATTAACCCCTCATTTCATCATTCCCACCAGCCTATGGCTGTGTCCACCCTACAGGGCTCCCCTGGGGCGCTGCGCGCAGTAACCCCTCCCTGCCACTAGGGGGCAGCCGCCACCCCTCTGCGGATACTCTCTCTCCCGGAGCCGCGCTCTCTATGGTGATGTAACGACATTTCCGCCCCGCCTCTTCTCGCCTACGAAGTTTGCGCAGTTCCTGCTCTACGAAGCCCAGCCTTGCGGCGTAACTCTCCCGCTACTTGCGCAGCTTGCTCCGACACCGCTCTGCCCTGCCGCCAAGTCGGACGCGGTTTGCGTAACTCCCCTCAGCTCCACCCCTTCCCGCCGCGCGCTGCGCCGTTTACGTAGGGGCGGGCGGGCGACTGCGCAGGCGCGGGGGCCGCGGCGTTTCGTTCATGGCGGCGGTGGGTGAGTGTCCTGGGCCCGGCCCGCGCCGCTAATCGAGGCCGCGGCTTTAGGCCGCACCAGGCCGGGGCTCCCCGCGCCGGGCTGGGAAGGGGGGAAGCAGCGGGGTCGGGTTGTGGGCGGCGGGAGGGGGTGTCCGCCCAGGTTAAACGTGGGGGAGGGGTCCTCACGGCG
>NW_005841853.1:4073500-4088240 GCF_000455745.1 Alligator sinensis | reverse complement strand
GGACCGGTCGCATGCGGCTGTGCTGGGTCCCTCTGCAGGGATGCCCAGAAGAAACAGGGCCCACACCTTTTCAGTTATGCGCTCCTCATCTGCAGCCCCGCCGAGCCGCAGGACCTCCTGGTCAGCCTCCTCCTGGCCCTAGCCAAGCGGGACGTCTGTCTGACCAGGTAGGAGGCTCCAGCCAGGGAAGCCATCGGGGACTGCCGGGCTCCTTTCCTGTTCCTGGTTCAACTCGCGTCTGCAGGCAGAGTTTCATCGGGCAGCATCCGCTAGTCCCTTGGACTCGTTCTAGGGCCGGCGGCCGCTCGGTATGCATCCACTGATTCCTTGGGACAACTTATAATGAGAGCGGGGACAGGAGTGGGGGTCAGAGTTGGATAACAATAGCACCAAGGATGGGGGACCCCGAGCAGAGCTCATCAGCCAGCGCCCACTGGCCCTCGAACACATGTAAGGAGTCAGTAGATGCCATCTGGTGAAAATGCCCGCAGACGTGATTAGATAAGGGATAGGAGAATGGCCCCAGAGTCCCTGTTGAGACCCCCAGCCGGAGCCTTCTTCCTGGACAGGCCTATTTGACATGTTTTGTGGACATGGGCCTTAGGCCCACAAAGCAACAGTTAGTGCCCCTTGCTAATAGAGGGGGCTATTGGATACGTGTCAGTTGTTGACATGGGACAAAAAGCAAAGCAGGGATGGGAGTGAAGGTTGTAGGTTAAAAATGAGTGCACTGAGGGGGACATGGGACAGTGTCTCGAATGAGTCCAAGGAGCCAGTGGTGAGTGGACCAGTGAAACTCTGCCCGGAGATGCGAATGGACGAGGGACAGGAAACTGGCTGCATGATCCCTGGGGGGTTCTCCCACCCAGAGCCTCCTTCCTGATCAGATAGATTGCTAATTTGGCTAAGGGCAGGGGGAGGTTGACCAGGAGGTCCCGGGACTTAACGGGGCTGTGGATAGGGAGAGCATAAGTGAAACGATGCAGGAGTAGTGCAGCCAGAGCCGCAGCAGGAAGTCCTAGAGGGGGCTGCAGCCTGGCACTCTTCAGGCAGGCACGAGCCAGGGTCTCCCTCTGATCGCAGAAGGGGCAGGAGCTGGGGGCATCCATAAACTGCACCAGATACATGCCCATAGCAATCGCTCCATGGAGGAGCCAGTAGCTGAGGTCCCCTGGAGGATTGTGGGATCAGGGTGGAATATAAGCTTGTCCACCAGGCTGGGAGATGTAGGAAGTTCTGATTAGTAATAGGAGGAGCCAGCTTTAAAATAGTTGTATATATATTTGTCTATATCTATCTTCCCTTGCTTGTCCTGTCTAAACAGGTTGCTTTTGCAGATCCTGGCTCTCCACTGACTTCGGTCATACGTATTTTCTTCTTCCAACTCCTCTCATGTTCCTCTGCACTATCTCTCTCTATCTCATCTTTGGCCTTCCTTTTCCCCTTCTCCCTGGTAGCGCCATTCTGATAACTTTATTCCTATGTATTCTTCTGGACTCCTTTGAACATACCCGTACCATGCCAGTCTTCTCTCTTGTACTTTCTTAGATGCCTCCGCTACCTTCACCAATCCTCTAATGTAAGAATTCTTCACTTTATCCATCTTCGTCACTCCACCCATCCGTCTGCGCAGTCTCACCTCTGTCACATTTAGTCGTCTTTCTCGTGTTTTCTTCATGGGCTGTCTTCACTCCGTACAATAGTACTGGGCACATGGACGTCTTGTAGACTTTCCTCTTCAGCTCCACTGATAATCTCCTGTCACATAATAGTCTTGTCACCGATTTCCGGTTTGTCCACCCTGCTGTTACTCAGTGGTTCAACTCTTCATCTAACCCTGCTGACCGGTTGACCTCACATACTTGAACTTGTTAACTTTTCAAACATGTTTGTCATTGATTATCACATTTCCAACATCAGGTATCTCAGAGAAATCACAGTAAATGTATTCCGTTTTGGATCGACTCATCTTCATTCCTCTTCCCTCTAGCACTTCCATTGGTCCAAACCAGCTTGCACTTCCTCTAAACTCTTGGCGCAAATGACCATGTTGTCCACAAACATGTTCCACGGTGGTCTCCTTCTTATTTGTTCAGTAAACACATCCATCGTGACCGCAAATAGGAACGGGCTCAAAGCTGACCCTTGATGAATGCCCATCTTCACCTCAAAACTCTGTCTCTCTCAAACTGCTCCTCGCTTTCGTTGTACATTTGCAATATATGTCCTCAGTGGTTCTGACATATTTCTGCAGCATATCCTTAACTTTCAGACACTTCTATTTCCTCCCTGGATATGTGAACATAGGCTTTCTCTAGGTCAATGAAAACAAAACGGATATCTTTACAACTTTACATGTATTTCTCCATCATTTGTCTTATTGCAAAAACTGGATCCCTGGTACTTTTCCCTGGCATGAATCCATATTAGCCTTCCCCAGTGACCACCTTAGTCCTTACCCGATTCTTCACCACTCTTCCCCATGCTTTTAAAGTGTGAGCCATCAGTTTGACTCCCCAGTATTTGCCACAGTCCTGGATGTCACCTTTCTGCTTGAGTATTGGCACCAACACACTCCCTCTCCATTCATTTAGCATCTTCTCCATTGCAATTATCACTTGAAATGTCAACTCTGCCATGGATGAGCAATTCTGCCCATCCATTGCTGGTCCCAAACTCAGATAAAGGAGGAGAGTTAGCATCAGGAAGGTCATCCGACTATAAAAACCTCTTCCAAATTATCATGATGCGGATCTGTATATATCTTTATATATCTATATTTATCTATCCATAGATCAATTGATCTATCGATCTGTCTGCCTTTATAGATGTATGTGTATGTATGTATGATAAATAAAATTAACCAAAATCATGGGAGTCATGGAGACTACTTGGTGAGGGCTGTGTCACATAGGTCAGACTAGATGACTATTTTGGTGCCTTCTGGCACTAGGGAAAAAGGGAAAAAATAGTACATATATTGCTGTTGTCATTTATTGTATGCTGCTCTGAGCCTTTCTTGATAGTGGGATATAAATCTAAATTTTAATAATAATAATTGTAATTATTAAAAAACAGTAATTATATATGGTATGAGAGATCTATATTGTTTCTGTTGTTGCTGGTTTTATTATTTAGATTTATACTCTCCTCTGTCCAACTGCTATTGTCCAGAATAAAAAAGGGGTTTTTTGAGCCTGAAGTGTGATATTTTTCCGGCATTTGTCCTAGTTCTAGGAAGGACTACTTTTCTTTAGGTTTTGAAAATTAGTATTGATTTCTTTTAAAAAGCAAGAAGAGGTAACATAAATATGTATCCAGACAACAATAAATCGGTTTAGCTAATGAACATTGATCGTACATTACAGGAATTAAATTAAATCTGATCTTTTTAATTTTTAGCTTTAAATTGAAAAGAAAATGTCACTTTATGACGACCTGGGAGTCGAGACCAGCGACTCAAAAACAGAAGGCTGGTCCAAAAATTTCAAACTGCTACAGTCCCAGCTGCAAGTGAAGAAAGCAGCTCTTACGCAAGCAAAGGTACAGGTACCGCTGCTCTTGATGACTTATTATGAATACTTTTTAGTTTAGTTGGTTTGGGGGGGGGTTTCCCCCTCCCTAAAATATTGCCCACTCTAAGCAGAATTTTGCTTGTACAGTGTACACCAATGCAGTTGATTGCCTTTACTGCATAGGTGTTTGCCCACATTGTCAGGATTTGTATGTTTGTTGGTATTGAGCATTTCTGGTAAAAGGGAACACAATGAAGTGTGTGTTGCACATAGCCTCTGGCAGGGAGATTCTTTCTAAACACAAAGTAGAAGTAATGTGTATAGTATAACTGTGGATTCCTTAAACAGCAGATTTCAGTCCTGGCTTGGAACCCAAAATTGATGTTGAGGGTAGAATAGTTAAGCACTTCTTATAGTGGAGTTAATAGGGAAGATGGTGGCTGTCTTTTATAATTTTTGGTATTGACCTGCTTGCATCATTTCTTGCTTTATGTTCTAAAGTCTTCCTTACACCGCAGTGATTCCTGGCAGTACTGGTCAAATTAGAAATTGATACAGAAAATATTTCCAGCAGGCTCAAATGGAGGCAGAGGAGATATAAACTAATCATTTGAGGAGAAGCTAAAGAGCAAGTTTATACCAGGCTGTCTTTTCCTCTATGTTTGTTACACTAGGCCTTTATCACTCTAATTCTTTGCTCAGTGTTGTTTCATGTGGTCCAGTCGCAGCTTGGTGCTTTCGGTCTCTGTAGGATCCTGCTCCCATAAAAATCAGTGCCAGAAACCCTTCTTGATTTCAGTGGGGGTAGCAGTAAGCCCTGGAAGAATGAATAGTACAAGGAATCTATATTTTTTACTTAGGTCTGGGCCTAGAGTTTACTGAGTATAGACATAGTACTATCTTGAACACTGTGCCACAGGTGCACAAATATGATATTAAAATATGCAACTGCATAGATCCAGCTCTACTAGAAATATTGAGGAAGACCTGCTAGTAAAACAAGACAAGTGGTATGGGAGGTCTGTGGGCAAAGATTGGGACCTGAGATGGATTTCATCCACTTCCAGATTTTCTTAAAATTAGAACACGCTTTATTCAGAGAGATTGAGCAAATCACCATTTAGAAAAAAGAGCATATTGCCTTCCTCAGATATTCTGTATTTCTGTGCTTCTAGAGTCAGAGAACAAAACAAACAACGGTGCTTGCTCCAGTGATAGACCTGAAGCGAGGAAGCTCTTCTGATGAGAGGCAAATTGTGGACACGCCACCCCATGTGGCACCAGGGCTAAAGGTAAGCTCACTCTATCTTGTAGATCCAGCAGTTGGCATCTGATTCTGAGCTCTGATTCTCCTTCACCCTTTGGAGTAGTTTGCATTTTCCTTCCTTAGTAATGTTGTTCTGCGGATCAAAGGTGCCTTTATTTATCGGTCTTTCTTGTTCCGGTTTGTTTTCACCAATGAAAATTCCAGCTTAAACATAGATTGTTTATCTACTCATTAAAGTACAACTCTGCATGCATATAGTGCCTTTATTCTGGAAAGCTCAAAGCACTTCATAAATGGAGAATTCTGAGAGGGAGATACATAAGTAGCAATTGCATTTTGATCCTACCAACCTTAGGAAAAAGATGGGTATAACAACCAGAAAAAAATAAAAAAAGGGCCCTTCTATTCTTACAATGATGGGGCTTCTTAATTAAGCTGTTTGGGTATCTCTTCTGAAGTAAATACTACTTCCTGCTAATGTATGAATGTTGATTGTTGCCTTACTACTGTATTTACTTGGATCTTTGATGACCCTTAGTTTAAGATTAAATTCTATACATGGAACATTTGTACATTTGTTATAGTTTTCCATGTATAAAATCGAATTATTTGGGGGTTATCTTTAATTCATCCCTCTACCATTGCAGGGGGGCAGGCAGTGTGGAAGCAGGTGGTGTGGGGAGGTCAAGCAGCTTACCCCCTGCTTGTGCCTGCTACCTCTGCTCCCTCCCCACTTCCAGCCCCCCTATCCCCAAGTCTCTGCTATTCTAGCCTGGGGCACTGAACATGGCCTCTGTAGCAGCTGTGTGGGCTGCATGCCATTGCTGTGGGGCTGGTTTGGAGCCATGTTCAGTGCCCCAGGCAAGAACAGGAACAGAACCTGGTGGAGCATATCGATGGTAAGTGGGGAAGGGACGGTGGAGGAACAGAGGCTTTGTTTGGGGGGTGGGAGATGGGGGAAGAGGCTGTAGTGGGGAGGTGGCAGGGGGGGACAGGCAGAAGCTGCTGCTATGACCTTGACTCCAAGTGAGGGCTGAAGCCCAAGCCACAGCAGCCATTTGCCCTCTACCACCCTTGCACTCGATTCTAAGACAAGGGGCTTTTTCCTTCATGTTAAATGGGGAGGGCTTCATTTTAGAATCAAGTAAATACAGTAGTGTTGGTCCACACCAGATTAGTAGATAGTAACGGATGCATCTTTTCCATAATCATGAAGGCATTCTTAACTATGCTAGTCTGACTGCTCTGTCTTATTTTCTGTTCGTAGAGAGGAAAGAGACCTTGGGTAAAACTTTGGCTTTGAAGTCAGTGGAGAAGCTTCCGTTGACTTCATTGAGGCCAGGGCTTCACGTTCTATTGCAGTGGTTCTCAGGGTGCCGCAGTGCAGGCACCTGCTGCCATGTGGCAACAGCCAGATAAAATTGCCCTGCATGCATGCTTCCTGCATTAGGGCTTTGAGCTGGCAAGTGCTGCAGCCCTTCCTGGTGCCCCCTCCCTTGCCCCAAGCTCCTCCCCTAAAGAAGCACTCAGGACTTTTCCACCCATGTGCCTGTGTCTTGAAGAAACGTTAGTGTGTGGCGGACTGGGAAGAGCTACACAGCATGAGGCGCAGCTCCTGCCTGCTTTAGGCCTATCGGAGCCATAAAGCAATCTAGGAACCAGGATTTAGGAAAGGTTGGAAGAACCAGGATTACTTAGGCTTGTGCACACATTCAAATCATCCACATTCAAACCATCCTGAGAGAGAAACTGACCTGTACAGAAGTTCAAACGGAGAAGCAAGGAGCCCCCAGTGCGGATGCTGGGCTGTCAGGGGTCCCTAGAGCTGCCCAGAGAGCTGTGCAGGCTTTTTTTTTTTTTCTTTCAACTGAAAGTAGGCAGGGATTGTCAGAGTCAGGGAAAGTGAGAGTAGGGTCTATGCACTGTGTTCTGCTGGCCCCTTAGCTGGGACTGACCAACAGAGGTGCACTGATACATCGATCCATATCATATTGGCACCAATAATAGGAAAATTGACATTATCGACAACTGGATTTTTTTGGCTGATGTTGCCGATAGATGCTGTGTGCATACGTGCACCCGCATCATGCATGCAGGCAAGAGTGCAGCTCTGCAGCTTGGAGAGCAGCGTCAGGCCAGTAAGTCTGGGGCAGGGGAAGAGGTGGGGCGGAGGGAAGGGGCGTTTTGGGGGGGGGGTGCAGATTGAGGTCCCCACGGTGAAGGAAGGAGTGTGACTGGGGCGGAGGCAGGGGCTGCACAGCTGGGGTAGGGCAGAGTGGAGCTGCGGCTCATCTGGGGATGCAGGGAGGCAGCTTTTGCCACTGCATGCATCCCTGAGGGAGCCATGGGGGACGTGTGCCCCCCCCAGATCTGCGTGCAGGGCAAGGGCCAGTTGCGCACTTGTGGCTGGTGCTGGGCTCTTCCAGGTTGGGGGACTGGGCTGGGGCTACGCTTGGGGCAGGCAGGGTGGACACTGGCAGCACTGGGAGGAGGGGCTATGGAGTGGGCTATAGTCACCCCAAAATTTGCCATAGCCTCCCTCCCAGTGCTGCCACTGCCTGCTCTGAACCTAGTCTTGGCCCAGTCCCTCCCCTGCCTGAAAGGACCTGGCACAGCCTGTGGCCCCATGCATGCAGCGCGCAGCCCACCCTTGCCCTGCACACAGATCTGGGGGGCATACGCCTCCCATGTCTTCCCCAGGGGTGCATGCAGCGAGGGGAGGCCCCTGCCCTGCATCCTCCAGGTGAGTCACTCCTCCCCCCCCCCCCCACAGACTTACCAGCCTGATGCTGTTCTCCAAGCTGCCAGGCCACATACCAGCTATTGGAGCGGTATTGGCCAATATGTCTCATTAATAATCGGCCATCAGTATCGTCCCAAAAAATCTTTTTTGGTTCACCCCTACTGACACATGCTCTCCCTCCCCAGATAGGAGGGGGAGAGAGAAGTTTTAAAGCACAGTGGCTGCTCATACAGGAGTTTTGTCTTCAGAGAGAGATTCTCCGGGAGCTAGTCCACTTAGGTTGTTCTCGAATTATTTTTTTCCCCGGAGTGACCACTTTTACTTTGGGAGAAAAATTACAATTAGCATACACTCATGATTTCCTCAGAGGGAGCAGGGACTCTTCCTGGAGAAACTGAATGTTTGTCCAAGCCCTTAGTTTGGAAAAGAGAAGATTGAGGAGGGATTTGATGACTCTTCAAAAACCTAAAGGATGGCGATTAAGAGGATAGGGATAAACTAGGTTCTGTGGTGCATGGGACAGGACAAGGGATAACGGTTTTAAATTATAGCAAGGAGAATTTAGGTTGGATAATAGGAAGAAGTTTCTAATAATAAGGATGGTTAAGCCTGTGAACAGATTACCTGAAGAAGTTGTGAAATCTGCATCCTGGGAAGTTTTTAAAAGAGCACGTTAGACAAAGACTAGTCTGATTTAGCCAGAGTGAAGGGTTGGACTGGATGACCCTCCTTGAGCAAAGAGTTGGACTGGATGACCTCTGAGGTTCTTTCCTGCCCTGTTTTTCTTAGATTCTCTGATATTATTTGCAGCTCTTAGCTGAACAGTCTCGTTGATAACTACTATTTTTTTTTCCCTGAAGGATCCTGTACCTAGTGGTTTTTCTGCAGGAGACGTGTTGATTCCTTTGGCTGATGAATACGATCCTATGTTTCCCAATGATTATGAGAAGGTAGTAAAACGCCAGAGGGAGGAACGACAACGACAGCGAGAGCTGGAGAGGCAAAAAGAGATTGAAGAAAGAGAAAAGTAAGGTTTTCAGTTGTATTCCTAAGGGGAAATATTTTTGATATCCAGCCAGTTAGTGAAAGTAAATTAATTGCATGTTAATATTTCTTATTCATGGCTCCTTGAAACATAAGAAAATATTCCTGAGTCCATTCACTCAACAGCTCTGATTTCTGTACTAGTGTATTTTAAGTTAGATTAATTTTATGGGCTGGTTGGGGAAATAATTGCCAACCATTTTAATGAATTATTGAAAATGCATTCAGTTCGTAATGGACATAATGGACTCCATTTATTATGGTGTGAATCATCTAAAGCCAATAATGACAGGAAGGATAACCCAGACTCCTACATAGACTAATTCCCACAGCCTTTCTAATCAATTAGAATCCTTCCGCTTCTGGCTGCAGTAGTAGTGAAAGAGGATTGCCTGGTCTTTCATTGGCATGAATAGTTACAGGAATGTGGATAAATATTACCAGAGTTTCACTATTGCTTTCTTCTACTTTTTTTTAACTTGCAGTATGTACCTTGATCATTTTATAGTAGCTTCTCTTTATTTTATATGAACTCAAAGAGGGGAAAAAACATAATAAGCTGGTAGATCTGAAATATCAAACGATCCATATTTCATAGAAGTAGGGTTGGAAGGGACCTTGTAGATCTTCAAGTCCGACCCCCTGCCTGGGCCGGAGGAAAACTGGGCTCAAGTGACCCCAGCCAGGTAGGCATCAAGCCTCTTCTTAAAGACCCCCAGGGTAGGAGCCAGCACCACTTCCCTTGGAAGTTGGTTCCAGATCCTAGCCGCCCTGACTGTGAAGTAGTTCCTACGGATGTCTAATCTAAACCTACTCTCCAACAACTTGTGGCCATTATTTCTTGTTATCCCGGGGGGCCCTAGGGGAAACAAGGTCTCCCCCAAGCCCTTCTGGTTCCCCCTAGTGAGTTTATAGACGGTCACCAGGTCCCCCCTCAGCCTTCTCTTGTGAAGGCTGAACAGGTTCAGGTCCCGTAGCCTCTCATTGTAGGGTCTGCCCTGCTGTCCCCGGCTCATGCGGGTGGCCCTCCTCTGGATCCTCTCAGTGCTGTCCACATCCCTCTTGAAGTGGGGTGCCCAGAAACACAGTACTCCAGCTGTGGCCTGACCGGTGTCGCATAGAGGGGGAGGATCACCTCCTTGGCCATGATTGAGATGCCCATGTGGAGAGATGAGAAGGTCCGGTTCGCCCTGCCGACCGTGACCTCGCACTGTCGGCCCATGTTCATGTTGGAGTCAATAATGACTCCAAGATCCCTTTCTGCCTCCGTGCTCTCAAGAAGGGAGTTTCCCAGTTTATAAGTGTGCTGGTGGTTACTACTGCCCAAGTGCAGCACCCTGCACTTGTCAGTATTGAAATGCATCCTGTTTTTGTTAGCCCACCCCTGCAACCTATCCAGGTCTTGCTGCAGTCTTTCCCTCCCTACTAGTGTGCCCACCTCACCCCAAATTTTGGTATCATCAGCAAATTTAAACAGGTTGCTTTTTACCCCATCGTCCAAATCGCTGATAAAGAAATTGAACAGCGCGGGCCCAAGGACCGAGCCCTGGGGGACTCCGCTGCCCACTTCCCCCAGGTCAAATATGACCTGTCCACCACCATTTAAAATGATTAATCAAGATTTCACTGTGAGATTAAAATATATAAAGCTGCAGTAAGCATACGTTTTATTGGGGCATCATATACTTGAGTACAGGGGGATCTAGAAAATATATTGGGAGATACTGTTTCTGAAATATATGATTCTCTTGATTTTTGGCTTGTCGGGTCTCTTGGTGATGCTTAACTGCAGAACTATTATTCTTAGTACCTCATAGGACAGTTTTGGTGCCTATGCTGAGAATACAGTCTTTTTCCTTTGAGGCTGTATAATTTGTAAATGTTTTAAGGATGGGAAGGGGAGTGTACCTTTAGCAGGTTTGCAGATGACACCAAGCTGGGGAGAGTAGTAGGTACACTGGAAGGTAAGGCTAGGAATTACAGCGACTGCAACAGATTGGAAAATTGGAACCAAAGAAATCTCATGCAGTTCAACAAGGACGAGTGCAAAGTCCTGCACTTAGGACAGAGCAGTCCCATGCACCGGTGCAGGCTGGGGGTGACTGGCTGGGCAGCAGTTCTGCAGAAAAGGACCTGGGGGTTACAGTTGATAATAAGGTGGATATGACCAATAGTGTGTCCTATTTGAGAAGGCTAATGGCATACTGGACTGCATTAGTAGAAGCATTGACAGCAGATCAAGGGAAGTGATTATTCCCCTGTATTCAGCACTGGTGAGGCCACATCTGGAGTACTGTTTCCAGTTTGGGCCCCCCACTCCAGAAAGGATTTGGACAAATTGGAGAGAGTCCAGTGGAGGGCAGTGAAAATGGTTCGGGGGCTGGGACACATGACTTGTGAAGAGAGGCTGAGGGAACTGGGCTGATTAGTTTAGAAAAGAGGAAACTGAGTGGGGACTTAATAGCTGCCTTCAACTCCCTGCACAGGGGCTCCAAAGAGGATGGAGCTGGACTGTTCTCGGTGGTGGCAGACGACAGAACAAGGAGCAATCGGCTCAAGTTGCAGCAAGGGAAGTTGAGGTTAGATATTAGGAAGAATTTTCTTACTAGGAGGGTAATAAAAACACTGGAAAAGTTTGCCCAGAGAGGTTCTCAAATCTCCATCTTTGGAGGTTTTTAAGATGTGGCTAGACAAGGCCTTGGCTGGGATGATCTAGTTGGGGATGGTCCTGCTTTGAGCCCTTCCAGCCCTAATTTTCTATGATTCATAGATAGTAGGGCTCGTAGGGACCTCTGGAGGTCATCTAATCCAACCCGCTACAAGACCATCCCTATCCAGACCATCCCATACAAATCCCTGTCTTACATTTCTAGAACTATGCGAACAGCTATGTGATGCATAGGTACCTTTCCTTTATTTTTTAAAAGAATGCTGTCTATAACTTTATAACCCAGAATAATTTTATATTATTTTTAAAAGTATGTCCAGCGTATTATGTAAATTATATAACTCGGTTTTGAAACAAATTTTCAAAAGTTTTTTCATCCTAATTGTCAGGCTGTTGTCAATTGGAGCTTACATGATGAATGTTTCAGTTGATTATAAATTAATGATCCCAATCCATTCAGGAGAAGGTCAATAATGTGGCATTCAGCAGAGATGCTAATAAAGCAGGATGGCAAGCTAGCATCTTTGGTTATCTCCTTTGTAATTTCTTTCTGTATTTCTTCCACTGTAACTATCCAAGCTTGGGTGGATGCTGCACACAGATATACGAATGCGGGTGCTCGTTCTCATGCATTCTAATTGGCTTAATTTCAGCATGTGTAAGGATGAAGCTCTGTTTGTGGGCTTGTCTGATGTTTTAAAATGATTTTTCCAGGAAGGAATCATGTTTAAAAAAGATAAATTGAAAAAGTAAAAGTAAGTTAAAATGAATGAAAGGCTGCTTACCTTAGATACCTTAGGTAGCTCTAGCTGATGATAGGGATGTTATAGATGCAGATTAGAAAACTGATATAACTCACTCAACAAATAAGTCTTTGAAATGTAAGGAAAGAACAACTTATTGTAATTCCTGTTCTCATTTTTAGGAGACGTAAAGACAGGCATGAAGCCAGTGGGTTTTCAAGAAGACCAGATCCAGATTCTGATGAAGATGAAGACTATGAAAGGGAGAGAAGGAAAAGAAGTAAGAGGGAGAAGGATTTGTCTAAACTCTTTTCTTTGGGTAAATCAAAGGCTTTGCAGTCCAGCTCTGTGTTCTTGTGCCAGCTGCCTTTCTTTTACCGCATTCAAGAAGTCCGGTTCCCCTTGGAGCTCTAGAATACATTGGTCACTTTTATGAAGCGGCTGCTTTAGTAATAAAGCTTCTTTTCTTTTCTTCACAGGGGGAGGGGGGAAACTACAACCTAAGTACCTGTGAAACACCCTTTTTACACTAGTTTGTAGATTTCTAAATGTAAATTCCAGTGAAGAGGAGAAATGAGATCATTGTAAGGGCTCATTTTTAAGATTAAGCTTAACGACTGTAACGATCACTTTTACTTCTTAAACCTTTGGGATCTAAATTGTAAAATATGTATCCGTGGTTAGATGTGTGTCGACAAAGTAGCAAATTAAACCTCAGCTGTTCTGAATTACGGTAGCGAATTTACAGTGGATAATCCAGACGTATGTGCAACAAATTGATAATTTATGCATTTTATGTTTAGAACTACTTTGCCGTTAAGGATTTCATAGCTTTAAAGCTCTTATTTTTCCTATCCCTGTCTGAATTTTTTTGGGGAAAAAAAGTGTTTTGTCAGCTTCATTATTGCCAATTAACCTTAGAGTAAATATAGATTTTAATAAAGTTAGGACACCAGTTTAAGGCAACTTTATTGCATAATTAATTGATGGTTTTGTTAATGACAGATACCAATTATCTGCACTCAGATTTCCAGTCAGTTTGTTTTTATTTTTGCTTTGGAGCTTATTCTTTTATTAACAATGAGAGAAAAAAATGTGAGCACTGAGGACTTGTAGGGGTCCTGCAGGTACGTATGTATGAGCTTCAGTCACTGCATTGATGAGATTTATTATCCTGCCTGACAAAACGCATCATCTGCATGAATGTACATCTACATTCATGCGACTGCTAATTTTGTTTGCAGGTATGGGCGGAGCTGCCATCGCACCACCTACTTCCCTTGTTGAAAAGGACAAGGAACGTATGTATATCCAGATTAGTAGAATTAACATTTACATTCTCTTAATCCTGGCAAATGCATTAATTCCTACTTGATCTTTTTACAAGCTGTAGACAAAATGCACCATTGTCCTCTCACAAGTACGAAAATTATTGGCTTCAGTGGAACCAGTGCAGGTCCTATGGGAGGGGACTGCTGGGAGCCCCTGCAGGAAATGCATGCTCTTCAGAGTTGTTCTTCACAGGGGTTCTTTGCATTGCCGGAGAAGGGCTTGGCTGGCAGAGCCATGATGATGCACATCACATCCACTGTTTTTATTTTACACGTTGTGGGGTGTGCTAGGAATAGATTTCTACAGGTAGACCTTTAGCTGCAGAGCTGTCCCACTCTAGATTGTAGGCTATTTTTCTTCCCCCACATTGCAGAGTACCCTTCTGCATAGTTTTTTTTTCAAGGGGCTGCATATAAAGAGAGAATGTTACCCCTTCTAAAGTGAAGGCTTGATATGGTTTGCAGTTTCTCAGTAAGTTTAGATGGAAAGACAGGGTTGTATTATGCATTCTGCCACTGGGTGGCATAACTGCACTAGGAGAGCCGAAAATACTCCAACAGTTCTGGGCCATTTTGTTTTGTTGCTTTCGTTTTTAATTTAAGATAGCTAGCAGCTTGTTACGTGGATTACTGTAAATATGAGTGTATTTGAGAACTCTGTACACGTCAAGAGCTCTTTCCTTTTGGAATTCCTGAACTGATTTATAACAACTTAAACAAATAAATATGTAAAGTTTGGTTAAATTAGGTGGGGATACATGTATTTGAAGTGTGTAAACATTAGACAGAGAAGAGCTGTTTAAGCCGTATCATTGAGAGGAATTGAATACAATCAAGGAAAGGCAAATATAGGCAGGCAATCAGAAAAAATAACCTAAGGGTAAAAGCTAGTAAACTGTGAAATGGTCTTATAAGAGAACCTACTGTAAGCCATATTACTTGTGACACATAAGTGGATTGGACAAGCCATGGAAAATGATGCTGTAGCAAATGATCTTGTATAGCAGATGGACTTGTCCTTTCTCATTTTCTAGGATTTCCCCAAAATGCAAGTCTGGTCGACTTTTTGCCAGTTATGTGCCAGGGTACAGACAGTAATCCCTTTAAAAAGAAATCATAGTATAAAGCCTGTTCACAAACTATCAAATGCGAAATCCAGTTGTGAACTAAATTTCTTATAATGCCTTCAGTCTGGTTTGTTGCTTTCTTTAGTTTTGCCAGACTCTTATTTTGATTTTGAGGCTGATGTTCTGTCTTCCACTCATCTGTGATTTTACGTCTGACAGGGAAAGCTGTTGTTTTAAAAGCTGTCAGTAACAGCAGATGAGTATTTTACCGAATGTTTCTGAAACAGCATCATCCATTGCATGGGGGTATAGGTTTCAGTTGCCAAATTGTATATTCCTAATTCTGTTTCTAATGAAAGAGT
>NW_005841853.1:4068498-4073418 GCF_000455745.1 Alligator sinensis | reverse complement strand
TAAGTTTGGTTCTCCTCTCAGAAGACTCACTAAGAGGAAATGACCGCTTCAGACTTCTGTTCTCCAATATGCAAACTAGTAAAAGACTGATAAGGAGAGATTTTGGAGCCATCGCTACGCATGGAAACAAACTCAGTGTTATATACCATACAAATAATCTTCCAAATATTTCAGAGTTTAAATCCAGTTACTAGTAATGGAGGCAGATGATGTAAGCAGTGTGGGTTAGGCAGACGCGTGGTCTGAGTTTTGTTTGCACAAAGACTACTTTGTCTTCCTCTGGAAGTGTAAGAGGCCTTAAAGGAGATGCAAAATACAATTTGCATGTGAAGAGGCCTTGGCATAAATAGGAGTTAGGTCCAAGCTACATTCATGGGAGATCTGAGAGTAGGCAGAGTTGAATATATAGTTCATCCAGATGAATTTTGACTAAACAGCAGATGCCTTATTTCTTCCAGCTGTAACATCATTTCCATTTGAAGAGGAGGCAAGACCTCGTGCTCCATCTGCTAAAGCAGCTATCCCTCCTCCAGTGTATGATGAGCCAGAAAGACCTCGGTCCCCAACAGGACCTAGTAATTCTTTCCTTGCTAACATGGGGTAAATATGTTTAATAGTTTATGAGAAATAGCTCACAGGATGTTGAGGGGAGATGGCAAAGTTTAAATGCTTATCAGCACAGAGAAGAATGCAGTCATTGCATGCATTACTTTAAGGTATATACGTGTAGTTCCTCCCAGCAGGTAATAAAGTATACAGGCAGACAAGGTTCTTTGAGTGAATCTGATATCTTCTATTAGACCAACTTAAATAGTTGGAAAGAATTATTAAACAAGCTTTCGGGTTCAAAAACCCTTCATTGGGCTAAGGAAGTTTCAGCAGTTGGTGTGTGCTCTTCGTAGATGGAATGAAAAGTAAAGAAGCCAGGGGCTGGGCTGGTATGCATACAAGACATCCCAGCCTGGCTTCTTTACTTTTCATTCTATCTAGGAAGAGCACACACCAACTGCTGAAACTTCCTTAGCTTGATGAAGGGTTTTTGAACCCGAAAGCTTGCTTAATAATTTTTTTCCAACTATTTAAGTTGGTCTAATAAAATATATCAGATTCACCCAAAGAACCTTGTCTGCCTATGTCCTTAGACCACCACGGCTACAACCTACACCCCTGTAACATAAAGTATACAGTGCATTTGTTTGAATTGGGCAACTTAATATGAGGAAGAATGGTAACTTTCACAGCAAGCCTAAGGGAGGGCAAAAAAGCCCATCAGAATAAATGTTTTATGACCTGTAAAAGCCAAGAGGTTTTTGAGACCGTTACATGTATATCAAGAATATCTGGAGTTGTTGCTAATTAACATTGACATAGTAAATATCCTACCTCAGGTCTTAAGCCAGTCTCCAACTGGTAGTGATCAGGAGGCAAGTGAATGTGAGAAACCTTGTACCACATCTGCCTGCTTAGGAGTCTTGCACAGTCCCCTGAAGCTACTGGTATTAGCCATTATCTGAGCCAGGATATTAACCTAGGCATCCCTTGAATCTTATCCAGTCTGCCAGTTTCTATGGCATGAAAGTCCAGCTGTATCTAACATAATGTAAGCAATTTTGTTGCCATATTTCCCTGAATCCAAGATGACTTTGAATTTCAGATGACCCACCCCCCAATAATTAGATTCTATATATCGAAAACTTATTAATTAGATTCTATACATGGAAAATTATAACAAATTATTGGGGAGGTCATCTTAAATATACCCCTCTTCCTCCCAGCCCTCACACTGCTACAGTAGGGGGTCAGGTGGCTGGGGACCACTTGTCCCCCCTGGCAGCCTGCCCTCTGCTGACAGTGCCTGTGCCCTTCCTGCAGCCTCTGTCCTCTGTGCAGCCTCTGCCTGATGGTGGACCAGAGGGCTAGAGGAGAGGGCAGAAAGCTGCTGGAGGGAGAGATGGAGGGAGGGCAGGCAGGCAGGCAGCTGCTGCAGGTTTGATTCTGGCCCCAACCCAGCTCTGGGCCAGGCAGCTGCTGCTGCCACCTACCCTTTTCCCATCCCTCCCCGCCCCCAGCTTGTACTTGACTTTAAGATGAGAGGCTTTGTTCCCTGTGCTGGTGGGGGGGAATGGATGAATTCATCTTGCATTTGAATAAATGTGGTATTCAACTTGTTTGTACCTATTTCCCTGTACTGTGTGGCCAGTGTTTGTGAAATGCAGTGATATAGATAGATGGTGACCTTTTCTAAATATTCAGGCTGCATTTAACAAGCTTTTAGGAGTTAGAATATTTTATATATTCTTAAATATCACGGTACTACTAAGCTAAGATGTGGATTGTATCATTCTTTTGTGCCAGCTCCCTGACAGCAAGTGTGAGTGCCATCTGTGCGCAACACTGGGTGTTGAAATGCAGCATCTGAAGCTTACTTAATGCTTTGGTCTGTGTTGGTTTCCTTTAGCGCTCCTGCAAAGTGAGTTGAGAATGTTGTTTCAAAAATCAAATGAGTGCTTACAAATCTTTCCTTTTTCTCTCTGCAGAGGCACAGTAGCGCATAAAATCATGCAAAAGTACGGTTTCAGAGAGGGCCAAGGGCTAGGGAAGCATGAACAAGGGCTAAGCACTGCGCTGTCAGTAGAGAAAACAAGCAAGAGGGGCGGCAAGATCATTATCGGTGAAGTTACAGATAAAGGTAACTCAGTTCCATTCCACAGGAAAGGGGAGGGGAGTACAACAAAGGGAGGAGGAATTTCAATCATTAGACTCAGAGTTATCTCTTGTTTCTATTTTATGTCATTCCCTCAAATGTGGGCTGCCTGTCAGAAATCGCTTGGCAACGTTTACTTTTGTAGAAATGAAAGAATCTAATTTTTAACAACCACACTGGTTCCTGATGATCTAATTATTTTCAGCTCTTTATTCTCTTCTCCATTGCTGTCCTCTGTTCATTCTTTACCCTCTCCTCAGTTCAGTGAGGGCTTTTCCTGTTTCTTCTTGCCATTTTACCCCCTGTTTAAAATATCCTCCCTGCACATGCTGGCTTTTTCTCAGTAGGTTATACCATGGGTATAGTTTCTATTTCTCTACTGCTCCCCACCATAGTCAGGTTTGGGGGGAAGAGGAAGGGAATGAATAAAGCCAAGAATAGGGCCAAGGACATTTTCCATCTGACCGTAGTATATGTAATATCGGCTTATTGCAGAGTCTGTATTTCAGCTTTAGTTTTGTGCCATTGCAGCAATCTGGATTGCTTGTTAAAACACAGCCAGCAGTTGCAGCAGTTCCAAATTGCAGTGCTGTGACTTAGTTCAGTGAAAGGCTGTTACGTGGCCATTGATATTTGAGAGACTCCATGTGGTTGTTCATAACTTAAATATAGACGTGTAGAACGAGTCCAATATAGGACTCCCAAATGAAAAGATGTTTTAAAACTGCATGCTGTGACTTACCCCTCTCTCTCTCTCTCTCTCTCTCTCTCTGTTAGATGTGGGGAAGAAATCTGATTCAAATCCATTAACAGAGATACTGAAGTGTCCAACTAAAGTGGTTTTACTAAGGGTGAGTTGAGGGATGTGTAACTTCGTATCTTCACACCTACGGTTTCTAGGACTATGTTAAAACATAAATCTTTCTCCTGCTATGGTGGGCCAGTGCAATGTAAACAGATCTCGGCCTCACCTAGGGCAGTACTGTGATTCTTTATTTGCTTTGGAATGTATCCAGTAGTTGCTTTAATCCTATGATTTGTGAGTCTTGGTGTATGGGTAGAAGAGAGAATTTCTTAGGGGCTTATTTCCAGTTTTGAAATACCTCAGAAGCATAAGGCTTTGTTCAAAATTAATTTCCTTAGAGTAGAATATATTGTAGCACAGCTTGTCTGTGCTGTATTAGTCTGTATTTTGGTTAATGTGACTTTGGCTCTATAAAAGAAATAACCAAGGATAGCGTTTTAGTGCCAGGTCACCGTATAATACTGTTTTGATGCTAGAATTGTGACTTATGCCTTCTTATGCTGATGCTTACAGTTCATTCATGGTTTCAGTAAAATACTCTTTTCATGGAAGTGTACCTAACAGTTCAAGATTAATCTGTTGGACTGCCTTTTCTTCCTTTACTTGCAGAATATGGTGGGGGCAGGAGAGGTTGATGAAGATCTAGAAGTTGAAACAAAGGAAGAATGTGAAAAATATGGGAAAGTTGGGAAGTGTGTCATCTTTGAGGTAAGAAATAATTTGCAGTCTCCTTCACCACATATCTGAAAGATTTTTAACCTTTTAGGAACTAGCCGGAAACTCTTAGCTTCATGTTGTTGAGACCATTTCCTTCCTGCAGCTAAAACCACAGTGTATCCAGAGAGTGGTTGAAGAGTTTTGACTTGCAGCAGGTTGGCAGCAGTGAATGTTATATCAGTTTGCACCACAGCTGATTTGCCCCTGCTCTGATCTTACTTTTACTCTTCCAGTAAAGCCCAATGTTTAAAGCTGTATTTTTGCCATTCTGATCAACTGCCCCTTTTTTCAGATTCCGGGTGCAGCTGATGATGAAGCTGTGAGAATATTTTTAGAGTTTGAGAGGGTTGAATCAGCCATTAAGGGTAAGAAAGATTGCACTGTAATTTCCTGTTTCAGGATGTTGACTTGCTTAAAACAGGTTTATTTTTTTAAAATAAAATGGCATTTAGCCACAATTGCTTATCTTGCTAAATCAATATTTAACAATCTGTTTTTCTTTTGGATTTCAGCTGTTGTGGATCTAAATGGAAGGTACTTTGGTGGCCGAGTGGTGAAGGCTTGCTTCTACAACCTGGATAAGTTCAGAGTACTGGATCTGGCAGAGCAAGTCTGATTTAACAGCAAAAAATAACATAGCTCAAGGTGTCACTGTTTTGGCAATCACATTTTCAGCTCTAGGCTGGGGAGAGAG
>NW_005841853.1:4068132-4068467 GCF_000455745.1 Alligator sinensis | reverse complement strand
GCATTCCTAGCAAACTGGAAACAAACCTCCTTAAATGGATTCTTACATTCATTGAGACTGACGCTTATTTTTGGTTGTAGAAAGTCCCTTGAAAATAAGATTCACATCTGTGTGTGTTGAATCGCACAAGTTCTGTTTACTGATTGGGAATCCTGGGGTTTTTTTCTTTTTCTTTTTGTTGCTTTCAAATAATTGCACTTTTGAAACCCAGTGCTGAGGAGATGCTTTATGCGTGTTTCCGGTTTCCTCATTCAAGTGCTTTAGTATGGAGCCCATTGTGCTGCATTTGCAGTGAGCAGCAAACTTCGGGAAAGGACCGTGGGCTCTGATGCTCC
>NW_005841853.1:4041739-4068101 GCF_000455745.1 Alligator sinensis | reverse complement strand
CTGAAATCTCTGCTCCGCTCATAAACCACCAGTTTCCATAATCCAAAGTGATGAGGGGATTTGGGACAGTCAGCCACTTGTCTGTTCTCTTCTGACTGATTGAGGATGTGTTTTAGAGGAAAACGCTGAACTCTAAAACCTGAAGAGAGAAGTGATAAGAGAAGGTTTCAAAATCCTTTTTTTCTGTTGGTTCAGGGTGGGTGCAATTTTATAATTTTAAACCCAGGAAAACAGGGAAGAGGAACCCATTCAAATCTTCTAACTTGTGTATGTAATATGAATGAGTTTGGTCTCCTGAGTGGACACTTCACAAGATCTTTACACTGTCAGGCATTATGTGTAATCTTTGCTTGAAAGAGCTAGGGCTGGTCCAGTAGAAGTACAGGTCGGTATTAAATTGCTGTGTGTATAACTCGGGGATCTTGTCTTCATCATATTTGGTTCTAGTCTGTTAACTGTTTCTCAGTTTACCAACATCAGATATGTCCACCAATTGTTTAAATGATTTTTTATGACATTTGTAATTCTGTTCTGCATTTAAAAGAGCCTAGCGGTTTGCACTCACTTTGCAATGCAGCGTGATGGAAAAAAAATCTTAGTATGTGAACACAAAAGATTCACAGTTGACAAAAAACACCAAAAAGCATGTTTCTTTCTTGGTTTGAATTGCACATAGCAGCCACTACCTTGTTTTATGAAACAGCATGTGCATTGGATCAGGGAATTTTTCCATTACCAGATGCAGAGGGATGAAGCATACAGATTATGGTAGAAGTGCCACTGGAATCGTACAAGATATGAATTCGATACCAGCTTGAGAACAGTCTAGCTTTTGGATGTGGAGCTACAGGTGTCTTTTTCCCGTTGTGTACATGTATTTTTACTGGGTGTAGAGCAGTACTTGAGCCATGGTGTTAATATTTTAAGTCATTGCCATTTTTAATTTTATCAGCTGACCCCTGTAAAACAAACTCTTGGTTTTGTTTTTTTGCGCATATTCTGTCTGTTTATTTTGCCATCAGTCTCTGTACAAATCTTCGTTTCCTGTTTTACAGGTTGTTTTTTTGTTTTTTTTTTTTAAAGAAAACCTTGTCTTTTACTAAGTGTGTGTATCTGCTTCTTTACTGTTTAAAAATGGCTTTTCTATCCTAAAGGATCATCCCTGTAAACCAGACATAGAGTGCATATGACCACGCTGGTACAGTCTCCGTGGGCATGCCTATACCACCTCTGGCAAACCCCTGGGAGTGCAGTGAAGAAACACGCCCTTCTCCCTCACTCTTGCGCGATGTCTGCCGAAGCCATGAAGTTTGGACTGTATAGAGGATTTAGCATGGTTCTGAGCATGTGCTCAGGCCTTCTCCAGCTTTCTTGCTTCCTGGCTCATGATCAAGACCTGCAAAGAGTTGGCTACACTGCCTAATTTCCAGGCTTTGGCATATGCTGAGCAGGAGCAAGTGGGCAGAACTCACTTCTCATCTCTGCTTATGATCTCGGTATGGGGGCAGTGTAGACAGGCTTTACTGGCAGTGATCGGAATCTGCTCCAGAAACCTTGACTCCAGTCATGAATGACTTGTTCTTGGTTGAGAAGTAGCCTTGTCTGCGATGAAAGCAGTGGCAGAAAATCTGAATTCAGTTTTTAGTTCTGCATTAATTTGCTCTATGACCTTGGACAACCTTGACTGAGCCTTGAGTATCTTGCATCTAAAATGAGGTGATTGATTAAATCCAGATAAGGGCTTACATTTTATTTGTTAAAAGTCAGATCATTAGAATAGTCATTGGAACTATAAAGATGCCCTGGCATTGGCATCCAGTTTAATTAGCTGACCCTGGCCTCAGAAGTCTTTTAAGCAATATAACATACTAATGTCTCTTGCTTCAGTAGATATTAATGCCCTAATTTTACTGGCCACAGGCACTTCTTAAATTTATAGGGGTACTGTCACTGTTCTGTGGCTTCCCAAAACACAAAACTCGAACTTGCTCTTCCCCTTCCTCTTTCCTGATATCAGAGCTACTGAAAGCCCCAGTTTTATCAAGTGATAGGTCTGAGCATCAATTGCTCATTATTGCAGGGGGAATTATCAGCCTAAGTGGTTAGATCAGCTTGGGCCTCTGTGCTCACAAAGCAAAATGCCCATCTTGCCCGCTATAACGATGCCAGTCTCTGCTTTGTTTCCCTTTTCTGCTTTTATCTTTGTTCCTCTTTCAAGTTCGTTTCCATGCAATTTATATTTCCCTTAAACCTGCTGCTTCTCTGAGGCCCCCAGACAATGAGTGCTGCTGTACACAATTTTTGTATTACTTTGATTTGAACACCCCCTCCCCATTCACACAGCTGTAAGGATCTTACTGGTCTTGTTTGTTCCAAAAAGTTTACAACGATAATCTATAGGAATGTAACAATGTTTGCACTGGACTTAGACTAGTTTTAACTAATTAAATTTTTTAAAAGTCACACAGGAATTAAATCTATTGCACAGGCCTAAAAGATATCATTTTAATCACTTTCTTCTAAATAAATGGTCTTTGAGTACTATACAAATGCACATTACAGTAGGGCTCAGGTTCATGACAGACTGAATACATGCTATGACAATACTAATACTAAAAGCATCATGGTTCTAAATGACTGTGATTCACTGTATTCAATCCAGTGTGTTTGGTCATTTTTCAGAGTTTCGGGTCTTTAGGCTAGCCACGTATCCTTTTGGAGCACAAATAGAGAATTGATGCTTTAACAAATGATTTAGTTTGTAAAAGTTCTAGGTTTGTTTGGAAATATTCATGTCTCCCCTTTGCTGTACTAGCCAACTGGTCCCACAAGACAAGTGTCAAAAGTATTTAACTTCTGAACTCCCATTGAATCAGTAAGATATAGGTGCCTAAAATACCATTTTAAAATCTGGCCCTGTCTTATTGTTACCACGTGTTCAGATGATCTTCTCTCTAACTTTTTCCGTCCAACATTAGCAACAGTTTTTTATCGCACCTTTTTGTAGTCCCCAGTAACTTCTCAAATTACCCGTCCCAACTTTTCTACCTTGGAGAACCCATAACATCAGCAGTCTCCCAATGCCTGGCGGGTGTTTGTGCCTGAAAGCTTGTATAGAACAATTTCCTCAACTATTTAGTTGGTTTAATAAAAGATACCACCTGTATCTGAAGAACCTTGCCTTCATATCTACATCTTCAACCGTTACTGTCTAAACATCTCTTACTACTTCCTGAGCTTGAAGTCTTGAAGCAATGCATTGCTTTTTTTTGTTGTAACACTTAGGGGATACATGGGTAATGCTTAAACAAAGGGTGAGAAGGATGAGGGTTGATTATCAGTTAAGGCGGATAATGGGCATTCTTTTGTTATCTTCACTTAATATTTGACACTTCCGGCAATAAAACCTGTTCTTTCTTAAGGGCCTAACTTTGAGCACCTAGGTGGGACAATAGTGCATTTAAAATACCCTAGTAAGTGACCAGGGATGTATTTGCTAGCTGTGTTGATCCGAGACAAAAATGCAAAAATCTAGATCTCTTGGTTCAGAAATGATACCTTTGAAGTTGGTCTAATAAAAGGTATCATATCTGAACCAAGAGAGAGAGATTTTTGCATTTCTAGTAAGTGACGTGATTTTTCAGATGTGTTGAGTCTGCTGTAACTCTTACCTGAGCCAAATTAGGAAAAATGGGGTATATTTTCCAGAAGCCAGCTTCGATGCCTAACTTCTGTAAAATAATCTAGCTTTCGGTTTAAGCCAAGAGATAACCAAGGATAAAGGTGGTAGCTGTGTTGGTCTAAAGGCAAAAGCAGTCGGCGTGGAAGAGGTGATATCTCTTATTAGACCAACTGGATAGTTGCAAAATATATATTTTTTTGCAACTATTGAGTTGTTCTAATAAATTATACCACCTCTACCACGCTGACTGAGATGACCAAGGAGGTTTTTAAGACCTGGGTACATAAAGCCTTGGCTGGGAAGGTATAGTTGGGGATGGTCCTGCTTTGGTCAGAGCACAGAATCCGAGAAAATGAGGGTTGGGAAGGGACCTCAGGACATCTAAAATTTAGATGATCTCTAGTCCCTTCCAACCCTCATTTTCTCTGATTTCTCTGCCTGGTACGGTGTGTGGAAATCAACCAGCAGCCAGCTGAGATTTACCAGCAAGTGAAATCATCTCATTTTTTGTCTTTAAACAGCACTGAAATGCTGAACTGCAAGTGGGACACCATTGTGCTAAGAAATAATACAACGAGGCAGTCCAAGCTTCGGAGAATTTATCGTGTAACTAGGCATGACAAAGACTGAGAGGGGGACAGGCACAGAGATGATGAGGCTTTCCCAAGGTTTCGCAGCAGGTCAATAATAAAGATGGGATTGCAGCCCAATTCTTTGGGGTTTACAAAATTGTTGCAATGTACCCATAAGGGGGTTCAGTTTTGTTGTAACTGTGGAATATGGCAACTCCTCAGCCTTGAACCTGCTCAGTTCTCTGTAGTCTAAAAGAAGTGTGTAATTTTTTGCTGCAATTCGTCTTAAAGTTACCTGTGTTTGAGTTATGTAAGGTTTGAAATCTAAACTCTGAAGCTTGCTGTGGGTATGAATGCCCAGCCTTTTTACCCGGAATACGGGGTGTAAAAAGGAATATGCAGTTAAGACAATGCCACTGGATCAGCAGGGTGTTGCTGTGTGGATAAACAGGCACCTTCATGACAGCTTCTGTCTTTAAGCAGCTCTTTGGTAATGAGATCAACGTCTCTGTTGAATGAGGCTCTGAAACCGGCTTTTTGTAAGGAAGAAAGCCACAAAGGGATTCCTCCTTTTTTTGGCTGACACAGCAACACCAGCATGAGAAGCCTCAAGTAGGATGAGCTGTGTAATCCCTATTCAATTAGGAGCAGGAAAACAAAATGCTCTGCAATTCCAAAATCTGCTCAGAAGGACATATTTAGGGGTCCTATTTTGAATGACCATATTTACTTGCATACCATATGCGCCCCCCTGGAAAGCAGCCGTACAAAACTGAGGGGAGGGATGTTTTAAGCAAGAAAGGTGATTTCTGTGCAGGGATGGAGGCGTAGGGACACTGAAATGACCTGCTGGGGCTGTGCTGCCTTCCCGGGTGCAGGAGGGGTAGAGTCAGCCGCTCGCCCTGTCCCTCCAGCATTAACCCTGTCACAGCTGCTGCTGAATTGGCAGCTCAGTGGCTATGCCAGGCTTAAAGCTCGAGCTTTAAAGCTGCAAGGAGAGAGTGAATAATGCCCAATTCCACTCTTCGTGAACGGGACTGAGAACGTGGAGCCATGGTGAGGCCGTGTGGCCTGAAAGACTTAAAAAAAAAAATCTTAATTCTGGCTTGCCAAAAAAAGGTATGTGTCTTATTTGCGGGGTGCCTGGGATGGTTACTTCATATAATCCTGTTTGAAGACCTGCATGCTGTTTACTTCCTCCTTAACAACAGGATGCTGTTGATTTCTCAGTGTCCACTATCACCCCAGAGTCTTTCCCGCACACCTTGGCTGCATCCAGATGAGTGCGGCTGTGCGGTACGTGGCACTGGAGACACATCTGCAGCGCCGCATACCCCACGTTCTGTTGTTTGTGCTGCAAGGGAGCAGTGAGGAGGGGGGTTTTTTTGACCCCTGGATATCCAGGGGTCGAGAAAAAAAGTGGAGGTGTGCACGCGGTGGTAGTGCGCACCACCTGAAGCCGGAGCCTAGCCACCCAGAGCAGCACTCTTGCTGCCGGACAGGCTCCACGCGACAGGATCACCACTGCTGTAGCCCTGGGAGGCCTCCCTTGACCCCAGGTAAGGCTGCTGGGGTCAGCCCAGTGCCTATCCCACCCAAGGTAATTTGCCGCATGTTAGCACGTGCATGGCCTGGGGACAACTAGCAGTGGCACAAGGTACGCTGCTACTAGTTCTCCCCAGAGAACCAAATGTCCATGCACATCTGGACATAGTTTCATAGTTTTAGGGTCGGAAGGGACCTAATAGATCTTCTAGCCCGACCTCCCGCCAGGGCGGGAGAACAACAAAAGAACCCTAAACAAAAACCAGGACTCAAATGAGTCCAGCCAGGTAGGCATCCAGCCTCTTCTTAAAGATCCCCAGGGTAGGGGCCAGCACCACCTCCCTTGGAAGTTGGTTCCAGCTCCTAGCCGCCCTAACTGTGAAGTAGTTTTTTCGGATGTCCAATCTGTACCTCCTCTCCATCAACTTGTGCCCATTACTACTTGTTATGCCAGCGGGGACTAGGGGAAACAGCGTCTCCCCCAAACCCTTCTGGTTCCCCCTAGTGAGTTTATAGACGGTCACCAGGTCCCCCCTCAGCCTTCTCTTGTGGAGGCTGAATAGGTTCAGGTCCCGCAGTCTCTCACTGTAGGGTCTGCCCTGTTGTCCCCGGATCATGCGGGTGGCCTCCTCTGGACCCTCTCCATGTTGTCCACATCCCTCCTGAAATGGGGCGCACAGAACTGGACACAGTACTCCAGCTGCGGCCTGACCAGCGTCGCATAGAGGGGGAGGATCACCTCCCTGGCTCTACTCGAGATGCACCTGTGGATGCACGACAAGGTCCGGTTAGCCCTGCCAACCATGACCTCGCATTGTCGGCCCATGTTCATCTTGGAGTCAATAATGACACCAAGATCCCTTTCCGCCTCCATGCTCTCAAGTGACCTTTGTGTCCAACCTGTCATCTTGAATCTCTAATTTACGTGGTTGCACTCTAAGTGTAGTTTGTACTTGGCCTCGTTGAATTGCATTCTCTTTATTTTTAATTGTTCTTCCATTTGCTCAGATCATTTTTAACTTATAATACTGTCCTTCCAACCTGCTTGCAGTCCATCCAGTCTTGCTATTGTGCAATAAGTGCGCTCTCTCTCTCATGAGCCAAGCAATTAGTGAAAATACTGAATCATATGGGACCTGGGCAGGCCTCCGCAGAACCCCACTTAATACATCCTTCCCCTTGGAGAGTGAACTGCTGAAACTCTTCCAAGTAGTTTTTCCAAACATTTGTCTTAGAGTTGTGTTGTCTACACTAGAGATCCTCCCTTGCTCATGAGACTCTCATATGAGACGGTATCAGAAGCTTTACAGAAGTCAAAATATATCATGTCTTCTGCTTCTTAGTAAGGCCTGTTATCTTGTCATAAAAGGAAATTAGGTTGGTTTGACCTGGTTAGGTCACTGGCAAATCCATACTGCATCTCATCATCCACCTCACTTAAAATAGCTGCGCTGCAGGATCACTTACTGGAAGTCTCAGCAGAGAGGTCAAGGGGTTGAATTGACAAGGCTGAATTAGTCTCTTAGCCCTAGAGATTTGGTTCCCTGCATGTCACTGCAATGGCACGGTATGGGAAAGCCTAGACCACACATGCTGGGCTTAACAGAAGATACAACTTTACGAGGCTGTCAAACCAGGCCTTTCTCAGACACTTAATTTATACAACCATTAAAAATAAATGAGGGAGAGTTTGTAAGATGGGAAGACAACAGGAGTGCAAATATAAATACATGGCAGTGCGGGTGCTTATGTGCAATGATGGATTGGGCTCTTAAGAGAACCTATGACTTTAGCAATGAAAGGCATTTGGCCTTAGAAGAGACATACAGATTGATACTACTAGAAAGTACACTCATCACATTAAATAGGCATTATGAGGACATTACTTATGAAAACAGGACACAAAAGATTGCAAGAATTTTGAAGCAGAAATAGCAAATACAAAACCCTCAGGTTGCAGACTGGCATTTTCTAAGCTGCTCGTTTGCAATTTCATACCACGGGGGAGTGTGGCTGTGTGACCGATAAGAAAAGGCTATAGGCCTGTCCTGCGAGAGAACGGGGGGAAGGTCCCCGAACAAGAAAAGAGTTATAAAGGATGGGAGAAAGAGAAACAAACATAGAAGTTAAAAAAATGGGAAAAGTATTTACCTCCAGCAGGAGCCACAATGCAGCGGGAGCAGAAGGAGAAACCTGTGCAGCTCGTTAGCCGCATCTTTATTTGGTTATGGCCGGCCGATGACGTCACCAGCAATCACCAGCCAGCAACAATAAAAATGGCCGGTGGAAGAGGAGTGGGGAGGTGGAGAGCAGGCCCGGGGAGTGTGGGGACGTCGGACCCATGCTGGGATTCCCACAGGGAGGAAGAAGCGGCGGAGGAGGAGTTAGAGGAGGCTCTGGACACCAACAGCAGCAACAGTGGCAGGGAGCAGACTGCCAAATCCGGAGGCGGGTTGGGAGCAGCTCCTGTAGCTGGCATGGACAGCAACACCCAAAGAGGCAGCGAAGGACGTGCGGAGACCCTCACCACAACAGGTAGGAGGATTGGGAGCAGTAGGGAGGAGGAGGAATTCTTCCCGTCGGGAGAGTCTTGGCAGGAGCTGTAAGAAGGGTCACGGAGAGACGGGGCATGGGTCCCAAATGGAGAAAAACAGCCAGCCTTACACCAGGGAGTGGCGAGGCACTTGAATTGGGATGTCCCGCAAGGGAGAGGAGCGGGGCAACACCGGACCCACTGAGGAAGAGAAAAGGGGGGTACGCGACGGCCACGACCAGGAGGCCACGAGTACACAACCCCGAACGATAGCCGGCGTGTAACTAGACCACAGGGAACTCGGCACTCGCTACCCTGGCGCATAGGAACCGGAGAGAGTTACCCTGATTCCTAGTGGTACATCAGATGCGTTGTCTTGTGTTTTTCTTTTATGTTTGTTGTTTGTGTTTTCCCCGAGATGAAGGGGTTGAGAGTCAGGAAGGGCTTATAGTAATAGAATGAGTGGGTATAAGGCTGTAGGATTTCATATTGGGTCTAGGTATTAAGGCAGGGTGCGCCCTAGTCGAACACAGTTTGCACGACCGGGACCTCCAAGCGTAGACGGCCTGAGATGGAATAAGGAAATCGGCCTCAGGGACAAACACACAGGATGGGAAGGAACTCGAGAGGCTCACCAGTGGTGTAAGAAGAGGCATATGGTCACAAAGATTGAACAATCCATTAAGGTGGCTTGAGGACGGGGTGTAGGGGTGGCGGAGCCCCGCGGGTGACCGTCAGGTGGATCACGCACCGCAGAAGAGCCCGGGTAGTCAACCCTCCACTGAGGTACATTCAAAGTCGTGGCAGGTAAGATGGGGAAGACTACCCACGGAGGGAACACCGACTCGGCAATTTGTGGGAACCCGCAAAGCGTATTCCACCCTGGACTTGAGCTAAGGCGGCACGGGACCGAGTATTCGAGGCCCGGCGGCCACAAGGCCAAATGGAAAAAAACTTGAATTTTGAAGTTCCAGCTGTCAAGAAGGAAGCTGGAGATTGGCCATGCCAATAGCTACTGCCATGCAGCTAAATGCTTTTGTTACCCGTGAAATATCATCGAACTGGTACTTGTTCTTGTCTGGTGCTTGTCTGTATAAGGGAAGGACTCCCTGGTGCTGGGTTGGAGCAGCGCACGCTTCTGACTTAGTCATTACAAGCCTTTGGCCATATAAATGAGCAAATTTCTGCCTGTTGATCCAGGGGGTTGTAGATTGGATTCTAGTCCACAAGGGACTAATGACACAAACCCAGAGTCATGGTTGTGTACGCACAAGCCTTTTCTAGCTGATGGTTCGTTGCCTTATGTGAAATGACTGTTGGTTTCAGCCCAGTTCTTTGGGGACAGTCCCAGAAATTAATATCTCCATTAAAATGCTTGCAGTGCTGAAGTCCTGGGTTAAAGGTCTAGTGCAGCGGTTCTCAACCTTGTTAGACTTCAGGCACCTCCTGTTAGACTTAAGACACCTGCTGGAAAATGCCAGCTCCTACCTTCCACTCATTTTCTGCCTACATAAAAATAATAGAGCCGTTCTTGTGTTGCAGAGAACTCGGAAACCCACACAACTGGTCAGAATAGTTTGGACCCTGTAGATTCCTATTTGAAATCTCTGGATTTATCTTGCAAATTGTGCTTTCACACCTCGGAGCGCTAATATTGTCCGGCACCCTTAAAAAGTTCTCATGGCCCCCCAGTTTGCCATAGCACCCTGATTGAGAAACAGTGGTGTAGCTAGTAAATGAAAAATGAGGTACTGAAGGGCATCTGTTACAGGCTACCCCGTCTCATAAGAAAACAGAAAAAGCCATTCCCTAAGCATCTTTCCATAACATGCAGGAAGAAAAATTGTGACTTCAACCTGGGGGATGTTTGCTGGACATCTCATGCAGCTGGTAACAACATCTCCTGAAAATTTCCAAAAATAATAGGTAATTTAATGCACAAATCCTTCACCCAGCTCAGGCTAACTCGTAACTTTTTGCTGTGTTGCACAAAGAATTGACTGAAGATGCACAGATCCTAATCTGAACGTATTTACCATGATGGAAAAAAGATCCTGGGTGCAAGATGGTGTGGGAGTGGCGATGAATCAGAAATTTAGTCTCAGGAATGGAAGAAAGGCAAAGTTAGCAGCAATGAAGATCAATAGGTAAATATTTAGGAGACGGGCAAAGAAACTTCCTGAAATGTCAGAGCTCAAAGAGCCTAAAAATGCATTTTCTTAAACACAAGGAATAGAAAACCCTTGGTCAGGTTTACCACTGCAGATGGTCAAAACAGCAAGGCAGAGCTGTTTTCTGGCTACTTCTTGCATCTGGGACAAAGCAGGAAGGAAGTACGCATCCCTTCCACATGAAGTGACGGGCAGGACAGAAACTTTCCCGCAGGTAACAAGGAAGCAGGACTCCTGGGTTCTTGCTCTGTGTGTGGGCAGACCCATGCATAATCTCAGAGAAACCTCTGTATTATTTCAAGCCTCTGTTTATACATCTCTAAAATGGGTTTAACAAGCAGCTTTAAAATGAGCTGAACAACAAACAAGCATCTCATGTTTTTAGTTGGAAGCTGTTGTGGATGGGCAGGTTGTCTAATTATAACAAAATATGTTTCTAAAAATAATCTGCTGTAGGAATCTTTTTGGAGATGTTTAGACTCTCCCTTCCTTTTCCCAGCCCCCTCCAGGCATTTCTTAGTTTTCCAGTAAGGAAGATGTAAATCCCACGCCCTTTCCCCATGAATTCTGAAGCTCTAATCAAAAACTTGCCTTTAAGGCCATCTTTCTTTTCTCCCAGCTGCCCTTAATCCAGTGGTCTAAAGGGATTGGGGTGGGGGGGGGAAGGAGGGTGTCCTTTATCATTTATTTTAATTAGATGATTTTTATAAGCTGAGTCTTTTGTTGCAAAAAAAAAAAAAAAAATGCTCGAGTCACTCAAAACCCAAATTTGCACACCTCAGTGCGGGGGAAATCACAAACATTTGGCAGGGTTTTAGCAGTGGAAAAAGGCTGGCTGAGTGTCTCTTATAGCTGTTCTCCATCTCTACAGCTGTGTAGAAAGCTCAAGGCTCCTGAGTCTCAAAAGCAGCCTTTAAGGATTACCTCAAACCACGCAGCAGAAATAGCTTGTAACAAATATGATCCCACCATTCATCACTCTCAACAGCTTCTTGGCGTGCCTGTTACCCTACTTAGGCTGTTTATGATTTGCTTTCTTTCTGGCCAGGGAGTTTCCTGCATTTAAAATGTGGGCAGTGCTGCTCAGTGCTTGTATCATCCTGCCTGCAGGAGCTGAAATGTGAATGGCTGACTTGCACAGCTGCACAAGATTTCACCTGAAGAAAAATAAAACTACCTGGTAAGACTGAAATGCAGAGCAGGGGAACACGAAGAACACTGTAAACTGGAGCGGGTGATGGATTCGATGGTCATTTGTGCGCTGTAATCTCTCTCTTGTACACACGCATGCATATCTGTTTTCTCCCAACCCTGCTCCCCACTAAAGAACGAAACAAGGTGCCTAACAAAAAGTGCCTCTGGTATACACTTCACCGGGGAGAGGAAGATTAAAACCCCACAACAGATGGAGTCACGCTGCTTATGTACCACTGGAAGATGCTCAGACACTGATGACGAGCACAGGACTCGCACTCGTGTTTCAGGACAGCCAAGCTGTTGTCAGGCCCCTGCCCCTTAATACGAGAAGGAAGATGCAATCTAGCATGATGGTATAATACAGAGACTTTATAAAAATGACACTGAACTTCATAAGGTTACAGAGACCAGTCGTCTCCACTGTCAAATCGACCTTCCAGGCCAGCTCTGAGGCCACTGAACAGATCAGGAGATTGGATTCAGTATAAAATAAAATTAACCTTGAAAATGTGAGCAGCGGTGAGAAGTCAAAGTGCCCTACCTTTGCCCATCCTGCATGCTATGTTCAAGCTGGTTTAGAAATGCTAGGCCCGGTTTTACTTCAATCCTGTCCAAACGGTGCTATTACCTGTGGGCTAGCATTAAGTTCTTACTCTCTTTTATTTTGAAGTGAGCTAAACTTATTGAAATCCGTTTGAGCTTTGCTTGCATGAGGACCAAGTAAAACAAAGACTTCAGGGATTATTCCCATGTAAAGACCCTACATCCCAATAAGACTAGTCAGAGCCAGGACCACGTGAAACAGGATTCATCTGCAAACACAGGCTGTGTCCAGCTGAGCGTGGCTATGGGGTGTGCGGTGCCACAGACATGTCTGCAGTGCCACATATCACGTGTTCAGTTGTTTGTGCTGCAAGGGAGCAGCATGAAGGGGGGTTTTGACCCCTGGATATCTCCATGGGGAAAAAAAAAAGCAAGAATGGCGCATACAGCAGCAGTGTGCACCTCCCAAAGCCAGAGCCTGGCTGGCTGGGGACCCAACTCGCGCGCCGGGGCCGGGCGGGCGGGAGCCACACTTCGCTGCCAGCCAGGCTCCAGGAGACAGGATTGCCACTGCCGCAGCCCTGGGAAGCCCTGGGAAGGCCCCAGGACCCTGGGTAAGACTGCTGGGGCCAGCCCAGTGCGGGCCCAGCCTCCCCTACCCCAGCTGGGGTAACTTGCTCTGCACCCGAGCGTGCGTGGCACAGGCGTTCCCCAGGAACAACGTGCGCCACCACCAGTTCTTCCTGGGAAACCGAACGTCCACCCATGTCTGGACATGGTCATGATGTCCAAAGTGCTGCAAGAATAACAGAGCCTTCATCCAGGCCAGCACCTTTGACCCATCAGTGGCAAAAGTACCAGGGTGCTGGCTCTATGAACCCGCTGAAATCAAGAGATGGGCTCATGATTTCTCATGACAAGCTAATTGCGAGTCAGACACAAGCCTCTGCTTGGAAATCTGCTGATGTAAGCAGCTGCAGGAACAGAAGAAAAGCCATTAAACGACACAGATCGCTGGCTGAGGGTATATTGCTTCAGTGATGATGGGAGGAGACCTGGGGCCGAAGCTGCCGTTGTCTTAAAATCACCCAGGAGAATTATGATAGATCTCCTTTCCTCTCAAATATCTAGAATCGACCACTGTCAGAAACAGGATATTGGACTGCCTGGACCATGTTGTACCTGACTTGGCGTTTTTCCATCCATCCATCTAATTTAATGTCTCGTCTCGAGGCGTAGATAAAGCACATAGTCTGTGAAACAATAATGCTAGATCTTAGCAAAAACAAGACATCCAGCTTAGGCTGCAATACCATGGTTGCATTAATTTAGTTTGTTGTATAACCAACGTGCTATGGATTACAGTGAAGCACGGGTTGCTTCCATCTCCCAGCCTCCACCACTTTTCAAAGCTGCCTCCCCACAGCCCACAACGACTCTTGTATTACATTATCACATTGCTAACCGGACTCGTAGATCAGACCAATACTAATCTCCTGCCTGGGTCGCCACTAACATATGACCTGACTACACACCTTGGGAAGAGCTAGCAAACCATTTATACTTCACTTATAGGGGGGGAAAGGAAATGCTGAGCCGTCTATCCTAGAAAACCTTCATACTCTTGCCTTCTGTCCTAGAAGGCCCAACATTTCAGCCCACATACTCTGCTTATTAGGATGTGCTTAATCTCATTGTGTTTGTTCAATGCTCCGACCCGAGACGGCCAACACATGAGTCTTAGAAAGGAGGCATCTTGCGTGATTCCACATGAGCAATGGTAAGAAGAAAATGTGGTTTTAATTAATAGTCATGAACGAGGCTGCCCGACACAGGGAAGTCCTCTCTTAAAACTTCCATTACTGTCTGTGCCGCTGAGTTTTATAAAATCCAGACCCATTAGCTCTTGAATTAATGTGAGTGTCGCAGTAGATCAGATGGATGCACGGGCCGCTTTGGGAACAGCAGACTGGTGAGGGTTATGCAGTTTGGCCCATCTGCACCTTTTAACAATTAAATCATGTTCTGCAAAATGTAGTCAAAAGTCCAGCACTCTCATTACTTCAGAGCTGCTAATTATTGGAAGGGCTTTTTTCTTCTTTAGCATCCTGTTGGAAGTTAAATAGACCACAAAATCTCTGAGGACCAGATCCTGAAGTGCTTTTTCCAGCAGAGTCCTGGGGAATTTCCACGAGCGTTTTCCCTGATTAAAAACTTTAGGATTGATCCCCAGACTTAGCTGATTTGCAGCTAGCTGCTGACATCCTCCTGCATACTGAGTTCAGCAGCTGCTGCCCACGAATCTCAGGGGCAATCACCTGATCTCAGCCAAACTGGGTGCTGAAATAATGGGACGTCCTCTGATCGCTGTAACAACCATTCTTCAACAGGACAAAACCACAGGCATCTGTATTAATTTTATCTTAGAAGCAGTAGCTGGTTGACAGGTTGCAAGCAGTTCTTTGAAAAGCCCAGCCACAACCATCACAATCTCTTGAAAAGGGGTTTTTAACTCGAGAGATTTTGTTTCTTTTGCTTCTTAACAGGGAAGAGCAAAACATCTTTTGAGCTTTTTCTTGTTCAAACTGTGTCCAAATAGTTTCACCCCTCCTGGGATGTCTTGTTTCACCCTGAATGCCAGCTAGAAGTCAGTCCCGCTGTTCCTCTGAAACAATTTCATTGTGTTTTTCAAATGCTCATGCAAACAGGTAGGCAAGGGGCTTTGGGTAGATGTGATATCTTTTATTAGACCGCCTGAGTAGTTGGAGATCTCAGAACAAGAGCAGAGTCTCCCAACGCCCGAAGAAGGGTGCCTGGGCCCGAAAGCTTGCAAAGAGCTTTTTTTCCCCCAAGGTTAGGAAAGAAGCTTAAAGTGTGACTGCACGTCACCTATTTACATTTTCACTGACCTCCTAACAGGTGTGTCGGTTTAAACAGTGTGGCTGAGAGCTAGGAAAACCAGTAAGGACTTCCAAATCCAAAGCTATTTATTGCTCAGCCCTCCCAAACTCATGTATTATCCATTTAAGTTTTATAGCAAGCAGTCTTCTGCCAGAGGTGCTTTCCAGCGATCAAAAGCGTAATAAGCAGCATACAAAAATAAGATACCTTTTCTATAAGGCAGCAAAGTGATCAGAAGGTAATGACACCCTGTGTCCCAGCTCATCGGCTCACTCACGGGTCGAGTGCCTGGGGAAATACAGAGTTTGTAGACTGTCACTCGTTTCTACCCCAGGCCCATCAGAGCCCAGATTTAAGTTTCCAGGCAAAGATGAAGAGCCTGTGGGGAATCCTCTGCTACTTCCTCTCCTTGTTTGAGATATTTTACTGAATGCAACTGTAGCTGAACTGGGGTGAAGGGGGGCTTTTGGTAGTCGGCTCCCACACTTCTTGTAGGTTAAAAAAACTCCAAACCCTCATGCAACGTCCTTTTTTGAGGCTTTTAGACACAGCCATGTGCATGAGCCAGGGTTACTGGGAAAAACCTGACTGTTACCAACCAGCAAACCACAGCGATGGTCCCCCCCCCATCCCCTGGAGAGGGCACAAGACTCTTCAGACTTCCTCATTTTTTGTGGGGTTTTTTATGAGCCTGGATCTAAGGGTTGCTCCCTCCTGCTGGGGCTGCAAAGCCCTTGAGTGCACAATTGTCCACAGCCCACCTGGGATGTGCTTTGTCCACGTTCCAGGGAGATATTTAGGGGCTCTGCAGCCACGCTGAAAGCTGCAGGGAGCCTGGAGGCAATGCAGAGTGCAGCCTTCATGTTATCTGCGCTCAGCGTGCGCCGGAGCGAGCATGAGAACAGACCGCATTGGCAAGCGAAGTGGTGTAGGCAGGCTGCCAACGAGTGCCAGCCCACACATGTGATAACACGGCGACATGCTGAGTTCCAGCAAAGATGCAAGTCCCAGGGTGCTTTGTGCTACAAAAACACCCGGAAAGAAAAAGTTTGTCTCTCTCAGACCTTAGCGGCTGGTGCAGCTTTTGTAGGAACTCCTCCTGCTGCGACTTAGCTCACCAGATTTTCCATGAAGTCGGCGATCTGCAGAGCAACCCGAGGCAGCGTTGGGTTAATCCGTGGGAGGCCGAGGGAAAAGCTGATCCTAAACACAAAGTGCAGGTCGGCCGTCAAGTTCTCCTCTGCGACCTGGCGGATTTGTTGAACCAACCAGCCTGCATGGTGAAAACTAAATGAATGCAGTTGTCTCAGAGATCCTCAGTGCCCCTGTAAAAAGTCCCTTAACAGAACCAACACGATCCTTTTTCCTCCTCATCTCGTCCAGTGGTGCTGAACCTCCCAGCCTTGCGGCCTGGGTGACTGGTGCAGGGCAGGTCCACTGGTGAGACTGGTCTGTGGGCTGAATCCAGCATGGGACTGGCATGCGATCCTGCATGCCAGCCTGACTCCATGTGCTGCATCTGGCCAAGGAGTGACTTTGCACCCTGGATCCGGACTCACACACTGGCCCAATTCTGCATGCCGGATCCAGCTGCAGGGAGACCCCATTCGGGGCAAGGCCCCCCCCAGAAATATGGCGGTGGGGGAATACTAGAAGTGTTATTGCTGTCCTGCGGCAGTTAATGCTGTCACCACTCTCCCATGCCCAAATTTCTAATCCTGTGGGTCAGATGACACAGTCCTATGATACAGATTCAGCCTGTAGGCTGAGCACTGCTGACCTGGTCCAGCGTGGTTTAAATTCCAGTGATCAAATCCACCCTTCCTTAGCTTGGAGACAATCGTGTGGGCACAAGATCCAGTAAAGGACTTAGAAATCACAAGACCTATTGGTTAGGTGTCTGACTTCAAGCAAAATCCCCTGTCCTGAGCTAGACACTAGGGGCCAGACTCTGTTGCAATTAATAGGTGCAGAAGTGGTCATAGGTACCTGAGTGCGATGCTACTCCACCCTGCTCCAGTCCATGCAAAGTGATGCTTTTTTGTGACTCACTCTCCGGGGTAAGATGACGGTGGGATACAAGGGTGGATGCATTCATGGAATAGGATCTTGCCCTTCGTCTCCCTGTGCAGTGTTAGGGGTAACCGTCCGCTGACAGCACAGGGAGCCGCCTCGAGCTGGCAATGATGCAGCAGAGCGGGGCATATCTTCCCTTCCCTTCTCCGGTGCTGGGGTGCCCCACTTTGGGCCACAGGAAGATGCCTCCATCCACTAAGGAACCACAGCCTGGGATCCTCTGCGGAGCTAGATGCTGATACCATGCGGTGGCAGAACTCAGTGGGCCTCTCTCCTTTCCTTAAGACCATGGTGGTGGCCATGACCTTTTAGAGGAAAGCCCTTACCTGGGGCATGCTAGACTAGGGCTCAACCCTCTCCTTCACCTGAAAGTCTTCAAAGCCCATCTCGCACCTCCCAGGAGCACAGATAAGACCTGGTGCTTAGGCACTTGGTGGGCAGGGACGGAGGAGGGGATCCAAGTTCTGCTCTTTGCTTTTATCATTTACATTTAGCACTTATTAGGTCCAATGCACAAGCAGTGCGGGAGCAGGGGGCACCCTAACCGCTAGGCCACTTTGTCTCACTCCATCTTGACCCAATGACCGCACAGTTGCTCAGCTAGGAGGAATGGAAGATGCCCCCACCCAGGCCAACCTCTCCCCACAGGGGTTAGGGCCCTCTTTGAGGAGGTGAGAGGTGTTGAGATTGAACCTCTAAAGCCACGGTAGGAAAGGGAGTGCTCTGGGATATTAAATAAAAGGTGGGTGCCATCACCCTCATCTCCTGCCAAGGCTTAAAAGAGCATGGCCTTGACTGTGCGATGAGGAGCTGGGCACAGCAGAAGCACAGCTCTGTGCACCTAAGGAGTTTAGGTTCAAACACAGAAGCATTGGGTGACTTGAGGTGCCTCTAAGGTTAGGAGCAGAAAAGCAGGGTTTTGGGGGATCCCAATTTGGATTTAGGACTTCCTCTGTCCTGATCTGCATGTCTGAGTCCTTCATTGCATCCATCCCTTGGTGTCCATACCCTTACGAAGTTGTCTTCATTTTGCTCAGAGAGAATTAACTGTTCAGTCAACGGATTGAACCCTGCCCCTAAATGTATTTTTGCCAAGTCCTCCAAGGAAGCCTGGTCAAAGCTTTTGTGTATGTGCAGTTATAAGGTAAAAAAAAAAAAATCAAACGGTAACGTCCATCCAACGTCAGCATGCGTGTCACGTGCAGTGTGATTGCAGCGTGCATCAATTGTGGTGTCCGTCTTAGCACATGGCAGGACTATGCCAGGTGAGATAAATGACTGAGCTTCACGCCTCTTGTTAAATGCAGTCCTCACCTATATTCAGACCTGCTCAGTGCCACTGAATCGCATCATGCTTCATGAAGAGACCCACCAGAAGCAAGTGGAATGACTTGTGGAGTAAGATGCTACCCAGAATGTGCCCCACAATACACGGCGGTGATTGAAAAGGCCAAACAGCAGGTGCGAGAGCAACAGGACCACTACAACAGATATGGTGGTTAATAACCCCCCCACAAAAGGTGAGATGCAGGGGCTGTCACCTGGAGGAACCAATGCCCAAGAGTGGATTAAGCTCCTAGGTCCAGGAAAACTTAATCTGGGGCAATTGATGACGTTTCTGCAGCTGGATCAGGCTCAGCTTTTCCCAACTTAGTCCTAGCGTCTCCTTCACTCCAGAACGCCCCACAATGTTTTGCAGCTACTTTACTCGGGGGGTGGGATGTGACTGCTGCTTTCCCCAGTGAACTGCACTGCTTAAGACTGGGAGGAGCATTGCCTGGGCAAGTGTCCTGCTTTGTACACAGCTCCATTAACTTCAGTGCTAGTCTGGCCTAGACCCCAAGGGTCCCAGACACAGGCACCTCTGCCCTGGCTACACCGCCTCCTTGTTACAGCACCGGTGCGTGATGCACATCTCCAGGTGTCCTGTGCCTTTGCAATGGATGTGATCCAGCTGTGGATCACTTGTCCTGGCACCTGATTGCAGGCAACCCCAGCGCACAATCATAGTTCATGTGACACAATAACACACTCGAATGCAGTAGTTCTCAAGCTTTTTAGACTCAGGGCACCTCCTCACTTGGCTCCAGGCAGCCGTCCAAAAATGCTAACTCCTAGCTTTTCCCACGGGCAGATCTAGGATTTTGAAAAGGGGGGTGCAGATGGTGCAGTGCATCATCACATATGACACAACACACATTTTTTCTCCAGTTAAAAAAGAAACTAGAAACTTCACTAGGGAGTAGGGGCCTAGAGCTATATAATTCAATTTAAGATTGAAGCAGAAAAAAACAAACCCAGAAAACCTCTCTTGCAATGTGCATTAGTTTGGTGTATAATATATTTTATATATAAACACAACAAACTAGGCAAAAATAATCTAAAAATGTTGTTTCATTAGTCCTGGAGTCATTGCTGCTAAATGTATGTCTCTTTTTCAGTGCGTTCCTCAAGGCTGGGGACTTTGGGCTGTGGCAATGCTCCTGCTGGGACCAAAGCCAGGGGGTCCTGGCTAGAGGGCCTTGCCTTGCTGCTTAGGGTCAGACCGAATGCCGTATTTGGGGTCAGAAAGGAATTTTACCCCATGGTCAGACTGGTACCGACTGTGGGAGATTTTGCCTTCCTCTGTAGCAGGGGGCATGGCCCTTATTGTGGGATCTCTATTGATAACTTCTCATAGGTGCAGGACATGGGCTGCTGTGGTTCCCCTGCTTTACCTGCAGCAGGTTTGGGTGTTAAGTGTGTGTTGTGTCAGGGTTGCAGGTAGCTTTGTGTACAGTTCATGGTTTGTATGGCGTCGTTTGGATAGGGATGATCCTGCCTCAGGCAGGGGGGTTGGACTCGATGACCTCTGGATGTCCCTTCCAGCCTGACTTCTCCATGATTCAATGAAAACCAAGCCTTCTTGAGCATCTGGCCAATGCCTCCAATGCTTCCCAGAACTAATGTTCACCTGAGTTAATATTTCCACACCTGAGTTAATATTTCCACACCTGAGTTAATGTGTGTTATCTGGAGTTCGAAACCGGTCTGGGGAATGAGGTGACCAAGAGCAACCAGCAGCCAGCACCCATGCCTAAGTGGCTGGAGTGGTGGAGCCATTAAAGACCATTTTAAAGGGTCCTTAACACAGGTGGAGTGAAGAGTCTGGAAGGAATCAAGTAGATCCTAATGGATTCCCTAGTGCTACCTGGCTAGAAATGCTGCAGCCGCTGTTAGGCAGCTGGCTTTAAACTTGGGGTGGGGAGGGGGAGCAGGAATCAAAGGGGAGTGCAATTGCACCCCCCTGCATCCACCCCTCAGCTCTAATGCAGCATTTCTCAACCTGTGGGTTGTGGCCCAAGGATGAGCCACAACAATGTATGGATAGGTCACGAACAGACTTAAAAAATGGGTTCTCCTTTAAATAAAAATGGGAAACTGTGGTTTTCCCCTTGCAGGCTGGCAGAGCTCCAGCCTGCAAGGGGCTGCTTGGGCCCCCCATGCCCTGCACACCCGCCCCCTGCCCCATACCCAGGAGGGGCTGGGGCCTGGGGGGCAATGGGTTGGGAGTGAGGGGCACTGGGTTTCATAGGTTCATAGATTGCAAGGCTAGAAGGGACCTCAGAAGATGACCGGGTCCATCCCCCTGCACCAAGCAGGAAAGATACGGGTTGGTACTGGCTGCTGATGTATACAAATGGGTCCTGGTCCAAAAAAAGGTTGAGCCCCACTGCTGTAATGCCTTGCTGGACCAGGTCTGGGGAGGCTCTGGGCTTCCACCTATCTTCCGGGACACCAGCATAGCAACTCTCTGGTCTGACACTGAAAAGTGCAGGTCTGAAAATACTTGGATAAGTCAGAAGATGAGTCTTCAAATAAAAAAAACCCCAAAACATCTCTTTGTACTGGGGCTGGCTTGGCCAGCTTGCTGCCTGGTCCCTGTCCCAGTGCAATGTTTGCTTTCTTTACTCCTCATCCCTGGGCTGGTGCAAACATTGTCTAGCCCCTGCGCCTGGGCTGATTGCAAGCGGATTGCAGGCTTTTTTTTTCTTTCCCTGACAAGGTGTCACACCTGGAGCAGGGCAGGGGGTAGCACTAGGAGGTCCCTCCCTCCCAGCACAGGGTCCCTCTGCCACAAAAAGCCTAGGGAAGTTTTTGTGTTGCAAAGAAAAGAGGCAGGGGGCTTGCACGCTGCGACTGAGAGCCCCCTGGGCATCACCTGGGCACAGCTCCCAGTGCCAGGAGCCCCAGGTCCTGGTCGGAGCTCAGCTGGGTGCAGCTGCTGCAGCAGAGAAGCCACCTCCTCTTCCCCCTCCTCCTCCTCCTCCTCCTCCCTCCGCACCAAATCAGTCCATTTCCTTGTCAGCGCAGCTGGGGGAGGCGGGGAGCCCTGGACCCGGCGCAGCTGCTGCAGCACCATGCCTTTCCGCAAAGGTAAGGGGGTCCTGCCTGCACCCCAGGGGAACAGAGCCAGGCGAGCGCTCTCCTCCTGCCTGGGGTGGGCTTTGCATCCCTGGGAGCCAGGTGGGCACAGGGCTGGGGCAGGCAGGGTGCTTCCCACCCCCTGTTTCCTGGAGAGCACCCAGCCCTTCTTCTCCTTGGTTTTTGGAGCAACTCAGGGGATATGATTTGGATCTGATGTGGCTGATTTGACCTGGAACACGATATTAATAAGTATGAATAGTTATTAATATTCGTAAGATACGATTCATATAATATAGGAATACAAAAAGCTCCTCCTTGCCTTGGCTGAGCCGAGCAGGTGCCTCGAGCTCCTTGTGCCTGGCGCCGACTTCTCCGAGAGGCATTGGGCAGTGCAGGAGCTTTGCCCAGACTAAGGCAAGGAGGAGATGCACCCGCGGGTGCATGCTTGGGCGTTGCTGTCACCAGGGTTTTGTCTTTTGGGGGGGGACCAGGCATGTGGAAACGCTATGAATATACAGGGGTCTGCCCAGGCATGGAGATGCACTTGGGTGATGCTGAGGACTTGTGTTCGCGTGTGTTCATTGCCCTCTGCGGGAATAGCTCTGCCCAACAGCGCAGGTCCCGTGACACCTGGCAGTGATGCGAAAAGCAGGGGGCTGAGCGCCGGGGGGCCGGAGGAGCTGAGTGCCCTTCTGCAGGTGGCATTGTCACATAGCTGCAACCAAGGATGCTGAGGGGGTCAGTGAGTTGTGCAGGGTCTGATCCATCTCTCGGGCCATAGGATTGTAGGAAAATTGGGCTGGAAGGGACTTTGTGAGGACATCTAGTCCAGCCCCCTGCTCAAGGCAGGATCATCTCTGCCTAAATCATCCCAGCCAAATGCCTGTCCAACCTGATCTTGAAAACTTCCAAGGATGGAGCTTCCCTGACTTCTCTAGGCAGCCTGCTGCCATGCTTGTCCACCCTACTAGTTGGGAAGTTCCTCCTAATCTTCGACCTAAACTTCCCTGCTGCACCTTGAGGCCACTGCTTCTAGTCATAGGATCATAGAAAATTAGGACTTGAAGGGACCTGAGGAGGTCATCTAGTCCAGCGGTTCTCAACCTTTTCTGTACCCGGACCCACTGTAAACATCAATGACCATCCCAACCCAGTGCCCCTCACTCCCAACCTGCTGCCTCCTGCCCCCAGGCCCCAGGTCCCCAGTGTGTGGGGCAGGGGGTGGATGTGTGGGGTATGGGGGGACCCCACGCAGCCCCTTGCAGGCTGGAAGTCTGCCCTCCTGCAAGGGAAAACTCACCATTTCCCATGTTTCTGTCCTTTAAAAATGGATCAACAAAATTTAAAACTGGATTCTCATTTCAAGTTGGTTCACAACCCTTTCATATATTCTTGTGACCCATTTTACAGTAGCGAGAAACACTGATCTAGTCCAACCCCCTGCTCAAAGCAGGGCCATCCCCGACTAGATCATCCCAGCCAAAGCTTTGTCCACCTGGGTCTTAAAAATCCCGGTCCTATCTCCCCTGGCCACAGAGAAAAGCCCATCTCCATCTGCTTTGTAAAAGAGGGGGGATCTGATACCAGTCTTCTCTTCTCCAGGCTAGTTCATTCAGCTGTTCTTCGTATGCCATGCTTCCCAGGCCTCTAATTATTTTTGTTTCTCTGCACTGGACTCTTTCCAAACTACCCACATACTTCTTCAATGGTGGGACCCAACCCTGGACACGGGGCTCCAGGGCAGGCCTCCCCGGTGCTGTATAGAGGGGAAGGATCACTTCCCTTGATTTGCAACTGATACTTCTGCTGTCACCCAGTATGCTGTTGGCTGTTTCTTTTTTTCTTTTCCCTTTGCAACAAGCACACTGTTGACTCAGAGCTTCCACTCGGATCGGCCCCCTGCCGCCTTCCCAGGGCTCTGCCAGTGGGCGTGGGATGAAAACCCTGCAGGGCCCAAGCATGCTGTTTACAAGGCTGAGCGTGGTCTTGGAAGGCACTCGCCAGTGAGTGGGAAGTTTGCTGCTCCCGTGAAGCCGTGTGTGCTGTGCCAGCTCCCTCCCCTCTCTTCCTGTTGGGCCTGCGCTTGCTGCGAGAGCAGTGCATTTAAACAGGGCCTGTCCCTGCGCTGTCTGCACCCAGGCTCGCGAGTGCTTCATCTATCTATTTGCAAGTTGTCTCTAGGCAAAAGGGAAATCTGGACCTTTATTTAAACTGGTGTAAATCAGAAACAGCTCCTTGGGACTGAGCAGTGTGGAACCTACGGGAGGGGAGAGCAGGGTGGGTTGTTATTAGGAAAGTAGGGTTAGCAAATGGATGTGGGAGATAAATACATGTTGAAAGGCTTGGACTGTCATGGGAAGGGTCTGAGGGCTTGTCTAGACCAACCCCTTGCCCAGCACGAACCTTTTTGGGGAGAGAAAAGGACCTGGTCTGGTAGCCCTGCTGGGGGACAGTAGGGTGAGGCTGAGCTTTGGGTTCAAACTCAACTGGATTGACCAAGGGAAGGAAAGGATGAGCTGACGGTACCTGGCAGAGGGGGAAATAGGGCCAGTCATGGGCTACGACTCCCTGGTGCTGCATATACACTGAACAAAATGACGGTCCCTGTCCCTAAACAGAGTCAGTTTATGGGACAAGAGATGCCAGATGGACGCAGACAGACAGCAGAGGGGTAAACGGAGAAGAGGAGGACTTAGCAGGACTGAGCACTCAGGAGGCTTGGCTATTGTTCACTTAGTTGGAGGCATAGGAGGAAAGAAGTATCTGCTCCAGAGACTTAGCAGGCAGGAGGGGAAGGGCATCGCACTGTCGTCTCCGTCCTCTCCAGACGTGGGCTCTGTTTGGAGGCCATCTGAGTGTGAAAGGCCAGCAGAGTCCAGGCCTATGCTGGTCTGAAATCTTTCCTCCCCAGCAGCGGATATAGCATCAGACCAGCATCCCCTGGGGACGTGACAGCAAGTGCACTGCACCTGGTGTCTTGTGGTAGGAGCAAGACGGAGGCTCACTTCTCAGCTCCGCACTGACATCGGTGACATCCACGGTGTCACACACCGAGACCGAATGCCTTGGGGAGTGCAAAGAGATGGCACAAGCCAAGCCTGGGGAGGGGTGACCGGGAGGAAACGCAGGGCAAGGAGGACTGGTTCTGCAGAGCTGCCTCCTCGCAGCCCTTAGGGATGCTCTGGGGGCTGCGGGGGGTGGGGACCTGCTTGGAGACATGCTAGTGCCGACTGTGACTTCAGTACCGACGGTGCCGCCCTCTGAGGCTCAGTGGTGCGTACTGTGGTTAGCGCCCTTTTCAGGGGTGTGTTTATCTTTAGGTGCAGGATGTGATTGTTTAAAACAGAGTCGGACCTGCTCTAAACCGGTGGTGGGAGGGTGGGGAAGAGACTGAAATCAGAAACTAGGGACTGGGTGCAACATGCTCAGTCCCCAGCTGGTTGTGTGCCGGCCACGTGTCTGCTGCTGGCAGTGTCTTGTTAGAGGAGGGGCAGGCAAAATATGGCCTATGGGCCGGATCCAGCCCTCCAAGTGCTTTCATCCGGCCCCACAACAGATTGGACCCCACCCAGCCCATTCCCTGCAAGGATAGGAGTGAGGCACCCATGTGTACACCCCCCACTTCAAACATACCCTATTGCCCCTTGCTCCCACCCCCATGGGAGGAAGGGCACAGCCCAGACGGCATGCATCTTCCATGCGGGGCTGCCGCAGCCCCAGGGACCTGCTCTGCTTCCCCAGTCTCCTGCTGACTCCAAGCAGCAGGGGCTGGCCTGCAGCTGGGTGGGAGCGTGGATCGTAGGGCTGGGTCTGGTGACAGCACGGAGCCCATGCCAGGGGGGCGGCGGTAGCGCGGAGCTCGGGTAGGCGGCACGTGGGTGTGAGGGAGGATGGTGGGTATGGGGACCCACCCACTCCGCCCATGGTGCACAGCCCTGGCAGGCAGTGGCAGCAGCAGGCGGTGGGGTGCTCAGGGCACAGGTGCCCGGTGGGGCATGGCTCCAGCCAGCGCTGCACATTGCAGCAAGGGGCGCATACTCCGCTGGGTCATCTATAATGCCAGTGCTCCCTGCATTCACCTGCAGCATCTGCATTTGCACAGCACAGGATAGAAGCCCCAGGCACTGGAGCCGGCTGCCTTCCCTGCCCCCCAGGGGAAGGCGCCTGGGGTTTCCCTCCCCTGCAGCACACCCCGATGGGGAAGGCAGCCGGCTCTAGCATGCGGGGCTTCCCTCCAGGGGCTGCAGCAATACAGACTGCCCGGTGGAGGTTGCACCCCTTGCTGTGATGTGCAGTGCTGGCTGGAGCTGCGCCCCACTGGGCACCTTCGCCCTGAGCACCCCGCCTGCCGCTGTGCCATGGGGGGAGCCTGAGTGGGGGGGTCCCCACACCCTCCTTCACACCCACACCCTGCCTCCACACCCCCTCACAAACCCCCCACACCTCGCCATACACACCCACCACACATACATATACACACCACACACATGCACACGTATACACATCCACATCCCATCACCCCCCCACAACCCACCATACACCACCCCCACAATATACAAAACTAAGAATTTATTTTTGAGTTATTATGCAATCCCCTCTATATACATTACAAAAACACGAATCATAACATATTTTAATTTTCTTATGAAAAATATTTTTGTTATAGTAGGTGCTTGACTTTTAGTGTGAGTTGTTTTTTTCCTGGTTCTAAGAAAGCAACCCTCCCCCCCCGCCC
>NW_005841853.1:3973326-4031818 GCF_000455745.1 Alligator sinensis | reverse complement strand
CAGCACACCCCGAGGGGGAAGGCAGCCGGCTCTAGCATGCGGGGCTTCCCTCCAGGGGCTGCAGCAATACAGACTGCCCGGTGGAGGTTGCACCCCTTGCTGTGATGTGCAGTGCTGGCTGGAGCTGCGCCCCACTGGGCACCTTCGCCCTGAGCACCCCGCCTGCCGCTGTGCCATGGGGGGAGCCTGAGTGGGGGGGTCCCCACACCCTCCTTCACACCCACACCCTGCCTCCACAACCCCTCACATATCCACAACCCCCCAACATAGCCTATTCCACCACATACAGCCACACCCCCTCACAAACCCCCCACACCTCGCCATACACACCCACCACACATACATATACACACCACACACATGCACACGTATACACATCCACATCCCATCACCCCCCCACAACCCACCATACACCACCCCCACAATATACAAAACTAAGAATTTATTTTTGAGTTATTATGCAATCCCCTCTATATACATTACAAAAACACGAATCATAACATATTTTAATTTTCTTATGAAAAATATTTTTGTTATAGTAGGTGCTTGACTTTTAGTGTGAGTTGTTTTTTTCCTGGTTCTAAGAAAGCAACCCTCCCCCCCCGCCCAGAGTATTTCCAAGGGACAAGGGGAGGGACTTTTGGTGGCAAAGGTGAGGGGTTAGGGGTGGGACTTCTGCTCCCAAGATGGTGGCAAGGGGGCGGGGCAACTGTCAAGGGGCGGGGCTACCCATGTGGCCCTCGGCAGCTCACCAAAACTCGTTAAGTGGCCCTCCACCCGAAATAATTGTCTGTCCCCATGTTAAAGAGAGTCTGCAGCCCAAGGACCTGGGCTCAAGGGTCCAGCAACCTGGTGCCTCCTGGGCTAGGCTTATCCCATCTGTGGGAAGGTGGGTGAACCAGCTGGTATAGGGGCATGCTGGAGCAGCTCAGTGACTGCTGGTCTTTCTCGTGGTGTGACAGCCCTGAACCCACCCATGATGGGATCTAACTTTTTATCTTCCACCCACAGATTTATGCCTGATGAAAGCCACCCTGCGAGTGCTCAGGGTGGCCATGGGTAGCCGTGCTCTCCCTTGGCAGCCGTGCAGATGTGGCTGTGCTGGGCTTCTGCCGATGTGTGCAAGCTCAGCTTGTGTCTTGGAGCCGTGCATTGACCAGCTCCGTGGCCAACTGTGGCACAATTACTCTCTGTGACTCAGTGCTCAGTGCTGGTCCCCACAGTGATTGGGGATCTTCCCGTCTCTTTCCTCCTCACTGAAGAGTGGGGAGGTTGGCACCTACTCTCCTAGGGGATGGGATCTGTGTAAGCACAGCAATAGCTGGTGGGTGTAAATTTGTAAGGTCAGGTCAGGACGTGACTCAGCTGCTAAGTGCCTTGGAGTAGAAAAAGATTTCCTTCCTGGCCATGTTATTACATAACTCTCCATTTTGAAGGCTTCTGGCAGTGGGTTGCTGCTGGAGACAGGATGCCTGCCTGGCCCAGTGTGTCAGTTCCTATAAGAGGAAGACAGCGGTTACTGTCAGCTTGGAGCAGTACGATCAGCCCTTCCTTCCTTTCAGCCACGGGGCAGCAAGGCCAAGTCCAGCATCTCCCACTGCCTTTCAGCCACAAATTCCTCTGTGTGGGATTGAGGAACATGGTCTTTCTGGCAAGATGCTAGTGTAGCTTCCAGAGGCTGGGGGCAGCCCAGTGTCTGCCTATGGGGGACACCAATGTCGACACCTCTCAAAGGACAGAAGGAAACTTGGCCAAACTGGACATGGCCACAGGCAATAGCAAGGGTCAGTGTGTCCCCAGTTCAGCCCTGCCTGGTCTTCCTCTCTTCTCCTGAAAGTGAAGAGGACCAGAGAAGACACCTTCTTTGCATCTTGGTAGTAGGGCATCTGGCATTAGGGAGTCAGCAGGGGAAGAGGTACAAAGCAAGTGGAGGCTTTGATGGAGCACAAGGTACCCAGGATGGAGAGCAGCAGCTGTATTTCTTGGCCTGTGATGCAACCAGGTACAAACTCAGTGCTCCTTGCTGGTCTCCTCTGCAGTGCTGAAGGCAACTCCAGCACTCTCAGGGGCAGAAGGCCGCTTGGCAGCAGAGATGGGCACCTGAGCATCCAGGTCCGTCAGCACTCCCAGGAGCCTGGTCCAAGAACTCTGCAGGGGCACAACCCCTCTCTCCTGATGCCCAAACCAAATCTTTGATCCACTTCCACTCTGCGGGGTTGTCCGTAGTGTTGGTGTCAGTCCAAGAAGCACTCATGGCTCAGGTGAGGAGGGACCACTCCACTCTTAAAGGCTGAGACACTGCTCTGACATGCTGTGTCTATCTGGAGTAACCTGGCAGAAGCCAGTTTAGATGCACACGACCATTGCTGAGATCAGAAGTCACTCTGATACCCCAGGGTATTTCTCTGGTGGAGGCTGCTTGGTGGAGAACATGCTCAGATCCCATTATCAGTTTGGACTGGTGCTACTCTACTCCTTTAGGGTCTGACCCAGCTCTCACTGAATCCTAGAGGAGACTTTCCACTGGGGTTTGCATAGGGCTCCTAAAAGAGACTGCAGCCAACTGGATCTCTCCGGCAAATCATTCACAGTCCCTTCTGCTCAATGCCAGAAGCTTCAGGGAGAAGTAGCATTGATCCCTGCCATGCAGCTTGGGGTAGGTCCATACTGCAGACCACCAGCATCTCTTTCTCAGTCTGGGGTAAGATGAGTGGAGAAGCCCCTAGGCTGAATACTGTTATATTGGAAATACTGCACTTTTATTGGTGTTGCTTGTTTCACTGGAGGATGCATCGTTTTACTATCCTGGCACAAAGGACAGCAGTGCCAAGATAGCTGAGTCTGTACTTGGAGCACTCTGCCAGAACAGCCTACTGGTATTCCTGGGCTGGTAAAGTAGTCCTGATGGCTTATTCTCCCTTGGCTTCAGGCGCAAGGGAAGGAGGGGCGGGGGATCCTTTAAGCTCTTATGACTGCCTCAAAATCTCTGGGGCTGGGGGTGCTGTAGTAGGTGCCTCTCATCTCTATTGATCTGGCACAGGCAGAGGCAGGTCCCACAGCCACAGACTGTCACCCTGTTGCTGCTTTGTAAAATGGACCAGTATCCAACAACCACCTACAAAAGATGTGGAACAAACTTCACCTACACCAGGGCTGGCCAACTGAGGGCCCGTGGGCTGCACACAAGGGCTTAAAATATGGCCCCTTGGCTCCCACCTGGCTCCCACTCCCCCCATTGCAGGAGGGTGGGTTACCTCTGGCTTCTCCTTTCTGCCCCAGGGGTCAGGGAGGGTTGATGCATCCTTCAGTGCCAGGGAAACCTGCATCCCAGGGTCCCTGAGTGATGTGGTGCCATGTGGGAGCTGGCAGCTGGGAAGTTAAGGGTGAGTTGGCTGCTTGGGCAGCAAAGAGGCACAGCTGAGAAGCACAGGGAGCTGTGGTGGGGTGTGCGGTGCAGTGTGGGGGGGTACCCGGGGTGCTGAGTGCCAGGGTGGCGCTATGCATCTCCTGTGGCTTATGTCCCCTCCTGATGCTAGCATGGCCTTAGGGACACAGCCCCCATGGTCTAGGTCAAGGCTGTCCAACTTCTAAGCTTGTAGGGCCTGGCATTCAGGTTGGGCATGCCCTTCACACTGGACTTGGGCAGTGCTGACTGTTCCTGAAAGCACACAGAGCATGGGCAAAACACCCCTCCGGTCAATAATTTGCACCCCCTCACTTGATCAACCGAGCATGCAAGTGCCACATATTCAAGCAAAAAGTAGTCCAGTTGACCTGGATGGCAAAACGTCACGCCCTTTCTCCAAAGCCTGCTGGGTAACACATCCCAGCAGTTGTCATGTAGCAGGAGGTACCTCGTTGGCACCCTGAAGGCCCTGATCCTCTGCCTCCCAGCCCTTGGCTATGTTCTCAGGTGCTGTAGTTATCATCTGTGGCAGGTGTTGCTTGATCGCTTCAAGCCTTCCTCTTGGCCTTTGCTATCAGCTGGTCAGTGTCCACAAGGCACACTCCATTGTTACCCTGCAGCTCCTTGGGTAGTAGTGGCTTCTTCTGTACAATCTGAATGTCTAATGAAAAGCTTCGTCTGCTATGGCGGCAGAGGGTTAAAGGGGAGGAGGAGGAGGAGAATAATTCCAGCAATGTTAATGTCTATGCCAGTGAATCTCCTTTTTCTTGAATGAGAGAAAACAGGCAAGAGAGCTCTTGACAAGGTGGGTGTCATGAACGTTGAGGCATCTGATGAAGTGAGCTTCTGCCCATGAATGCTTGAGCTATATATATAGAGAGAGAGAGAAAGAGCTCCTTGCATGGCCTATCCCCAATCCCTACTGCCTGGCCCCTCTGCAAAGAGGTAGGGGCTGCCATGTATAAATTAGTTTCTGAAATGGGGTGCCACTCCCTTCATAGAAAGTGTAGCTTTGAGTCCACTGAGGGGTGCCTTGAGTTTAAAACATTGAAAACCACTGTTTTACATCAGATCTGTGTCAGCAATGAGCGTGGGGGAAACAAATCACATCCCCTAGGTCAGTGGTGCCCAATCTGTTCACCCTGCGGATGGACAGTGCCAGGTCCATCTGCAGACTGGATCTGACTACTGGGACCAAGCCAGTGCATTGGGCAGACAGGGCGCAGGCCATCCGGCTGCATGGCAGGGCTGGTTTGATCCCAATCTGGCCCTGGGAGATGGGTGGGAGGGCAGCTTGGGCCCAATCCAGCTGCACAGGGTTTAGTAATTTCGCAGTATTAATTTTCACTACTACCCCGCCACCAAATTTCCCAACCTGTGGGGAGCCCTGTGGGCCAGATGCCATTGCTCCATGGGCTGCATTTGGTGCATGGGCCAGGGGTGGAGCACCCCTTCTCTAGCTGAGCTGCAGAGCTCACAAAACACCCGATTGTCGTGGCTGGGCTGACAGAGGAGCTCATTGATCCACTTAGCCCAGAGGTTGAAACAGAGAGGGGGCAGGGACTACGGTGAGGCTGGGATCAGGCAGGAGCAAAAGGAACAAGACAGGAGCAGGGCAGAGGTCCAAGGAGCACAGGTAATGTTGCTGGGACAAGCCCCACAGGAAGTAGGAGGGCTATAATAGCCCTCCTATCATGGGCTCGTGGTGCCTGAAGGTTACCCGATTCCTCGTTAACATCCTTATGGGAGGGACCAGGTTGGGCTGGGGCTGATGTGTGACCGGTTGCATGGTGGTGCGGAGGACCCAGCGTCTGCCAGCTGGCTCAGGCTCCCTGGGTTTGAATCTCCGTGGTCCTAAGGTCTACGTCTTCTGGTTTGCTCCTGCTGACAGCTGTTCCTAGCTTGTTGCTTGGCACAATTCACTTCACCAACCATTTGGAGAAACCTCTGATGGGGCTGTAGCAGCAAGACACCTCCTGTTAGCAGATGCTCTGTCTTAACTAAGGAGCCCTGCCAGCTCAGATACATGGGAGCACCTCTGTAATATAGATGTGCCCTGAATGAGACTCTGGGATGATCCCAGGGGCCCTTCTGCTTTGCTGTTTAAACTGGAGAAGTAATTTTTAGCCTCTCTCCTGAAGGTTTGCATGACAGAGGAGGTGGGAAAAGAGAATGAGGCAAAGCGACCCCTTTAGCTGCAATGCAAGCACCTTGAAGCCTGTCTGCTTGGGATGATCAGGCAGAAGGTAGGATGGCACGTGTCACCTTAGAGACTAACTGGTTCAGAGAGCAGAATTGCAGCTCAGGGAAGTCTGAGAGTCAGTGCAGTGTGCTATACCACATGGCCACTGTATGTCCTCACAGATCAACACAAGGAACTCAGGATGGTTTCACTTTCTGTGCCATGCATTGAAAGGAAACTTGTAGCCTGGAAGCAGGAGGGAGGGGAAAGGAACGGTGGGGAAAACCGATCTAGATTTGAGCCTCTGAGTAATTATTCATTCCTTTATTTTTTTCATATGTGCTGCAATCTGAGCTTTGCCCCTGAGCCTTGCTTGGGGTGGATAAAGGACTAGCCTTTGTGCTGGGGTGAACATGGAGCAGGCTGTCACTGAGAAACCCTACATCGCTCCGTTCAAGGAGCAAGCGGGTTATTACTAGCTGCCTAGTTGGTGCTGTTATAACATCTCCTGTAGGTAGCTGCCTTGGTATAGCTGGTCCTTTGCCCATTCTGGGCACCCATGTAACTTATATGGATGTGCAAACCAGTCCAAGTTACAGCGGTATAAATGTGTTACGTGTCTGCACCCGCTGCCTCTAGCTGTGTTATCTGTAGCATATACACAGGACACAATATCAGGCACGTTACTGAGCTGATGTGTATCTTTGGATCACTCACTCAAACCAAGCTTTTTTAAAGGGGCCTGTGGCAAAGTGGGAGCTCCCCAACCAGCCACAGTGCTGGACTCCCACTGCCTCTGGGCATGCCGCTAGCCTATCTCTCCTGCCATGCCTTGCTGTTAAGTAATTATGATCTTAATTAGGCGGGAGGCTGCCCATTCTGGGCCCTGGTGTCTAGGGCCTTGAGTATATGCTCCTACCTCCCCTTACGTGTCCCATGCCTCGCAGATGTTTCTAACAGCTGTGTAAAGCTCTGGCCTGAGGCTGGGTCCAACTCATTACAGTATTAGGCCTCTCCTGACCTGCCCTGTTACAGGCCACACTCATACTGGCCTTTCACTGAGACCTCTGACATGGTCTCTCTCATACTGCCCTGGCTGGGACTTCTTTGTATCGCCCCTCCTTTTCCCCAGGGCCACATTCACCTTGCCGTATCCCAAAGGGTCCTCGGGCTCGATTCCCTTCACTCCCCGGCCAGCAAGCATGCAGCCTTTTGGGCATCTTCCGCTACCCTCATCCAAACAAGTGCTGGGCAGTTTGCAAAATACTGCTCAGACTCTGCCCCTGTCTCATAGCCAGATAACTCTCCCAGCTGGTCTCCGTACAGGGCTGCTGACTGGCCCCCTTATTTCTCCGCAGCTTCTTCTCTGCTGCCCTCCCATTGGCCTTAGGCTTACCTGTGGCCTCAGGCGCCTGAAGGCTTACCTGGACCAGTTTTGGTCCCCCCAAGTTAACAGGGCCTCAACTCATGCCCCCGAATTGCAGGGTCTCAATTGGTTCAATTACTTAGGTGCAGCCCTTCCTGGTGCCTCTCTGCACCCAACTCTGCACCTTCACCTCCCCTGAGGCACTTATCTGCCCCCTTCTCTGGAGCCAAACACTGCCAATGGCTCAGGTGCCCCTCGTTGGCGTGCCTGACCCACAACTCTCCTTCTCTCCCCAGGGTCTTATGCCCCACTGGGCTCAGGTGACTGCAGCTGTGCTTGGCCCCATTACCCACTCTGTGGGGTCTTGCACCCCAACAGGCTCAGGTCCCCAGCATGGGCATGCCCGGCCCTAACTCTCTCCGATATTGCATTATCTGCCTTAAAGTGGGGGCTGAGGTTACTAAGGTGCCCTTCCTTATCTTTCACTGGGGTGGTAAGTGGTCTGGCATTTCTTGAGGGCTCCTATGCCACTAGGAGCCCCACCAGACCACCCATCCCCAGCCGGGTGCAGTTTCAGGAGCCTCCAAGCTAGCCCACAGCTCCTGCCCTTACCTCCATGTTGTCTCCGGAGCAGCACCCTGAGTGCTCTGACACCCGCCTTCCTCCTTAAAATGGTTTCTGGGGAGGGCTTTCCCTGCTGCTCAGCCAAGAAGCTCCCATAGAGCTTGCAACATCCCTAAGTGGTGAGCACCCCACTGGTGCTCCACCACAGAGCCTTAAAAAGGCAAGACCTGACCCCTGTTGCATGTCAGGGAGTTCCTAATGCCCATAAGCTTTAATGATAATTCAGCTTGAATCCCCGGGCGACTCAGTTTCCCTCCCTCAAATAGCTTCTGGAGAAGGGGTTGGAAGGATTGATTCATGTACTGCAGTATTAAGGTTGCCGGGGGACCTATAACACCTTCTCCTTTTCGGTTGCTGCAGCAGTGGGCAGAACAGAAAATCCTACAGAGCTGCACGGAGCAGTGTTGGAGCGGAAAAATTGTCCTTATAAGGCATGATCACAAAAGCTGCTTCTGCCAACCTAGCACCCAGAATGGTTCATCGTGGTCCCCACCTCCCACCCCCACTTCGCTACCCACCGAAAACGGCTGGGCCTTACCGAGTCGTGTTGCCATGGGGATTTCTGGGGTGGCTCCGACTCGGAGTTACAAGGATGTGTGTATGGGGGTAGCAGGAAAAATAGCTCTGCTTTTATAACAATGCTTTTTATTCTGAAGAGAGGCTCTCTCCCTTTGCTGGCAGAGATTTAGAAACTCTTTATTCCAGATTTGGCTCCTGGAAGTGCCGGCGTGTTCCTTACTGTTGCCCATGGGCCTTGGTGTGTTGTGTGTGTGAGGATGAACGCTTCTGGCCAAGACAGGGCAGCATTCAGCTGGATTCATAGTTTCATAGTTGTTAGGGGCTGGAAGGGACCTTGAAGATCCTCAGGTCCAGCCCCCTGCACTGTAGGAAAGACCACTGGGATCAGATGACCCCAGCGGGATGGGCGTCAAGACACTTTCCTTCCTCCACATTGTCCCCTTTCATCAAATGATACCCGGAGCTCAAGTTCTTGATATTGCTATGGGCCATAAGACCACAGCATGCCTTGTTAAAGAAACTGTTGTATCCAGGGTTGTGTGTGACCCTGAATTTCCCATTTTTAGTATTAAAACAAGCACATCTCCTTGGCTATGTCGTATCTTCTTGGAAGCTCTGAGGCACCCAAGATGATGTGGATTCACATGCTGGCGTGTTTCACAGTCACATCATCCCAAGTTCGCAATTGCAGCGGGGGCATCTCGCATCCATGAACCTCAGGAGGATTAACAAATGCTTATGAGCTCTTCCCCCTAACGACTGGGAAATCATGGTCAGACAGGCATGGAGGGTGAGGGCTAATGTGGGGTTAGGGGAGAGACTTGAACCTGTGATGTGACATCCTCCTGCTATCTGGGTGATGGTATGTCCTTGGCACCATGCAACAAGCTCTAACTGATACCCCAGGAGGTTTGCGGCAGAGCCAACAGTGGGTCCCAGCTCTCCTGAGTCACAGGGCTGTGTCTGAGCCACATGATCCTCTTGGTGTCAATTATGAAAGTAAGTATCTTGGAAGATTCTCCAGTGAGCACAGAGTGGAAACTCCCTCGCATCTCTCCTACCTCCGTACTGCCATGCCAGGTTATTTCCCAGTGGCTGTTTGCTTGGTGTCTTGGAACGTATGCCACCTGCCCCTACCCAGCCCCTCCAGGCCCTGCGTTATCCTCCACGCTGGGGCAGAGTTGCCAACTCTGAAGCTATTCCGGGAGGTTTTTTACCAACACGACGTAATGTCATTATTTGCACTGTTCAACCCGTTCACAATATCAGTCTCCCGGATTGCTTTCAATAGTCGCTGGGGGATCGATGCTGATTCTGGTAGACTCCTGCGCGATCTGGGCGGGTTGGCAACCCTACTCTGGGGGAACTTGTATAAAGGGGCAGCAGGCTCCTATTTCTTCCCAAACACATATTTTCCCTTCTCCTCTCCTCGCTCTCACAAATGTTCCCTTGAACAAAGGATAGTAGGCACGAAGGTGGGGAGGGAGCTACACTTTGTCCTAGCCCATGGGAGACTCTGGAGCCGAGGGAACTGATCGCTCATGGGTTGTACTTGAGATGTACTGAGCACTACTGACTTCTGTAGACTTTCTGCCGTGGAGAAGTAAGATGCAATGCAGGCTGGCCATAGTCGTTAGAGTCATAGTTTCATAGTTTTTTAGCGGCTGGAAGGGACCTTACAGATTGTCAGGTCCAGCCCCACTTCACTTGGGCAGCAAAGACCGCTGGGGTCAGAAGACCCCAGCAAGATGGGTGTCAAGGCGCTTTTTGAAGATGGCCAGGGTGGGTGACTGTATCACCTCTGGGAGGAGCCTGTTCCAAACCCTCGGTACTTGACTTGTAAAGAAGTTTTTTCTTATGTCAAGTCATCAGAGTTATGATGAGCCACTAAAAGTTAACCGTGTTGGGGTGGGGGGTGTTAACCCAGAGTCCTGGCAACATGATGCAGCCTTCTCCAGGAGCTGTGAGTAGTCTCCCGTAGCTGCCAAGAGGCCTTTTGCTCCATGAGCACTGGGCTGGACTGCATGGCTGAACTGCAGGGAAAACATCCTCCCTGGAGGAGCAGCGGGACAGAGGAACAAGCTGCCCAGGGAAGTGGTGGAGTCTCCATCAACGGAGGGGCTCCAGAAGAGGCTGGATGGACGTCTGCCTGGGACGGTGTAGAAATCCTGCGGCCTGCGTCTGTGCAGGGGGCTGGACTAGATGACCCTGGAGGTCCTTCCCAAACTTCTGCTTCTGTAGCCTCAGTTGCTTGTCAATTTTTAATTCCATAGTTGCGTAAATGTGAAGTCTCCCAGCTTTGTATCCCTGGGGATTGTGTTATAGATTGTAATCACCATAAGATCCCTTATCAGGGCCTTAACTGTCCCAAATTGCCCTTCAGCCCTGAGATCACTCTCTTCTATGGTTTCACTTTCTTATTTAGCTGGAAGTTTTGTAACTCTCTTAGTTTTCATTTTACTGGCAGTGTCGCCCTTAAGGCTTTATAATACTTTCAGTGTCAGTTGCTCCGGTCTGAGTTAATTGGAAACTGCTAACGAAATCAAGGGCATCAGTACCAGCTACCGTCAAAAAGAAGACTCCTTTTTTATTCTCACCTGACTGCTCACAGATACAGAGGGAAATGCTGCTTACACATCTTCCAGATGACTTCCATGTGTCCGGAGGGTTTCAGTTCTGGCGGGGTTTCCAGCTGCTCCACTCTTCCACTCGGGCTGTTTTCTTCCATTTCCTTTCGCACTGGGCGGTGTTCGGTGTCCAGCAATTGCTCTGAGTCCCACAGGCTCTGAAGAAATTTTCTTCTTCCAGTTCTGCAGCTCACAGTGTTTCTGCTGAATAGGACTGGAGCCTCTAGAGCAGTTGTTTTTCACTGCATTACCCTCCAGGCTCCCCTTGGAAAATGCCTGCTCCAAACTTTCGCTTGTCCCTTGATGGCAGAAAAATAATAGGTCAGGTATCCAGGTTGTAACCGTATAGGTCTAGAGGCAAAAGGAATCAGGATTCATGGTAGAGGTGATATCTTTTATTAGACCAACTAGATTTTTGCCAATAAAAAATTCTTTCATTGCAAGCTTTTGGGCACAAACAACCTTCTTCAGGCATAGGAGAATCTTTTACAATCTTTTTTCCTCCGCCTGAAGAAGGGTGTTTGTGCCCAAAAGCTTGCAATGAAATAATTTTTTTTTTGTGCAAAAATCTAGTTGGTCTAATAAAAGATATCACCTCTACCACGGGTCCTGAAAAATAATAGAGCAGTTTTGCTGTTCCAAGAACTCAGAAAGACCACAGCAGGGCAGAATGGTTTTGACATTATGGATTCCTGTTTGAAATCTCTAGGTTTATCTTGAGACTTATGTGTAGGTGTCGGCACACTTAACAGCACTGATAATGTGTAGCACCCGTAAAAAGGTCTCATGGCACCCCTGGGTGCTACAGCACTCTTGTTGAGAATCACTATCCTAGAGTCTCCCTCTCCCAGGCTGCTTATGTCTGCAGAGCTGAACCGTTTAAAGGTACATTTCCCAACAGCGCATCCTTTCCCAGCCCTGACTTAATAAGTAGACAGGGTTTCTGTAACATGCAATCCAAATACTGGTAACGAACCTGTTAACTACATTTGCTTATGATGCTTAATTAATCTCTGAGGTGCCTTGAGCTGTGTCTTGGACTGGCAATTATCCTTTGAAGTATCGGTACTGCCACTGTCAAGAGGAGCATAGGGCTGGGAGAGGTCTCCTGGGCTGCGATTTGGCAGCCGCCTGCTAAGTCCATATGATCTGGCATTGTTCTGTCTTGAAGCCTGACCTCTTGGAGTGGGTTTGACAGCAAAACCAAAGACCAAGTGTTCCTCTCCCTGCCCCTTATCTCCCTCCCATCCTTGGGCTGGGCTGCCCTGCTGCTGTGCTGCGCCTTGGAGTGCCGAGCTGATGGGCATGCTATGTAAGAAAGCAGGGTGCAAAAGCCTGGGCAGCGTATGCAGAGGCACTGAGCTGCCCACCACCAACGTCCCCCCTTGGCCTTGCTGGTTTAGTCCAAAGGAAAGGCAGGTGCTGGTACATCTGAAACCAGGTTGGCTGTAAGAGCTGCCGAAGCAAAGGAGATCATCCAGGGAAGGGTTTCTTAAGTCCACTTGATTTTTTATTTTTTTTTGTAGTTGGGCCTGCTAAGAGATGACATTGCTCCTTGAGACCAAGAAACAGTTGTCTCAAGTTGCAGCAAGGGAGGTTTAAGGTGGATATTAGGAAAAAAAATCTTATTAGGAGGGTGGTGAAGCACTGGAACAGGTCACCCAGGGAGGTGATGGAAGCTCCATCCTTGGAGGTTTGTAAGACCTGGATAGACAAAGCCTTGGGATTTCTATGGGTCATAAAACCACAGCACGCCCTGTTGAAGAAGCTGTTGTATCCAGGGTTGTGTGAGACCCTGAATTATCCATTTTTAGTATTAAAATGAGCACATCTCTGTGGCCATGTTGTATCTGCTTGGAAGCTCTGAGGCACCCAAGATGATGTGGATTCACATGCTGGCGTGTTTTACTGTCGCATCATCCCGTGTTCACTGGGATGATGTAGTTGGGGCTGGTCCTGCTTTGAGCAGGGGGTTGGACTAGATGTGACCTCCTGAGGGCCCTTCCCACCCTCATTTTCTGTGATTTGGTGATTCTGTGATACAGTGCAGTTGTGAGCAGCCAGTCCTCAACAGACCCTTTGCATATTTTGGCTCGCTGTGCTGGTGACAAAGCTTTTTTTGCAGTTAGAGGGTTGTACTGAGATTTGAACATGTTGTGTGATAGTGGCACTGGGACTGGCCGATGGGAATTCATCTGGAAAGCTGTAATACCCTTCCTTAATGTGCATCCAGCTATGAGACAAGCTAGGCAAGCAGGTTTCTACCATAGCATTACATACTCTCGCCAAGGGGATGGGCTGAGGCCTCAGTGCATGCTCCCAGGGGCCGATGCTTGGCCCCTAAGCACCTCCACTCTGATTTATCAGGACTTTGCAAGCCCAAATATCCAACCAGCATTGAAAGCATGAAAATGAGAGACTCCAGCACCTCCTCTCCGTGGCCACCCAACTGAGGAGGCATTAGCACAAAATAAAATGAGCACAGGATTGTAGAAGGAGTGTGGGAGAGGAGTCAAAGACGGCAGCTGTCAGAGTTTGATCATTTAGCTGGTAGCTCTCTTGAATTACACATGTGCATGCAAAGGACCTGGTGATGCAGGCTGAATATGCTTTGACCAGTCCTGTCCCTTTGCACAGGGATGAATTCAGACCAGTCATGTTCACAGAAATGTGGAGCTGGAAGGGATCTCAAATGATGGTGGAGGCAGGATCAAACATACCTAGGCCATCCCTGAGAGGTGTTTGTCTAACCTGTCCTTAAAAACAGCCAATGAAGGAGGTTTCATAATAACCCCAGGTTACATATCCCAGTGCATCACCATCCTGCCAATTAGAAAGCTTTCCTGTTATCCAACTAAAATTTCCTTTGCTGGAAATCAGGTTGATTTCTTCTTCCCAGTGGCCATGTAAAACAATCGATCACTGCTAAGCTGTTTTGCGAGATGGAAAAGGTTTTTAACCTTGTAATGATGTACATATTGGAACACTGCTGTCATGTCCCTCCTCGCTCTTCTGATTTCTAGGCAAAATAAACCCAGTTTCTTCCACCTGTCCCTATACGTCAGGGTCTCTAACACTGATCATTATTCTTCTCTCATAGAATCATGGAAAATTAGTGTTGGAAAGGACCTCAGGAGGTCACATCTAGTCTGACCCCCTGCTCAAAGCAGGGCATCTTCAACTACATCATCCCAACCAAGGCTGTGTTTAGCTGCATCTTAAAAACCTCCAAGGATGCAGATTCCACCCGCCGGGGTAACCCGTTCCTGTGCTTTACTATCTTTCTAGTGAGAAAGTTTTTCCAAATATCCAACCTCAACTTCCCTTGCTGCAACGTGAGCCCATTGCTCCTTGTTCTGTCATCTGCCCCCACTGAGAACAGCCCAGCTCCGTCCTCTTTGCAACCCCATGTTGCAGGCTGCTATTAAATCTCTTCTCCATCTCCTCTTCTCCGGACTAAATAAGCCCAGTTCCCTCAGCCTCTCCTCACAAGTCATGTACCCTGAGCCCACAAACCATTTCCGTTGCTCTCTGCTGGACTCTCTCCAATATGTTAATACTAAAGAAGGGGTTCATCCAGTTCTTGGTGTGATACCCCAAGCTGTACACAGTGCCCTTGATGAGGTCTCACCAGGACCTAGTAGACTGGAATAATTATCTCCCTGCTGTGACACTCCTCTTAATACAGCCCAGTGTGAGATTGGCTGTTTTTTGCAACTGTGTCACCTGGTTGACCCATGCTCAGTTCATGGTCCAGTACAGACCTCAGCACCTTTTCTGCCATTCTGCTGTCTACTTAGTTATTCCCAGTTTTGTATCTGTGCGTTTGATTGCTCCTGCTTTAGTATTAACGGGTTGCATTTGGCTCTACTGAGTTTCGTCCTGTGGATCTGGACCAACTCTCCAGTTTGTCAAAGATTTCCGAGCCCGTCCTCCTGCCCTCCTCCCAGCTTGGTGCCTCACAGTAGGTTCCTGTCTGGCTAGGCGCTCCCACAGTCGGGGCTGACTTGTAAGGCGTCTTGCAGCTTTGCTTCGTTGGATGTTTGGGGTTGAACGCTGCCTTGCCTTCCTTGGAAGAGCACCAAGAAGGCATCAGAGGAAGAACCACTTTCTCCACTTCCCACCAGGCCTGCAACAGTGGCCTGTAGCAATCTCCTGAGGGCCGCATTTTAGACCCCAGCTGCCTTGCATCATCCCAAAAAGCACTGCCAGCCTCTGCTGCACTGTTCATGTGCTGCTTCTGGCAAGGTGGTAGCACAGATTGGAGCAGGGTGGGGGGTGGCCACAGCGGCTGGGTGGTGAAGGACCCTGCTCTGGACTGGAACTTGTTTGCCCTTCTGACTCCATCTAGGGACAGCAGAGTCTTTTAGCCTTGCACACTTGCACAGCATCATCTTGATGGTCCTGAGGGTTTGGCTTCTAGTCTCAGAATCATTCATTCCCTTGTTTCACTCTGTCTCAGCCTCCCTGTGCTTGCTCTTTGCAACCGGGCACCTTTACTAGAAAGGCCACGTGGCGTAGCAGTAGTAACTGGACCAGTAGGCTGGGACGCAGGGAACTTGGACTCTGTTCATTGTGTCCCTGCTGCTTTGTGACCTCAGGCTAGTTCCTTCCCTCCACAGTGCCTCAGTTTCCCCTCCTACCTTCTTTTGCTTTAGACTGAGAGCTCTTCATGGCAGGTGCTGTTTCTAGCTGTGCTATGCAAATGTACAGCACCTAGCACAGTGGGATCCTGATTGCAGTCAGGGGCTCTAGATGTCCATTAGTGCTGAAGCAGAAGTAACTGTTACTCCATTTCTACACTGTCACATAGGAAGCATTACAGATAATGTAAAATCTGGCATCCCAAGGCTCTGTGCTGGAAACACCTGCAGACCTGTCACAGTTGCTTCCTCACTGAGGTTTTTATTCTTCCAGCAAGGCTGTTTGACCTAAAGTCCAGGCCGGGCCAAGATGACTGTGTGTTATATATATGATGGATCAAGACGGCTCTATGTGTTATATGCATTTATATATGCATTTATATATGCATTTATATATATAAGTGATCTATATTCACTTGGCCTGGCCTGGACTTTAGGTCAAACAGCCTTGCTGGAATAATATTATATATATTTGACCTGTTATATATATTTGACCTGTTATATATTATATATATTTGGCTGTTTGACCTAAAGTCCAGGCCGGGCCAAGATGACTGTGTGTGTTATATATAACAGTATATATAACCAGTATATATAACACACACAGTCATCTTGGCCCGGCCTGGACTTTAGGTCAAACAGCCAAATATATATAATATATAACAGGTCAAATATATATAACAGGTCAAATATATATAATATTATTCCAGCAAGGCTGTTTGACCTAAAGTCCAGGCCAGGCCAAGTGAATATAGATCACTTATATATATAAATGCATATATAAATATATATATAAATGCATATAACACATAGAGCCATCTTGATCTGGCCTGGACTTCAGGTTGGACAGCCATGCCAGAAGAACAAAAACCTTTGCAAGGAGCCAGCTATTACATACGTGTATGTAACACAACCTATCTATATCTTTATACTAATGAGTGATTCTGAGCAAAGATCTCATCTCCCAGCCATCTTCCGTGAAGAGTCTGACTCACAATTTGCTTGAGACCACATTTTCTTACTGATGGTATGAGTAGCCTTAGTTTTTATCAAGCACACAAGCAGGATGTCTGCTGTCCCAACACAGATAGAAATACCACAGATACCTAAAAGATCTATATTCACTGTCACTATGGGTGTGTCTACATGTGCATTTATGTTCATCTAAACCTAATGCACATTTGCCTAATGTGCATTAAGGCGATTCAGGTGCGCATCTACACGTGCACATGCTAAGGCGCATCAACACGGGACGACTTGGGATTAAAGTTAGTCCCAAATCAGTCGACATACACAGTATTAATGTGTCTTAACACGGCTACACATGCATTAAGGCACTTTAGCTATTTGTGCCTAAATTTGATACCTGCAAAAGCAGGTATCCAATCTAGGCATGAATAGCATAAAATTGCCGTTTTTAAGGCACATTAAGGTGCACGTGTGTCAACCTGTGCCCTTAATGTACCTTAAAAATGGTTTATGTGCCTTAAATTGGCACATGTAGACGTGCCCTATGATGTCCAAGTCTAATGCATCACAAGGAGTCCTGTGACCAGGCCATGGGTGTATGACAAAGCAGTGCTTGATTATTTTTTTTTTAAATTTGTTCTGTATATCTCCCCAGGTGAGCTAGGTATTGGGTTTGGGAGATCATTTCATGGACATTGCCCTTGAGTTGCTAAGTACCTAAGAGTCATTAGAAAAAAACATCATTGCACCTCTCCACTTCAGGGCACTTAACAAACATGAGTTCAATTACTCTTTCAGCTCTGCTGGAAGGAAAGGGAGGATGATTAGCCTTATTTTACCCATGAATGGAAACTAAGAGGGGTTAAGTGACTTGTCCAGGGGCTGAACAGGGAGGGAGTGAGCAGCATCCTTTGTCAAGGCTCCCTGGCTCCCAGCCAGACATACTAACCACTAGACCACAGTGGCTTAATTCTCATGTTTTCTTTTTCTGTCTCTGTCCCGTTTCATTCAGCGCTTGGGACCCGACAGGATTGGCCTCTGTGTTTTGGAAATGACTGGCGCTGAAGAAAGGGAGCTCATTTATTTCTTTTTTTAGCATTGCTGGGGTGAGGAGGGTGCAAGAGAAAGTGCAAGGGCTGTTCTGGCCTGCTCTGTGCTGCTTGGTTTTTTTTTTCCTTCTCCCGAAGTTTTCATTTAAAAAAACAGAAAAAAGAAATGTTTCTCTGCGTTCTCATGGGTTGAGGCAAAACAAAGGGAGATATGGGAAAAAGTGCTGCTCGCAGAGAAACGATTTCCCCTGGCTCGGCTCCCTGCGGCTCTGTGGATGGGAAGCTGTCCTTGACTATTTCAACTCCGTGGCGGGGGGGGAATTGTTTGACATTTGCCTCCCCACGGGGAACTAGATGAGGCTCTGTTTTTTTGGCATGGGAATGGGATTGTCTCTCTCTCGTGGTGGTTGCCCTTCCTCATCGTCCAAGCCCTTCTCCTTTCTCTGCCCATCTCATGTCTAGTCCCTTCTCCCCATTTTGGCTTCCTTTCCTTTGTGCCCAGGGGTGGATGCTCTCTTCATGCCTCTTCTCCGGCGTTTCCTGCCACGGCTCCTCCACCCACGTGGCTGGGAGGGCCGAGCGAGCCGTGTCCCATCAGTGGACCTGTCAGACTGAGTCGGACCCCAAGTCTGTCTCATCCAGGATCCGGGGTATAGGTTGTAGCTGTGTTGATCGAAGGACATAGCAGACAAGGCTCTTTGGGTAAAGCCGATTGCTTTTATTAGACCAACTCAAATAGCTGGAAAAATTCTTCTTTGCAAGCTTTCATCCAGGATCCTGCACTTCTGAGGCAGCTTCAGGAGGCAGCAGATCGAGGATAATCCTCCCACTTTGTAAAGGCCTCATCCTTCTCGCTGCTGATCGCTGGAGACTGGTTGGCACTGAAGCAAGCAGGTTTATCTCTGCTCCTCTTAACTCTTTGCTGTTAGCGGTAGCCATTCGAACACGAGATGTCTTTGTTACCCATGAAAACACCCGGTTGCTCTTTGCACCTTGCTTTCTGCAGCGCCTCTTTCCTCCGCCCATCAGCAACAGGTGCCCTTTTGCTGGCCGCATTCCCTGCTTTTGGCAGGAGCAGAGCGAGGCTTTGATTGATTGAAGGGATGGCTCTGTATCCCCCAGCTGCCGGCAGCCCCTACACACGCGTGCCAGGTCCGGGTAAACACTGTCTTACTTTCAGCAAAGGCACGAACCGGTTGACCTGATACCGCACGTCAACATGTTGTGGTGTCCGCAGACATACTGTACCTCGGGCACCGCTCTGACGTCAGATATACTGTACCTCCGCACACGCCGTCCGGGGCAGCTCCCGAGCCTCCTTGGTGCCTGGAGGGAGCTGGGAAAGGGAAGCCATTGGAGGAAGCCACTGGATGTCTTAATCTAAGAGAAAATAACCACCGTGGAAATTTCCCAGGGTCTGATTAGGGAGACGCCAGCTGCTTACAGCTCACGGGGGCTGCGTCCTCGGTGCTAGCCGGAGGGGCCTTCTCCGCTCCGACATCCCCACGAGGCTCTGGTCTGCTCCTTTCCCTCTTGCTTATACTTATTGCAAAGCTCATCTTTGGTCCTTTTCCCCCAGTGAGCCCCATGGCCTCCCCTCAAAGCTCTGGCTGCTGTAGCCCATCACAATGCAGCTCCTACTGCCCTGCACCTGCCTGCTTCGTGGCTGCTTTCTGAGTGCCATCCCCATACCCCGGCGCTGCCTGATGCCTCTCCAAGGTGCCGAGGTGACACGCTGGACAGCGAGCTCCCACAGTACGGCCATACAAACTCCCAGAGGTCTCCTATGAGGCGGCTCATCTGCAAATCACAAAGCACTTTGGAAGGCAGAACCATTATCCCCATTTCTCAGGTGGAGACACTGAGGCACAGCAAGGGGAAGTGACTTATTTAGAGCGGCAAAGTGGAAAATAGAGCCTGGGCCTCCCATGTAGGCTGCGCTGCCTGGAAATGGCCCTGTCCTGTCCAGCCAACCTGGCCGTTGTCCCGAGGAACATGTGGGGCAAGGCGAAGCATGGTTTGGATCTCGCTTCTCCAGCCGTCCTGGTGTCGCCAGCCCCTCAGACACCCTTGCAGAGCAGGTCCCAATGCCTAGGCTCAGGAGAACAGGCAGAAGAAACACTTCCTTGCAGAGCTAAGAGGGAAACAGAGGGAGGCTGAGCCTGCCAACAGCCCCACCGTGCCTCAGTGTCGTGACGGCCTCCCTCTGAGCTCCCTGCCAAACCCACACCTTTGTGCCGTGTCCCCTGCTCCGTGCAGGAGGACCAGGAAAAATGCGACAGAGAGCTTCCAAATCAAACCTTGGCTGGAAACTAGGACCTGGGCCAGCTCTGCTCAAGGGATCTACAACCCCTGGCACCAGGACTGTAATGATGGATGGGCAAGTGGGGACCTCACCCCCATCCTTCCTCTTCCCCCCTGTACCCCGCACCTTCCCTGCAGTGGCTGCAGCTCTGGTTGGGGGCTGGCTCCAGCGGCAGGGAAGGCAGCGGAGGTCAGCGCAGTGGCTGGAAGTTTGCTGCTCTGGGAGCAGATGCCATCTCCTTTTACTCCACTAAAACCCAGTGTTGAGATGGGTGCCCAACACATGTTGGTGGCAAAAAAAAAGTGGCATTTCTTCCCCACTGCAGCAAACCTCTGGCTGCTGCCCCCCAGGGCAGGGCCTTTGCCACTCAGCACCGCGTCCTGGCGGTGGCAGGGAAGGAGTTAAGCAGGAATGGCCACTCAGCAGCTGAAACACAAAACGCCTTTAGTCAACACTTTTTTTTTTTTTAGGGCCTCCCTAAGCCAGCCGGGCTGTTTTAGCTTGTAAACTTGTTTATCAGAGTGGAAGTGGAGGGCGCCTTTCCTGGGGGACTGCTGCAGCGATAGGCATGGGAGGCTTCAGCACTCTCACGTGCTCAGTCCTGGGCACCATCCCGCACTTGCTCGCTGAGAAAAGCAGGGGTTTGGTATGTAGGTAAACAGCACGGCCTCTTGGTGAGCTCCCCACGCTGAGAGCATGCTTAGAGCATGCAAACGCTCAAACAGCGGCGCCGGCTGTCCATGCCCTGTTCACATGTGCAAGGGAAGGAAGTGCTGTCTGGCTCCAGTTCTCCATTCTCACTGCAGCCTGACCTTGCTATCGCTCTGCTCTGCTAATATCTCTCCAAGCATGTTCCTCCTCCGCAGGACATGTGAAAGGAGCATGGACAGTTATTGTTGCCCAGAAGTGATTTCCAAGAAGCCTCGAGAACAGCTGAGAGTGTAAACAAGAGCCGGGAGCTCTTGGGTGCCCGGGAGGTTTTGCAAAGGTTTCTGAGAGAGGAAACATATTTATTCAAGGCGTGTTCCAGCTCCGGTGGTGACTTTCCATGAATCTGGTGCTGAGCTTGAAGTGTTGTGCAAGGCATCCCAAACAATGCTCTCTGGGCTTGTATGATGCATGGAGTACATCAGGGCTTGGGGGAGCATCTATTCACTAGGGGAGGACAAGAAATAATGAGCACAAATGATCTGTAAGGTCCCTTCCAGCCTCTAACAACTATGAAACCCCTCTTTAATAATGCAAGGGCTTGCACTGGTAAACCTCAGAAGGGGTTTACTAGGGCTTGGGGTAGCGGATACACACCGATGGGTCTGTTGGTGCAAACTCTGGCTTGCTCTTCTTTCTGCTTAGAGGAAGGCGGTGGCTAGATCTCTAGCTGGGGGCTGGGTTCAGCTCCCTTTTCTGCTATAGACACCCTCTGGCAAATCGTAGGCAAGTCTTTTAGTTGCCTTCCGCCACAGTTCCCGTCTGTAAATAAAATAATAGTAGTGGCTTGTCTCATGGGGCCACGATTTCATGGGGCAGATACGTCTGAGGCTGTGAAATGTTCAGACACGGTGGAAATGGGGCCATGAGACCTTTGGGTATGTCTGTACCAACTAACCTGACCCATATGAGCTCTCCTCCCTGTCTATCTCTTACCTGGCTGCAGGTGCATGCCAGACCCGGGATGGACAAGCATTGGGCAGACTCATTCCTAGAAAGGCGCTGCTGGAGCTTCTTGTTCCTTCTAGGAATCGGTCTTCCAGCTGTTTGTCATGCGTCTGTGTTTAGCTCTGATTCTGGCCAGTGGGACAGGGAACAGGGTACTGAGGGCTGGAAGTCGGATGCTGTTAGACTTCTTCCTGACCTTGCAGCCTGCAGCCCAGGCGAGTTGTGAACATGCTGTAGGACGTACGGGGAGCTGAATCCCAAGCCCAGATGTTCACAACAGCTTCTAGAGGTGGACTCCCACCAGGGATTGAGCTAAGGGTTTTTAATATAAGTGGTTTAAGCTAGGGGTGGGCAAAATGCAGCACGGGGGCCGGATGTGGCCTGCCAGGCCATTCTATCCAGCCCGCGGGGTCCCTAAAAAATTTAGAAAATTAATATTTATCTGCCCTGGGCTGCCTGTCACGTGGCTCTCAATGGCTAGCCAAAACTCAGTAAGCAGCCCTCTGCCCAAAATAATTGCCTGCCCCTGGTTTAAGCTGAAGGGTGCCCCTGGGGCACCTTGCAAGGTGGATATACCCTAAGTTAAAGTCTCAGCATAGGCATAGATGTGTTTGTGGCTGCAGGGTAATAGCTGAAGAAGGGGTGCAGCATCCCTAAAAGGACCAATCACCGGCACATCTGGTGGATAAAGTGGAGACCTTTACTGATACACAGCAGCAGCATATGACAATTAGCAAGGAAGCCGACAAAGGCTCTCACCACACGCTGTGCCCCGGGGATGCACATACGAAGGTGGATGTTTGGCCAGCATGCCATCGTCTTCTGGGGGTCTCTGGCTTCAGTTTGCAGTGGTTTTGCCTGGAGTTGCTAAGTGATGAACACCATTATACCATTAGTCCATGCACTGTGTACCTAGCTACTGCTCATTGATTGCTGGTCTAGTCAGGGCTGGACACAGGCATGGGTGAACTGGGTGGCTGCCTGGGGCCCGGACAGAAAGGGGGCCCAAAAATGGTAATTTTTAGTGCTAGTTATTATTATTATCTCTGACCAGGGGGAGGCTGATACTAAAAGTTCTCCCAAGGCCTCCAGGAGTCTAGGTCCAGTGCTGCGTCCAGTCCCATGTACCAATGGAGGTACCGTCCACTTGTGTTTCATGCACCAGGTGCCTGGTAAGATGTGATCATATCGTTGGAGTCTTTCCATCCCTAATTGGGTCTTTTAGGTACCAGGACAGGTGCATCCCTGCAGCTGCACTCTTATCTTTTGAATGCATGGGAGATGAGATTGCTTCTCTTGGCAGGGCTCAAGGGCTAAAAAACAAAAACCAACAAAAAAAGCATGTCTATCTCTGGAATATATGAGAACTGCCTTGTTACAAAGCTGCTCCCCTGCTAGGCTGTGAGAGCCTGACTTTGCTTTCTACCACACTAGATAGCTACACTTATATATTGAATGATAAGCAATACACACTAAATAAGCACTAAAATTCTTTAAAAAATGAAATTTTAGCCATAGGTACATAGTGTAATCAAGAGACAGAACTGCTGTTTCGAGTTTTGTGTTTACTGATGTCAACCCAGCCCTGGTTAGTAGCGAGCAGCTGCTGGAGTCCGTATAGACTGGAGTATATAGACTGGAGACTGGTCTGTATGGACTGGAGACCGGTGCAAAGTGACTTGGTGATTTCAATCCAGATACTCAGAGACTGGTGTCTGTGTTGAATAAAGCATGGATAGCTTTGCCAGAGAGAGCCAGGGCTGGGTTGGGCCGTAGAGGAGATATGATCTCCTCTCTGAAGGTGTTTCTTCAGGGCCGAGGGACACATCGATAGGGGACAGTGCAAAATAAGCAAGCTGTGCTGCTGTCTGGGTTATCCTCGTTCTGGAGATGAACCGGGGGTGTCCGTCCAGCACAGTTGCAAAATTATTTTAAGTTTTTATATCTCTATATCTGTCCCAATCCAATAATCAACCAAATTCCAAACCCTGCATATCTAAGCTGAATATCTATATTTATCCTTTCCCATATCTATTGATAGTGATGCCTCATAATTTTTACTGGACCGGCATCGACATGCAAGCACCAGGCCCACAGGTCTAGGAATTCAGATGCTCCCCTTTACGCTTGATCTTAGGGCCGAGGAGCGATCTGTGCTATTGCAAAATTCATTTTACAAAAGACTAAAAATACTATTGGAGCAAACTCTTCATTTCTCCTGTCAGGGCTGGGTACGAGGCGGGCAGAAATTTGCCTTGCTGACCTTGGCTGTAGCATGGAGGAGGAGGTTGTGGAGAGAACTGTGATTCTTTGCTCAGTGCTGTTTATCGCAAACTTCTGCGATTTTGAAATGGAAACTTGTTTCAGGCAGAGACATCCTCGTTCTTCCCACCCAGAACCTCAGGCACATACTGATTTATTACTGTGGGTTTGCCCATGAGACCTGGAGGGCTTCTGCCACTGTTTTTAGAAGAGAGCATTGGAGCGGGGTTGTATTTGCATAGATACAATTTGCATGGATGCTAAATGGCATCGTGTCATGACTGACTGACTTTGCAGACACGCGGTTCCTGCGTGCTCGCACCTTGTGTTCCAACCACATAGTGGTTGGGATGGAGGCACAGGGCCTAAAATAAGATACCAAAAAAATGTAGGCCTACTAAACCTGTTTATGTCATGTCAAAACTGTTCTGAACCTTTGTAGTCATGAGAGACGCATCATTTGAGATGATGCTCGCCCCCAACCCGTGTTGCTCTTACATTCAAAGTAGTGTTCACAGAGTCATAGCTCATTTTAATGGCCACAAAGCCTGAACATCAAGTTCCAGGGAACGTCTGGTTGCCGTTTCTGGATCTCTTGGGGTAGTATCACAAAGATCGTATCTTGTTTACAGCTCTGCAGAGAAGTTGGTGCAGTTCTGTATGTGGCTAGCAGCCGTGGTGTAGACAAAATCCAACATAGGACATAGATAATGAACGTCCGGGTGAAAAATGAACCACACAGATTTTGAAGGAGATGGACCTTGGGAGAATACAAAACATCCAGACCGCTGAATAACATTTGGAAAACTTGGCAGAGATGCAGCATGTGCAGGACTATAGAGTCGATATGTGATTTAGTGAGTGCCTTGGGCTGCAGCGAGCTTCGGATGCTCAGACCATCACTGGGAGCTTCGGGGTTAGCTGGTACAGAAAGACTTCGGAGTTGGCTGCAAGTGAAATTATCAGGGCTTCTTCAGTGGCGGTCTTTCAGGATGAAAATTGCTAGCCAAAGGGGATTAAAAACCCCAGGAAAGCCATCTTCATAGCCGGTCATCCTGGGATGTCATTGTAATCCGAATGGGAAATTGGACAAATAAGCACGCAGGCCTTCTAGAGATTATACTTGCACAGAACAAGAGGCACTTTCTCGCCCCTTGTATCCCTGGGACCTGTGGCTCCTGCTAAGTCTGAGTTCAGTCTTTGCTCTGCTTACTTTATTTCTTATGCAAAACACATACACTTCTCAGATGGGTTCACACAAGGGGGGGGGGGGCAGCGACAGCTCCTCCTTCCTCTTGCATCTGGGATGCCTTCTCTAACATCAGGTTGCATGCAGTGGCGGGGCAGCTGCAGAAGAGGATAGAGTCTGGCTCTAGCCATTTGGTTCAAGGACCCTCTGCTGAGCTGCCAGGCACCGGTCTGTGTTGCATTGAAGCAGTTCAAAGTCCGAGCAGCGTGTGCATGGGAAAATGGGACGCCTCTACCCTGCCGCCTGGCCTCGGGGGGGGGGGGGACTTACACTGGAGGGGAATGATGGGTGATGTCACAGCAGCAAAGCAGCTAAACCCAATCTCATAAATATTGATGCTGATTGCAGGAAAGATTACAGCAGCAGGAAATACTCCACTCACTGCGTGTTAGCTCCTTCAGGTGTGGAGGGCTGGGGATTTCAGAGGTGCCTGGTGGAGGGGGGCAGCCCCTCTCTATTGATATCAATGGGAGCTGGGCCCCAAACTCCCTTAGGTTTCTCAGGAAATGTAAGGTGCAGAACTGGAGAGCCCACAGGGTTAAGTCAAGGAATGTCCTTCCTGAGACTGCCCTATTAGTTTATTAGGACATTGGCAAGAGACACCGACTCGGACACTGTATAACCGTCTTCAGATCTGTTGACTCAGGCCTTTCTGTAAGTCTTTAGATGCAGCCTGTGCGCTGAAATGTGAAACCGTAGCGATGACTTTGTTCCTGCTGTGGCACCACGGGAACAGAAGCCGTGAGCCTGGGGCCTGGAAAACGGGGAATTGGGATCATCGGCAGTCTTGTGCTGTTTCCTCTGGAATATAAGGTTTCTATTTGCAGCCTGCTCAGATCAGAAAGCACAGATAATTGTTTAACACAGAGTGGTTTTCTTCTTCAGTTATACAACCAGAAAGACTAGAGCAATAGCAGTAAGAGTGGTTTATATTTCCCCTGTTTGCCGTCATGGGATATCCGTTCATTACAGTATTAGCATGGATACACTGCCATTAGGTTATGCCACTGATTCTCAACTGGGGTGCTGCAGCGTGTGATCCTTTCAAGGGTGCCCTGGGGTGTTCCTCAATGTTACCCCTGTTAGGTGTGCACACAGGACTCACAAAATAAACCTGGAGGTTTCCAATTGGAATCAATAATGGGCATTTATATCATACTTTTTCCCCCGTAACATGCCAGAGATCCGTCGCCATGAATGGGATCTGCTCTGCACGCGAGCTGTGCTGCACGGCGTGCACTTGTATCAGCGGTGAAATGCACGTCAGCGCACAGAAAATGGTGGCGGTGCGCTTGAACTAAAGTGCCTCCAAGGTGTGTTAGTTAAGAAGCGCGCCGTCGCTTTCTCAGCGTTGACGTGCATTTCGCCGCTTATACGACTGCAAGCACTGCAATGCTGAGTGCTTTTCAAAGCGCCCAGAGCTGTGGCGCTTGCACGTATAAAAATGCCCAATAGTTTTAGAGCATTCTGCCCTGTCGTGGGCTTTCTGAGTTCTTTGCAACAGAAGAATTGCTCTCTTATTTTTCCATAGTCATAAAATCAGGTGAAAACTAAGAGCTGATAGATATATATTAGATCTGATTGGAAAGGGTTGGAAAAATCTTATTGAAAATACAAAGCAAATTAGGGAAACATTTTGATGGGAAATGAGCTGAAAATGGTGCAGATTTCCAGTAAGCAGAGCCTGGAAATAGAATAAATGGAACGCACACATTAAAAACAGCCGGTCAAATCCCATTCATGCAAATCTTTGCCCTGTATTAGTAAATTGAATCAATCTCCAATAGGGAAACTGTTGACTTAGGCATTCCAGTGACTAGTTTGATCTGATTGCTCCTCTAAAAGTTGGCTAGGAAAGCTGATAAAAAAAAAAATTGAGATTCTGGAAGATTGCACATATCAAGCTTTCAGTGAAAGTAGCTGTAAGGATAATGGGATCTAGATTCAAAACTCATATCCACTTCTGAAAGGAACTGGTTGGAAGTTGGAGGGCATGAGAATTAGGAACGGGAGCATGGAGCCTTTCCTTTTTGGGTGATGGGTCAGGTTTGCTATCAGTATAGGACAGGTCCTGTTTGGACATACACCAACATTACTGCTGTTGAGTAACGAGAAGGAGAATATATTCTGGTGCTTCGGAGGCAGGGTTCTTGAGTGTGATGTCCAGCTCTACTGCTCAGACTTGCTCTATAGCTTGGACAAGTCATTTCACTTCTCTGTGTCTCAGTTTCCATCTCTTCAATGGGATTGGGAACATGAAGCTCTTGTGAGATGCAGGCCTTGTCTACGTGACTCTTTGTGTGGACGCAGTTCTGCTGCGAGAGCTTCTGTCCATCGGGAGAGCTGGTGATACAAAAACTGGGTCCCGTAGCAGGGAACCCGGCTGTTGTAGTGTTGGCCCCAAGCAGCCTTTGCAGTGTTGAGCAAGGTTTGGTTCATTAATGGCGTGAAAGGGGTTGAAGAGTCTGTGCCCTGGATGCACCCATTACAAGTGACACTGGAAGAGAGGCCAAAAGATTGAATGGGAAATGGGGATGGAAGTCCCCTCTCGGCTGGGACTGCTTCAGAGGTCAGACTTGTTGAAGGACAAATATGGGGGCATGTTTGCCCTGCCGCTGCTTGGGCTGGACCTGGTTTATAGGCAAACATCTAGAAAGGTCTCTAGGGTTGGGAATTTGGCACTGCCGCCTTCACTGTCTATAAACACAAAGGGGTGGGGAGTAGCTCGTTGCCAGAAGCAGATCAGCATTCTCTTGTGACAATACTGCCTTTGTTTGGTGATCAATGGTGATAAAGCCAGCATCCTCTGGGCAGGGTGCAGGTAGAACCAGTTTGGAGACACAACGTGCTACCTGTCATCTCCGACTGAAAGGACACGTGCTCTCCTCTTTCAGTCAACACCCTTAAAACTATTCAGCTGTTTGGAAAGAGGATGCCATTCCCAACGTAAATCCCCATTGCAGAGGGTGGCAATGTTTGCTGTTGCGAACCAGTTCAGATGAAGACTGAACCCATCTTGAGCCAGAAGTTACAAACTGTGTGCAGGAAATACTAGCTGTTACTGTATTGTCCGGCCCCTGCTATGCAGGCCAGACCAGTTGTTAATTAAGCGGAAGGATCTGTGAATACATAGCTTAATCTGATCCTTCAAAATGGTACAAGTTCTTAGTGTATTTATAACTGCATCATTACATGGTACTCTAAAACCCCATTACTGCAGCTAGGACAAAATACTGGTAATTAGCACTTACACGCTACTTTACACTTCAAATGACCTGTGCAGACATTGATTCCCCTGCTCATGTTTCTATGGAGTATGAGCATACGGAGGCACAGAAGGCCTGACTCGCCGCTCTTGCACTTAGTGGAAATATGTTCACCAGGGACCGTGAGCCCACAAATCAGAAGTGTTTTCCATCCATAGGTGCACAACGTGTAAAGCAACAAGGAATTGGGCCCAGAGGGTGGAAGTGACTTGCCCTAGGTTACACGCTTGGCCAGAGGTGACACCAGGGCTGGAACGGAGGCGTTCCTGGTCTCCTGACTCTCATTAGTCTGATGTATTGTGCTGCCTGAACACCCAGCTTCGCTGGTTAACCCCAGCTGTCCTCAGACTAGCTTTAAAACAATTACTGATTTTTTTTCCCCTGAAAACGCCTATGCTTTTTCTTTCTTTCTCACTCTTTCGTATCACTTATGGATTACTGATTTGCTTTTTCTCCCTAGAGAAACTCCTGCGTCTGAAAACCTACCGGCATGACTCACTTGGTGAAGTCATCAAGTCCTGGTCTTGTAGGACGCTGGGTTTTTGCAAAGAACCATTCCTGTGGGATGTCACTATTAGTCACCACGGCCGCTAGAACACTGTCACTCCAGATGCTCTGCTGCATCACTGGGTAAAGAGAAGCCCAGGAAAGTGGTTGTGATTAAAAAGGAAACCACTGGCACTTGCACATCTACACAGGCCTGGGTGATTAGCAGAAATGAGATAATGGCCTGTTCACCTAATGAAATGAAGATATATGGGTGAGGTGTCAGGAGAGGGGGCAGAGTCTCCATATGCCTGATGAAGAGTGTTTGTGCCCGAAAGCTTGCAAGGGTGTAGGTTGTAGCTGTGTTGGTCTAAGGACATAGGCAGACAAATTCTTTGGGTCAATCCAATATCTTCTATTAGAGCAATGAGTCTAATAAAAGATAGACTAATTGGACTAATTGATCTAATTGGTCTAATAAAAGATATCGGATTTGCCCGAAAGCTTGCAAGGGTGTAGCTTGTAGCTGTGTTGGTCTAAGGACATAGGCAGACAAAGTTGTTTGGGTCAATCCAATATCTTCTATTAGAGCAATGAGTCTAATAAACGATATTGGATTGACCCAAAGAACCTTGGGTTCTTGGGTCAAATAAAAAATAACAGGTTTAACTTCAAGAGTATTGAAACAAAGCATTGCAACTAGTTTGAACTGGCACCAGTTGGTCTAATAGAAGATATAGGATTGACCCAAAGACCCTTGTCTGCCAAAAGCTTGCAAAAGCCTTTTTTCCATCTATTTGGTTGATCTAATAAAAGATATCACATCTACCCAGTGCACTTTGCCTGCCAGGTGTGAGGAGAGGGTGGAGGTTGTACCTGTGTTGGTCTAAGGACATAGCCAGACAAGGCTCTTTGGGTCAATCCGATATCTTTTATTAGACCAACTCTAATAAAATACGATAAATAAATCAATAATATCTAATAAATAATATCTAATAAAATATGATTAAAAATAAATAAGGTGTGAGGAGAGGCTTTCTAGCTGGAAAGTCTGTGGGACAATGCAATAATGTGCTTTCTAGGGGTGAGCGGCTGCTTGCTTTCTTCATGTGGAGCGGCATCTCCACGAGGAACCCCACTGAAATGAATGGGATTAATTCACAGAGTGTGGTCGGAAACCTCCATGCAAAAGCATTCAGTGAGCTGGGCGCGGTCAGGTAGTTAGCACGACTAAAGCTGCCACTCTACGGGAGGCTTTTGGGCACTATTATTGCAGTGGTTTGAATAACTATAGCCTGCCTTAGAGGGTGGTTTTATCCCCCATTGTATATATGAGCCCAAATCTACTACACCACAAAGGTTTGTCAGCAGCACTTGAATGTGTGGGTAGTCAAAGGTCCTCTGGGATGGCAGGGCCCTGAAATTCATGCCACTGTCCAGCAGCTGGGAGAAGGCATGTGTAGACACATCTGGAATCTAAACTCGTGGCAGGGGTGATATCTTTTTATTAGATCCAAGCTTGCAAATAAAGACCTTTTTTTGCAACTATCTAGTTGGTCTAATAAATGATATCATCCCTGCCACGAGTTTTAATTCCTTTTGCCTCTAGCCCAATATGGCTACCACCTGGATACCTAGACACATCTGTGCCTTTTGCCAGCCTTTTCCAAGCTCTGGTGGCCCAGTGGCTGGAGGCATGGAGAGCTGCCAGGAGTGCATAAATGAGTGTGATAAATGAGCTTGCAGAAAAGGACAATTTTCTTGCCATTTTCCAGTTGGTCTAATAAAAGGTATCATTTTGGAACCAAGAATTCTAGTTTCTTGTATGTCTTAAATGCTCTGTCGTCTGCCACCAGAATGGCTAGTAGAGGAAGGTAAATAGAGACAAGACCTCAGCAGCTCCCTTGACTTCAGTGGTGATTTGAACTGGCTGTGGAAAGGGAGCATTTCACCTTCCTTTTTGCAAACATGAATACACATTTAAACCTCCAGTTACACTCTCATAGGGCAAGGCATTGATCTTCTCATTGTTTCAATGAAGACAAAATAGATACCATAGTAAAAAGTAAGTGCATAGGACATGTAGGAGTAAAACAGTTTTTTCTCAGTGAAGTCAAGTGTAGGAAAAGCAAATGGTTTCAGGACCAATGAAGTGTTTTGTTCAGATTTTTAAGCAGGGGGTGAGGGTAGTTGTGTGTTTTTTCAGGCTTTGCATGTTTTTGGATGGAATTTCTAAACCAGTAGACATTTCAAATCAAAAGAACCGGTTTTACTTTAAGACTATTGAAACAAAGCATTGCAATTAGTTGGAACTGGCACAGATTTGTAAATCTGGACTATTTTCCCCTCTCCCCACCCATTCCCTTCCCCATTTGTACTAGTGTCTGGATTTTTTCTTGTCTTTCTCCAAGTGCTGGGCATAGGATTTGGGTATTTGGCTGGGGCGTGCTCCTTCTAGGACTTGAAAAATCCAGAGAGTCCTGGCTAAAGGGTTTTGCTCTTCCACTTAGGTAGGGTTGCTATATATCCAGATTCAACAAAGAGGACACCTGTGGGGGGGAAGGGTAATATGATTGTGGGGGGAGGGCAGTGATATACCCATGCCCCTCACTTGCAAGCCATAGCCCTCCTAGCCCCTATGCTGCTCATCACTCTCAACACACAGCCCCCTCATCCCTGCTACTGCCCCTCACTCCCAACACGCAGCCTCCTTGTCCCTGCTGATGCCCCTCACTCTCAACATGCAGCCCCCTGGCCCTGCCTGTGCCTTGTGCTCCTGACCCACAGTCTCCCACTCCCACTGGTGTCCCTCACTCCCAAGCCGCAGCTCTCCCAACCCTGCTGGTGCCTCTCACTCCTGACCCGCAATCCTTTGCCTCCCACTCTGGCCCTGCTGCCCCCGAAGAACCCCCTTCTCCCACTGGAGGGGCAGGCACCTCCCTTGCCCTGCTGTAGCCCTGCCCCCTTGCAAAGTGCCGGGATAAACTTGGATGCTGAGTGCAGGCAGAGCAAAATCCCGGACATTTGTTGATATTTAAAAAAACCCAAATGTCTGGCTGGAGATGGGAGGACCCAAAACAGGACATGTCTGGGAAAACCTGGACATATGTTAACCCTAACTTAGGGTCAGACTAATTACCACATTTGGGATCTAGATGACATTTTACCCTACGGTCAGATGAGGCATGGGGGGGAGCATTGGTTCTGGTTTATATTAGACCAACCTGTTTTTAAACTCTTTGTCTCCTGTCTTTTTTTTTGAATGAGCAGTGGACTGCGAAAAGTCCTGTTTTCCGGTTCATTGGTGGAAATGCATGTCAGTCATTTGTCCTTGTGATTCTATTGGCTGTGCCTAGAGGTAGGGTAATATACCACCAGAAAGAGCAAGGTTCGGAGCCAGAGAGGTGGCCTTTTTGTGGTGGCCCTGTCCTTTGTTGCTGATTGGCCAAGGGGGGCTGGTGGCTCCACCCCTTGCTGCTGATTGGCCAAGCGGGTAGTGGCCCTGCTCCTCACCATTGATTGGCTGAGGGGGCTGGTGGTCCTACCTTTCACCAAGGGGATGTCCTGACCAGTGGCCACCCTAGGTCAGACTGGCATGAATGGGGGGTATGGGTGGGTTGCCATCCTCTGTAGCAGTGGGCACTGCCCTCTGTCGTGGATCTCTGGATTGTATTTTAACAAACCACTTCCTGTCCTCATAGTGGCAGGACACTGACGGTGCCCTTGTCCCCCTGCATTGCCTGTGGCCAGTTGAAGGGTGTGTTTGAGGTGTTGAGGGTTGTGCCTGGTGGTTGTGTGGGAGGGCTGTTTGTGACCTTTTTAAGAACTTTTTAAGAACTTGTCTAGGACGATTTAGACAGCGATGTTCTGCCTTCAAGCAGGGGATTGGACTAGATGACTTCCTAAGGCCCTACCAGCCCTACTTTTCTATGATTCTAGCTAACTTCATGACACATTTGGCTTTTTCTTTGGTTTTATGTTGGGCTTGTGAACTAAGGAACTTTCAAAGGACATTGCGAGATCCCGTTGCACCCCCTTCCTAGGAAACCTCCCGGTGTTGAGCGAGGTTCTTCGGTCTGACACTGGTTTGGACGCATTTACGCAGTTACCACTGAAACCCGGGAGTGCAACAGAAGGATAAGAGAAGCTTTTATAGCCTCATTTAGGACCCGCAGGAATTATAGGCAAAAATGCATTGTGGAGCTTCAAACTGCTAGTCGGGTGCCAGGTGTCCACTGGCAAGTGGGCTTGCAACCATGCTGGCCAGATTGGTTAGTTATATTCCAGCATTGTATTTGCACTAGGAAAACCATGACACATGGTAGGCAGTAGCCAGCAGGCCTAGCAGTGAATGCATTAAATCTTGGCTTCACTGGAAAGCTCTGCAGTGAGAGAGACTTCCACAGAGCAGCATTTGGCTAGCTCTCTCCCGGGTAATTTTTGAAAGCACGGGTGATCAATGCATGGTTTTTTCCCCCCACTGCGGTGAACTTGCTCTGGTAGGTGGCACAAGGGCTCTGTGTGGCCACCTGTGAGCGGTGGGATCCAGCAGCTCCTGCGGTCTTCTTTTGGCTGCGATTCCCTTGGTAGCCTATTGCAGCACGGACCCATCATTTTAAAATGGAAGTCCCTGAAAACCTACACATCAATAAATATCCTGCGTTTCAGATTCCCGGAGCTTAATGACAACAGTTGCATGGCTCCCACTTTCCCGGGATCCTGTGCCCACACTGATTTGTTACTGTAGGGTTGCTCACGATGGTTAGGTAGCTGATGCCATATCGTTTGAAGAAGGCGGCAATGAGGCCAGGGCTTATTTCCATGGAGGTAACTTGTATGTGTGCTTGATGGTCAGTCATATGGAGGACAGGCTTTGCAGAGAGATGTATACAATAAGATGGGTAAAATGTATGCAGGGCAAACTGGAATCATTTTGGATCAGCTGTAGGGGAGATGGTGCCCATGGTATTGGTAGCATGTTTAGATTGAGAGGTGGATCTTGTCTGAGACACCAAGTCAAAGTCTTCAGAGCTGCTATCAGGGGAAAAAAGGCCTAATGACATGAAGCTGAGTCTGTACGTGACTGGCAGCAGCCTCCGTACAATGGCAGAAGTAATTTTCCCTGCCAGCCATTTAGTCATACACTATGGGCAATGGTTTAGGTATTATGAACCCTAAGCTAAGGATTACACTTACCACTTGCTTTGGGGCACTCTTAAAATAATTGTCTCCTTTCATACAAATGCTCCGATTATCAGTGGGATTGGAAGAGAGAGGAATAGGAAGGCACTGAGCAGCTGAAAACATAGGTAGAATAAAAAGAGGATCTCCCAGAAGTAATTATTAACTTGGGGATTCATTTCCCAAAGAAATGGGTTGGGTTTCCATCACTTAGCATTTGGGAAGTCGCGTTGGAATGACACATAGGTGCGAGGTCAGGGTTAATGGATACCCACGGTTCATTTATAGATTATAAAGCTGGTGACTGCATTTTTTTGCATGACGAATTTGCTTAGGGCACAGTGAAGTGCTCAGGAAAGAATTCAAGTCAAAGCAATTCAAAGTCAAAGTCAAATAATCCAAGTCAAAGCCAGTTTGATAAAGAAAATCCACAGGATGGGGTGGGTAGCTAGATGTGTAACCAAATGGTATGAATGTGGACAGTTTGTTCTTGCAAGATACTTGTGAAGAAGAGGAAGATCGTTTTTGTTTTAACTTATTTTGGTGGCCCTGAAACCTGAATGTCATAAAATTGTAGGGTTGGAAGAACCATCATCTAGTGCAGCCACCTTTACAGATGCAGGGTGCACGGTCCTTCATACATCCCGGACAGACGCTTATCCAGCCTCTTCTTGAAAAGCTCCAATGAAAAAGTTTGTGCAGATTGTTCCACTGTTCTGCTATTCTTACAATTAGGAAATTTGCTTGAGATTTGATATAAATCTGCTGCTCTGCAATTTAAACAGATTGCCTCGGGTGTCGAGGAAGAAATATTTTTCTTCATCTTCTTTATGGTCATCTTTTCTTCATCTTCTTTATCATCTTTCTTCATCTTCCAAATATTTTTTTAAAAACTGCTTTCATGTCCTCACTAAATTTCCATTTCTCCAAACTAAACATTCCAGTTTCTTTTTCCCCTATTCAGCTTGTTTTCCATCCCCTTCACGGATTGCTTCTGGATCCTTTCCATCTTCTTTCCATCCTTTTTTAAAATGCAGCAGATACATTACTTGAGCTGAGGCCTACCAAGCATTGAGTAGAGTGATATTATCACCTCTCATGTCTTGCATACAATGCTCTGTTAATGCACCCCAAAAGTGCATTGGCATTTGTGTCACAGGATCACACTGCTGACTCATATTGAGTTTGTGCTCCACCATCACTCCCTGCTATTTCTTGGCAGCGATTTTCTGCCGTTCTGTATTTGTGCACCTTACATTTGCCATTGCTGAATTTCCAGAAAAAAAAATGAGTGATGCCCTTTCTAAACTGGCTGGTGCAATGGAGATCTCACTGTATCATATCACATATTTATACCAGCATAACTTCACTGTTGTAACACTGCACGTAGTCAAAAGCTCCCATACTGACAAGATCTAATATGGGACGTGCATGATGAAGTTCAGTGTGAAAAATTAATCACCTGAATTTGGGAGATGATTTACCGTGGGAAATTGCAAAGCCACTGCACTTTTGAATAAGATTTGGAGAGCAATCGGCTTTCCTGAGAATACAGAGTTAATATGTGATACAGGGAGCTTTGTTTTTAGTGCCTGCCACGATGCTTCAGAATTGGCCACACGTACAGTTGCTATCAGGGCTGCTTCCCTGGTTCCAGAAGCAGTAGCTCTAGGCACAGGGAAGACCCTTCACACAAGACATCAAAGTCAGAGAAGGAAAGATTAGCAGCTGGGGATAACCTGTCACCCTGGAATGTCACTGTAATCTCACTGGGAAACTGGCCAAATCCTCCTGCAGCCCTTGTGAAGACTGTGTACATAGCAAAAGGCACCTCTTCTGCACATATACTGCTATTATCTGACTCTGGTTAAGCCAGTTATCAGGGTCTGCTAACCTCATTTGACCTTATTCCCAATGCAAGACACTACGTGTGCACGGTGTGGATGCTTCTCAGAGGAGCTTATACAGCCAGTCATCCTGGCTACACTGCTTGTGTGGGCTTCTGCTTTTGCTTCCACATAGATCCATAGATTGTAAGGCTGGGAGGGACCTCGGGAGATCATTGGGTCCAGCCCCCTGCACCAAGCAGGAAAGATAACGGGGTCAAGGTACCCCAGCAAGGTGACCATCCAGTCTCCTCTTGAAGATCTCCAGGGTAGGTGATTGCACCAGCTCTGGAGGGAGCTTATTCCATGTCCTGGTTAAAGTGCGGTGCCCAGAACTGGATGCAGTACTCCAGCTGCATTGTCACCAGTACTGCGTAGATTGGAAGAATCACCTTCTTGGTTTTGTTGAAGATGCATCAATTGATGCATGCCAGAGTATTATTTGCCCTACTGGCTACAGGATCACACTTCAGCTCATGTTCATACTGTGGTCTGTTATGACCCCCAGGTCCCTTTCATTCATGGTGCCAGTCAGTTTGGTGCCACCAAGCCGGTAGGTGTGTTGGGGGTTGCTCGTCCCGAGATGGAGCACTTTACATTTCTCAACGTTGAACTTCATCCGATTCCAATCCACCCAACTTGCTAGCCTGTCTGGGTCTGCCTGTATGTGTAGCCTATCTTCAAGCGTGACCACGCTCCTCCGTAACTTGGTGTCGTCCGTGAACTTGGCCAGTGAGCTCTTCACCTTCACATCCAAATCGTTAATAAAGATGTTGAAAAGTCCTGGACTGAGCACCGGCCCCTGTGGGACACCACTGCCCACTTCTCACCTGGATGGCACAGATCCGTTCACTACAACTCTCTGGGTCCTGTCCTGCAGCCAGTTTCTCACCCACCTGACTGTCTTGGAGTCAAGCCCACAGTCCTTCAATTTTCTCACAAAGACATTGTGGGATACTAGATCAAAGGCCTTTTGGAAGTCAAGGTATACAATGTGAACCTGCTCTCTCGTGTCCAGGTGGTGAGTTACCTGGTCGTAGCAGGAGATGAGGTTGGTAAGGCAAGACCTGCCTGCGACAAAGCCATGCTGGCTGTCATTCAGGATCTTACCTTCTGCCAGCTTATCTCAGATAGACTCCTTGATGAACTTTTCTAGGATCTTCCCTGGGATGGAAGTTAGCCTGACTGGCCTATAATTACCCAGGTCTTCCCTCCTGCCCTTCTTGTGGATGGGCACAACATTGGCCCTTTTCCAGTCCTCAGGGACTTCTCCAGAGTGCCATGAGTTGTGGAAGAGTTTCGCCAGGCGTTGTGCAATGACCTCAGCCAGCTCCTTCAGCACTCTTGGATGAAGATCATCCAGTCCCACTGACTTGTATACATCTGATTTTTTTAATTGGTCATGTACCCATTCTACGGCATAAGACATAAAGACAAAAGTGCCTTCAGTGCAGAGGCTGCGTGGCCAGGTAAAGACATTATACTTTTACCTATGTACGTGATCGGAAACTTGTCAATACCCATAAAAGAATAGAGGTTCAGCACACAAAACTGGTCTAGTACCAATACAGAAACAAAAATTTGGGACATATAGATTAAAAAATGGCAGAACCCGGTCTAAGAGCTGCTCCTGCCGCCAAAGGGTGAACGTGTGATCTGTTTACTACCAATCTAAACTACACCACTTAACAGATAACCATGTCACTTATATCAATTCTGCCTCAGGCTTTTTGAATGTCTGTACCTAGCCTGTGAAAGCAGAGAACGTCTTCTGGCTTCAGACATTAAGTTCAGTGATCCTGTTCTTGGCTGACTGGTATAACACAAGCCGATCTCCCAGCAGCCCAAACTTTTGAAATGTGATCTCTGCAACCCAAGCTCTGGTAAAGGGACCAATATTGGAGCAAGCGGTGGTGTTGGCACAATGTCACAGCATCAGATCTCCAAATCCAAACTCAGAAGCACTGAGGCTGGGTCAGTCGTTAGTATGAACAGTTCGCTCAGCCCGACCGCATCTATTCTTTTGCACTGGAACAGCAGACCTTTGCAAGACCTATATTTTAGCAAGGGAGTACAGAACAGGAAGTCATCAGTGCTCTGATTATTAAAATCTCCATGGTGTGGAGGGCTGGGATTTTCCAAAGTGCCCCAGCGTGGCACCATCAATGGGAGTTATACACCTGACCCCCAGAGGCACCTTCCCATAGGCTGCCAAGCCGTGGAACTGGTGAACACGTAATGTTAAGCTAAGGAATGTCCTATCCTGAGACGGGCTCTGCCCAACTAGTTTACTGGGGAGTTGGTTACCAACACTGCTTGGCACAAGGTAGAGCAGTCGTCAGCTGTTGACTTGTGTCGTTGAGTAACAGTTCCCGTATTTGGAGCCTGTGTGTGCTCAGGTTAAACCGCAGAGCTCTGAAATGTGAAACCATAAGCATGACTTTTCTTTTTCCTGGGTTGCCATGGGATTGAAACCCTGAGATTGAAGCCTGGCAAACAGGGGGCTGGGATCAGTGTTTGTGAAAACCACAGTGCAGACTCGAACTCGACTGCGTGCTTGGGAATCAAAGGTTTAATTGTAAAGACCTTTCAGGGTTCAAAGTGCTCAGGCAGTGGGTGCGTGGTTTCCTTGTTCAGGTTTGTGACCAGAAAGGCTGAAGCAAGAGCCATAACAGTAGTGCACATCTGCTCGTCATCACAGGAATACTGTATATATTATAACAACCTGACTAGCATGTCTATAAACTGCTATTATGCAGTGTATATTATATGCAATAGGCACCTTATAATAGGTACCACATATGCAATAGGTACCTTATATTGCTGACTTTTTGCAGATGACAACTCTTTAGCTCAAAGTGACAGGCATCTCTATTTCTGGAGCCAAGAGTCTCAGGATCTACCTATCCTCACGTATGGCTCTGAAGTGCCAGAGCTCAGATCTGTAGTATCCTCACAAATGAGGCCCCAGAGCAGAATAGCTAAACATGCAGATGAGCTTTTCAAAATAACTCTTCACTGTGTGCTCTTAAGGTTGGGAAATAGAAATGCCTCTGAGGAAATATGTTGGGTATTGAATATTGGATATGGAAAACGGTAGATATTGTTCGTCTTAAAATTCCAGAGAAATTTCCTGTTTATTCCCGTGAGCAGAAAACGTCAATGAAAAGTAGAAACTAAGCTATATGAATATTTTTGCACAGTTTTCACTTTGTTTTCAAGTCAGAGCTCCAAATTAGCGGTTGCTGAAAGTAGACTAAATAAATGCAAATTAAAAATAGCTGGGATAAAATGGAGTGATGGAGCTACTTCACTTGGAAAATTCAAGCAATGCCTGATAGGGAGGCTCTGTTGTTTGACTTCGGCATTCCAGTGATTAGTGTGATCTGATTGAGCTTAGAAAAACTGAGATCCTGGAAGGCAGACTTTACATGGCAGACTTAACAGCGTCCTGAGAAATAGTCTGCTTTATTTAGAAGGCTCCGACAGCTTGAAAAAGCTGACATGACTTCCAAACACATGTTGAGGTCACCAAATATTTTGGCCCCCAGCATTTCCTAGCCTTCTTACTCTCAAGATAGATCTGACCTCCTCCTCACCCCTCCATGAATCATGACACTTAGATAAACCCTGGAGTTGTGCATCCACCTATTGATTATGTGTGTGTGTGTGTGTGTGCGCGCACATATGTGTGTGGGTGTGACCAACTGAATCAAATTACCCAGATGAAAACAGGTCAAACTTTGCATATTATCCATATGAAATAACCAGTTTCCTGTATGCTTTGATTTTGTGTTAGATTGTGAACTCAGGAACTTTCAAAGGGCATTGCGAGATCCTCTTATAAGCACATACCCGTTGTAGAAATCTCTGGGGTTGAGAAATATTTCCTGTCCTAGTGTGCTTAAATGTTGGCTTTAGATGAATGGATGCAACTTCCACTGAAATCAAAGGGTGCCACAGGTATTGGAGGCCTTTTAAGTATCATTTAAGATCCACAGGAATTCAAAGAAAGACTCAGTGTGGAGCAAGGCACCAGGGCTAAGTACAGACAGTCAACAAGCCTGAGGCTGAATTGATTCAGTCTTTGCAGGTTAGTCTAAGCTGCAAAGATTGAACCAATAAGCAAAGGAATAGACATTCACATTTGATTCAGGAAATGCAGTCACATGCCTGCAGTGGCTCAGGCCAGAAGCCGGCGGGGTCGTGGGCACGCTAGAGCACAGCTCTCTGACACACAGCTGTGCGGGCCGGGAGCGACCCGAGCCCTTTTCCGTGCTGCACGCGGGCTGTGGCCAGCAGCCCGGGCACGCTGGATCGGAGAGGGAGGGCGACGAGCTGGAATTAGGCACAAACACTTAGCGGTAGTTTTAAAGATTGTTTACTTACACCAAGATGGCAGTGGTGTAGGCTGGAAAACTTGCTTGAGTTGCGGTTACAGACACAGATAACATGGACGGTCTCGTGGAGGTTGCTAGGCTCCACGGAACAGAGCTCTGGATGCTCTGGGTGAGCGCGCCACCAAAATCGAAATCGGAGATACGTCTTATAAAATTTGCGCTCGAAAACGGGAAGAGGTGGGCGGTGGATCAGGCCGCCAAGCTCCTCTGAATCTCACACAGGGTCTCTGTTACCCTGCCGTGTACCCAGAGTCCCCACGAGATGGATGTGGAGTCCTCTTCGGCTTGGGCGGAAACCACTCAAGCCTCTTATACGGCTAACAGGCCAATCGTTAGCCGCCACGTGGGAATAATTTAAAACTAGCCAATAGCGGGGAACGAATTTGCATACCGGTGGCGGGAACTCTTTTGCACCGTGCATTCCTCTTGCAACTTGAGCAATGCACTCTGCAAAAGAAGCTGCAGAAAGGCGGGAAACTTGTCCCTGCATCGGGCTTTTCCTCTGCAACAGGAAACTCTCCCGGGCAATGAAGCTGCAACTTGGCAAGGATAATTCTGGTGCCGAAGTACACACAAAATCATGCCTTTGGGTCATGACAATAGCCAGCATGGGCTGTGTGTTCACTTCTTCTTCCTGCTGCCCTCGAGGTCTCTGGGATTTGCAGTCCACAATCGTCCACAATCGTCCACAATCGCAGCAGCAGGACTCTGCAGGGTTGTTCCTCCTCCCGCTGCCCCCAAGGTCTCTGGGATTTGCAGTCCACAGTTGCAGCCAGCAATACGTTTAGCAGGACAGGACAGGGCAGCTCTGTACTTGGGGGAAGGGAAATTTAACCCCTGGCCCCAGACCCCAGCTGGGGTTTGCCTGGCGGGGGAGGTGGGCAGTGAGCCAGCCCTCACTGCTCCAGCTAGGGAGCAGAGAGGCAGAGCTAGTCCTGCTCTCTGGAGCAGACAGCCCAGCCCAGGCCAGTGCTGCAAAATGCTGGGATGCTGGGGGACTGTGATTTAACTTGAACCAGGAACAGGTCTGGGACAGAAATTTCATAAACCAGTTTGACCTAAATCAGTTAAGTCTGATACTACATTCAACCACGTTTATCTTAAACCAGTTTCCGCCATTTTGAAACTGGTTTATGTGCACTGAACTTCTATTTTGTTACAGGTTTAAACCAGTTGCTGATCACTTAAACCAGTTTACGTGTAACTTCTGTCCCTGGCCCAGGTGTCCATTGGCAAGTGTGCCTACTGGCTAGTTACATCCTAAGATTTTGTTTGTTCCAGGGGAGCCAGAGCAACATGGTGAGGAGCAAAGAGGCCTAACACCGAATGGGTTAAATCTTGGCTTCACTAAATAGATCTGCTGTGGGGAAACCTTCCACAGAGTAGTATTTGGCCAGCTCTTACTTAGTTAATTTTTGAAAGCAAAGGGATTCTCTTCTCCATCTGGTGATGCTCGATATGTACTAGGACACGACAGAAGGCCTCTGTGTGGTCTCCGGTGGGTGGCGGGATCCAGCAGCTCCTAAGTTCTTCCCTTGGCTCTGATTCCCTTGGTAGTGCAAGGACCCGTCATTTTTAAATAGAGGTACTCGAGGTCCAGCACAGCAGTAGGCATCTGCTACACAGGTCCCTCATTTTCAAAGAGAGATGTCGATTCCTGCAGCTCATGCCGCTTCTGGTATTATGTGACTGGGTTCTTAATTCAGGGCTGACTCATCTGCTGCAGGCCTACAGGTCTTACTATTACTCTCTTCAATCTCCCACCTTTGTTTCTGGGCGCTTCAGTGATTTTTCACGATCCCCTTCTCTCTGTGTGGTACGTCCCTCTTTGTGGTGCATGTACATCGTTTGTAAATCTTTAATGACATCCTTTCTGATTTGCCTTTTTGTTATATTTTCAGCAGGGTTTGTATTACAGGGGAGCTTGGGGAGGGGCTGAGCCCCCCCCCCAGAAGAAACTAGAGCCCCCCTTGTAAGATGTGAAAATCAAAACCTGGCGGGGGGTCTCTGATTTTATTAGAGCATCGTGATGGGCAGCCCAGGTTGGTTTCTTCTGCAGAGCCCCCATAGAGTCAAAGTATAATTCAAACCCTGATTTTCAGCTAAAAGCATTCAATGGGACCAAACATGTTCTGTTAAAAGACCCGCCTGAAAGGACACTTGTTTATTTTAAAAAGCTTTATCCGCCGTAGGTCATCATGTCTAATATATGTGTGTGTGTATATATTATATATTAGCTTGACTCTCCACTCGCAACGGTTCTTTTGAAGCTCATAAATAATGTTGTGCCCATCCCGACAACTGATCTTTTGCATCTGCCACTTCCCCCAGATGCTGGATTTTTTTTCAGCGGAGCCCCAACCCCATGCCTTTTTGTATTTACTTCCTTGCATAAACATTAGCATCATTAATGTCAGCACAGCTCTGGGATCAATCATCCTCTTGTTCCTATAGCTGCTTTCATCCCCCGGGGATCCCCCAGTGCTTTAAAAAGTGTTGCAATAAATCAGTAGCCAGCTCAGACTTTAAAAGTCAGATCCTCCTGCGTGTGGGTTCCTCTCACCAGGTATGTGGCTGCTGATGACAAAGAGCTAAGTAGCCTAGATTGCAATCGGTAGACATCAGCGATACACAGAGCAGCCGCTAAGTTCAGTGCTGCTGAAATACAGACACTTCTCGTGCAGAGGAAAGCAGCCAGCTGCTTGCTGGGCGCGTCTACACGAGAGGTTTATTGCACAGTTGACTAGCGAACCGCGCAGTAAATGGTCTCAGCATGCGCCCCTATTAGGGTGCACAAAACGAATACACTCTGCAGCGGGGTAGTACTTGTATTTTGCAAGTGCTGCCCGGCAGTGGAGTTTTTTCCTGTGCAGCAGCCCACATGTAGATGCTGCCAGAGCTGGCTGGGGCACAGGGTGCATCAGCATGGGGCCAGCTGGCAGGCAGCCCCTCCACAGCATGTGGAGCTGGGTTGGAGCAGCCCAGGCAGGCAGGAGACTTGGGGGTCAGCTTGCCAGCCCATTGGCTGCTGCGACTGGGTTGCTGCAGCAGGTTTCCTCCCCTGCAGGCAGCTCAGTTCCTCTATAATAAGCTGAACTGATCTTGCCAGGTATAAAACTTCTGCTTCTAGATAAAACTAGGGGCTGCAGACTGGTTTTGAAATGGCTAACCGGTACCCCAGGGATTAGCATGTCATCGGCTGCTGCAGAGTTGGGAGACATTTTGGTGGGTCCTACCCAATTACTGGCCTTTGCCTGTTTCTCAGCAATCAAGTAGGAGGTTGAGACTAAAAATACGTAGTTAGACACTAGAGAACAAGCTCCTCGAGGTGGGTGTTTGAATTCAGCCAATGACGCTGTTATTGTAACCACATCTCTCCCCCACGCCGGGACTTCCTACACTGCTCCTGAGCAGCAGCAGTGAGCCTGTCTCCGAGCCCTTCAGTCAGATATGGCCAGGCGACTCCAGCCACAGCTGCTTTCTGCAGGGCTCAAGCTGGTGTGTACAGTGGCCAGAGCATTTTGCTAATATTTTAGTGCCTCGTTGCTCATCATGCATGTCGGTTTGCTTTGCTAATGGGGAAGGAAGGAGTTCTGCTTGCACGCCAGATTGAATTACAGACCCGAGGGCTACAAAACTGCATGCTGTGTTGTCTTGGCCTGGCCACTGGGTGTTTCACCACCCATGGTTTTTCTGGTTTTCTTGCCCTTTTCACCTTCGTTCTCAGTCTTGCTCATGGAGTAAGGCACCGTGCTCAGTTAGCACGAGAAAATCTGGCTCTCACAACTCTTTCTAAGAACTGCCAAGTCGTGTCCTGGTTGCATCAACCATGCTTCACATGGTCCCACAACCAACCTGGTCTGGCCTAGATCACACCAGAGCAAGGGCAGAGATTCAAGTTAGGGGCTCTCGCCAGCAAAGATAAGCAGGGAGCTTGGTTAAGACGTAATTTGGCTGCTGGTTTGTGTTTTCAGCCAGCTGAAGGCAAGTGGGATTTTAAATGAGTTGCATTAGGTCTGGGAGAAATTATTTTGCCTGAGTTCATGCCTGCTTAATCATGGGGATAGAGAAGCTGGGAGAGGGCATACGATGGTATAGCGATCAAGACATCTCATTATAACTCACAGTCCAGCGTGAAGCTCAAATATATGCCAAAAATGGCTGGCTCCCTGTTGATCAGCTGTAAATGGTACCTGGTCAGCCTGGGAAGTCAAAGACGGCTGGATGTGATATTGGTCACATAACTGCCTTGTATGCCACTGGCCCTAGCCAATGATTAGGGCCTGATGACTAGGGCCATTGACCTAAACATAGGACCAATAAGAAAGTAGGGCTGGAAGGGACCTCACAAGCCAGGATTGTCCCTAACTAAACCATCCCAGCCAAGCATCTGTCTAACCCGGTCTTGAAAATTTCCAGGGATGGAGATCCCCCTACTTCCCTAGGCAGCTTGTTCCAGTGATCAACCACCGTCAGAGTAAGAAAATTCCTCCTCGTTCCCAATTTAAATGTCCTCTGTTGCAACTTGAGTCCATTGCTCCTAGTCCTGTCCCCTCTGGTCACAGAGGAAAGTCCATGTCCATCCTTCTATAACAAATTGCCCTTCAGATATTTGAAGGCTGTTATCAAATCCACCCTCTTCTCCATACTAAGTAACCCTAACTAACATGTTCACAAGTTAGTGGCTTCCTTCTCTGTTTAGCAGAACTTGGGCTAAGAGATATAAATGGTACATTGAAGGTGGGATTGGTGACACGGAGCATAGAGAGAGACGAATCCAATGGATACATAAAGCTAAGGCATAAAAATGGAAAGAGCAATTTCCTGCTCAGTGGGAAGCACTTGGTGAAATTGTGATTTGCAGGTGGTTGGGCTGGAGAACCATAATGGATCCTTCCAGCCTAAAAATATGAGCGAAGATGGAGATGAAAGGAAATCTGTGGGGGCTGGAAGGGAGGAGGCAGGAATCAAAAGGGGAGACAGCAAAGTAAAAAATAAGTAGAGTTTACATCTCTTATGTTGGTCTCCCACTCATCCCATCCTCACTTTGGGATGGCAGATGCTTGGCAAATGCTGAGAACTGGCTTCCCAGTAGCTGGCAGGATTATTTTTAATTGAAATGCCTTTTATTGGATGGAAGGGAGAGAGTCCTTTCTAACCAAAAAGATGCAGCAAGCTGGAAAATAAGATTTCTCCATGTTTCCCAAACCTTCAGCTCCATATGCGTTACCCAGCCATAGCTTTCGCCAGCTCACCTGGGGTGCCTGTAGACATGCTGGGAGGCTGTTCTGACACACTGTAATTACAGTGTATTGAAGCAGACTCGATTAATCGACCGTGCTAATTTGTGAGCTCCAGCCAGCCTCCGCGTCTTGTGTATCAGACTCCCTGCGCTTCAAAATGGTGGTGGGAGCTCCTTCGACATGCTTAGTTCAAGTGCCCCCAAGCACCATTTTGAAGTGCGGGGATGCTGATACATGACACATTGCAAGTGCTTTAATTAAAGCGACTCTTGGAGTTGCTCTAATTAAAGTGCCCGGCACCCCTGGAGCACGTGTAAACCCCCCCACCCCACAAGGTCCGGCCCTCCAGATGGTGAAAACAATGGCTATCCGGGGGATGAGAGAATGGAGTGAAGAATGTCTTGGAAAGCTCCAGATTCTCCCCAAACCTGGAATATATATACAGGTTTCCCTTGCTTTATGTGGGTTCTGTATGTGCAAATTCACTCATCTGCGATGACCCTTTTTATACCAAAAATTAATTCTATGCAAGGTAAATTCACTCTTATGTGATTGGTGTGGGGGAAGCTCGCAGTCAGCTGCTGGGTGTAGTGCATTGCGGGAGTGATGCCCACCAAAATACAGTCTCCTTTGTGGAGCTGTGCTCCTCACTCGTTGTCCGCGACGTGTTTCTGTAGTTTCCATCCCCATTATGATAGTGTCTGAAAGCTTGTGTGTACTGTCTGGTAATGGTGAGTACCAAAATTGTCTTGTAAAAGTGGTAGAAGCGGGTCTGGACAGTCGAGATCTTGGAACGCATCCCTATTTGTTACGTTGTAAAGTGGGCTCTCTTTATGTGAATTTGAGTTACGTGCCATTTTCCAGGAATTCATGTACAGCATAAAGCGAGGGAGACTTCTGTGTGTGTGTATATATATATGTGTGTGTGTGTGTGTGTGCATACATACACACACACACACACACACACAGATACATATATCTCATATATATACATTTTGCGCAGGGAGCAGGCAGGGGGATACCCTGCCCCACGGCCACGTGCTACAGTGGTGGGCGCTGCCCATACCCTCTTTCCGCATGACACCCTGCAGCGTGCCACCCTCTCTATGCCACGTCATGCCCCCTGCACCGCCATAAGCCATACCCCCACCCCGTGTGGAAGTACATCCTGCCCCACACCCCGGGGCACTTCCCTGCGCCACTTCCCAAAGCGGGGAGTACAGCCTGGCCCCAGCTGCCTCCACCTCTGCCTGTGTATCAGCTGTGTGTAAGGCTCCAGGAGGTGCACGTGCTCTTGGCTAGGAGCATTACGGACAGACAGACACACAGCTGGAAGTGCCACGGCTTTTATTATATGAGAATCATATATCTATATCATATATCGCATATATCTATATTGCATATATCGCATCATATATCTATATCATATATATATCATATGGCATATGGATATGTGGCACATACATATTTATTTCCACATGATATCTATCTATCTATCTATCTATCTATCTATCTATCTTCACATGTGTGCATTAGGAACGCAGCAAGGCTAATTTGTTACAAAAAGAACTAGGCAATAAGTATTACCATATAAAATATTTAGCCCTTACCTAGGGGTTTAGGTGCCACAGCTGACTGTCATTCTCCACTGATCCCAGCTACCTAACATGCATCGTGTCACAAAATCATAGGAAACAGAACGGGAAGGAACAGGAGGGCACATCGTTCATCCACTTGCCCCAACACATGATCAACTCTGCCTCAGCTGTTCCTGACGGGTGTTTATGAGAGTTAAAAACTCCCGGGCTGGTGATCCCACAGCCACCTTAGGCAATTTATTCCAGTGCTGAACTATCCCGACCGTCAGAGAGTTTTCCTCATGTCTAACCTAAATTTTCCTTGCTGCAATGTAAGCCCATTACTTCCTGTCTCATCCCTGGCAGACACAGAAAGTAAAGGTAGAAACAAAGAGATGCATTATAGCCGGCTCAAGTGGACTTCCCCCATGTGAGCTTCCCCCATGTGAGCTGCTCTGCAGTAATTGGATGTCCTCTTTCACTCCGGTAACGTTATGAATGAAAGAGGCTGCTTTCCACAGGGTGAGAACGGGCCCATGCACAGTCCCTGCTCCGTTTTATCTCCTTGCAGCTTGCTTGCCATGCCCTGCGTCCGGGTGGAGTCAGGGGGGTGCACTGGTGCGGTTTTACACCCCCACCCCTTTGCTTCCTGCTCCACCTGGGGTTTAAAACCAACTTCCCGGCAGCGACACCAGCAGTTTTGTCAGGCCCTGCTGAGGTCAGTCGACTTCATGGCTCATTATTATCTACCTTAGAGGTTCCCAGACTTTTTTTTGTTGTGTACCCACCCCCCTGCCAGATTTGCCAGCTGCCCGTGTACCCCCACCAGTGTACGTTTTATATTTTAACCCCTTAAATGCCAATTATTATTCTAACACAAATTAAATCTGCTGTTACACAATTCCTCCCACCTACCCCCTCAGAGATGTCTTGCGTGCCCTCGAGGGCATGGGTAGCACAGTTTGGGAACCCCTGATCTGCCTGATCCCTTGAAAACTCTTCATCCCACAGGCACATTTCTATTTAATTTAATTTTTTTTAATTTAAAACCATGAAAACTGCAGAGGCTTTCCTGGTAGATTCTATAAATATGTAGGCTCTCAAAAAAGCATCCTCATATTTTTAGGAAGTGAGCTTGAGTAACCAGAGCAGGGGGGCTGGACCCGATCATCTCAGGAGGTCCCTTCTAGCCCTAAACTTCTGCGAATCTGTGTGAATTGGTGTGTTAACGACCCTGTCTGCTTTTTAATGGTCTTGATGTTCCACCGATCAAGCCATCCTTTGTTTAGTAACTCTGCTGTCTATTTGCTGCCCCTAGTAATGCAGATTTCACAGCCTTGCAGACTGTTTTTAACTCGTTCCAAAGAAGTGATTTGGTTTTGCTTCAGTCCCAAACTGAATAATGCAGCCCTACGCCCTTGCATATTAGTGAAGCTTCTAGTTCATTTTTAACTGGAGAAAAACATGCATTTTCTTATATGTACTGCACCACATGTACCCGCCCCTTTCAAAATTTTAGCTCTGCCCATGCCCTGCTTTATTACCTGCTTTCTGTCTGTCCTCCTGGGTCATGTTTTCTAGATCTCTGAAGTCTCTTAAGTGGTCCTCACATCACTTGAGGTGTGATTCCCAGAATGAGAGGGAGATCTCCAGCCGATTGCTGCTTAGATTGTATAAACTGGCATATCATACATAAGGAAGGTGAAGCGCTCTAGTATAAGCGGTTGCTTTTCTCAGAACAGGAAGACGATGCTGACTTGCACTCACTTTGTGACCCACAGGTCTGTACCCACAGATCCCTTTTTGCTGAGCTGATGCCTTGCAATTCATTTTTCATTCTCTATTTGTGCGACTGATTGATCATCCCTACTTTGCACTTGTCCGTATTCGGTTGCATCCTGTTGATTTCAGACTGTTTCTTCGATTTGTCAGACTCGCTTGGAATGCTAATCCTGTCCTCCAAAGTGCTTGCAGTCTGTCCCAGCTTGGTCTCCTTTGCACACGTAGGAAGTGTATTCTTCATTTTGTCATGGCATCCAGGACAGACCCCTGTGGCTCCCTGCTTGATAAATCCTTCCACTTTGGGAGTGAGCCTCTGATCACTGCTCTTGTATATGGTTTTCCAACCTGCCTTGTAGTAGTTTCTCTAGGCTTTGTTCTAGATTGCTAATGGGAATGTGAAGTGAGACTTTGCTGGAGTCCAGATATGTCATATCTACTGCTTCTTCCCATCAGCAGGGCCTGCACTACCAGGTCAGAGAAAAAAGTTAGGCTTGTTAGATATGATTTGTTCTTGCCAAGCCATGCGGGCTCCTACTTATTGCCTCACTGTATTTTAACTACTTACAAATTGGCTGTTTGATTATGTGTTCCACTCTCCTTCCGGGAATTGAAATTAGGATGACAGGTCTATTATTCCCATTTTATTGATAGAGAAACTGAGTCCTGCTTCCACTGGGGTCAGCAGTTTCCTATCGACTCCTAGAAGTCTAGTTAACTGCAGCAGAGCCGGGCCCCAGAGAGGCTTGGTGACTCTCCAGAGTTGGCAGCGAACCACTGTGAAAGCTGCAATAGGAAATCAAGCATTCATTCAGCTAAGCACTTAAGCATGTACACGCTGAAGCATTTTGCAAAATCTGAGCTTCAGTCCCTGGTTGCCTGTCCTGTACTTGCACCATATCTTTGCCTAGTCTCCCTGCCTTCCTCTTTTGCAGCCTCATGATGTTACTGCCATTCACTGTTCCTGGATTTGGAAGAAAGCACATTGGCTTTAACATTCAGACACCAGGCTGCTTCTGCAAGTATAGCCCAAGATAATGACAGTTGTCCCCTGTTGATATGATAACATCTCTCCACATTAGCCTGGCATTGGTATTATCTCATTGTGAGCTGTATGATTGGCTCCTGGAGCCATTTTTCCAGGGGGAGGGGGTTTGGTATAATATCCTCATTATGCCCTGACATTGCCCTGCACGCACAGCAAACGCATTGCCCAAATGCAGTGATAAATATGTAAAGTACCCCCTGAGTCACTGAGACTTTGCATATTATCATCTCTGATACTGGAAATTTTTAATAGCAGATATATGACAAACACTAGGCTGGAACAGTTTAGACAGGGATGACCCTGCCTTGAATAGGGGGTTGGCCTAGATGACCCCCTTCCAACCCTGCCTTTCTATGATTATGTTATTCTGATGGATTTGGTCAATTCAGCTTCGGTTTGACGTATCAAGGAGAGGGAAGCTAGTTGCTGAGTACAAAATCCGATTCGGGTTTCTACAAATGTAGGGGAGCATGTACAGATTGGGGTTGGATGCTGGGCTTGTTGCTTAGGTCTCTCTTGTTTTTTTTAAAAGCAGAGACAGGAGAGAGAGAATTCAACATGTGGACCAAGACTACGTTACTGGGGCTAGTGTTTTCTAAGGAGCCCACTGGCTCGAAATCCAATGGGAGTCTGGAACCTAATTCCATCATGCAGTCCTTGCATATTAGTAAAGCTTCCAGTTTATTTTTAACTGGAGAAAAATATGTATTGCCTTGTATGCCCTAGGCTAGCAGGCTGCAATACCCCAAGGCATTTCAAGGTGCATTTGGGCATCTTAGAGGCTTGGTTTGAAAAGTCTTGGCTGCCCAGCAGCACTTCCTGACCTTGACGGGATATTCAGAACATCCAAATGGATGCTGAACATCCATTCACATTCATTTTAATAGGAACTGGATGTCTGGTGCTGCTTTAGGGATTAATTTCTGCCATGGAGTATTTTACACAGAACAACGGCATCCTTAAGCTAGAAGGGGAGAAAGGGAGCGGTTATTGTGTACAAGATCAGGACTAAAAGCTTAGCTGTTCCCGAGCTGGATAGTCATTTCCGACTGGGTTTCTGTCTTCCAGCGTTAGGGGTCTTTGCTTGTTTCTGGGTCTACTTCTGCCCTCTGCAGATGCACCCATTTCATGAGATCTGTTCTCGGGGGAGGAGATGTGGCGGGCAACAGGGTGATTATCTGAGGCTCCCTCTGGCCACAGGCTGCCCCGTGGCACCAAGCTGCGAATGGTCACGTGCCGTTTAACCATGGGAAGTGGTGATGCCCGACTCGTCACACTGCGTGGCATTGGCCATGCATTACCTGTGCCAGCCCAGTGGGCTGTTAGGCTCAGACTTGACTTTCAGGGGAAGAGCACCACTTCCCATGAGTGAAGCTGGAAGCGACTGACAGCACCGAACACAACAGTGTCATTCTTTTTTCCTTTAAATGAAAATAGCTCCAAATGATTCCCCTAGAATAACACCTAGCAAGGCCCCCCCAGAGTCAGACCCTGTAGCCAACCCCTCCTCCAAGTACAATTTAATATGCTACCTTAGAAACCTTTAAAATCAACAAAGAGGTTTGGAGGGAGGGTGGTACATGATAGAAATGGCAGAGATAGGGACAAGGCATCCATTTCTGCATTAGAGAAGAGGCTAATGTGGTCTCTGTCTCAGCTGATGAAAGATAAGTAGCCCATGCAGTGTTGTTTTTACTCCGGGGGTGCTATGATTGAAAGCATGGGATTTGGCAAACCACATGCCCGGCCGGGAAGTCTGTTGGGTCCAAACCACATGCATCTTTCTTTCACAAATGTCCCATCATAGCTCTTATTTTTATTCCTCCTCCTGCCTCTTTCTCTACCTCCCTTGTTTTCCACTCCCTCGGACTCAGTGGTAGAGAAGATTTCTTCCCTTTTTCTCAGCAGAGGCTTCCCTCACCTCGAGTGACATGCTGGGAATTTAGCATGACTGTGGTGTGAGTAATGCACAGATGGTCACCACGGAGGGACTTCCAACCTTGCCCCTCCTAAAAGGGAATTGACTGAAGGGCTTGCAGTTCTTATATCAAGGAAGCTGCAAGCAATGGCTATTTACCCACATAATAAGCGTTGAGTTTTACAGGGAGCTGGGTTGTCATCCAGCTGGACTTTAGAGAGAAGTTCGTTTCTAGAAAATGGTTGTTTCTCTTCTGCTCTGTCAACTTCTGTGACTCAGCATAGCAGGAGTATCCTGCCAACAGCAACGATCTATGTCTGCTGCTTGATCTCAGCAGGAGAAATTGCGTCTTTGCGCCCTGGAGAATCAGGCTGTTAATTTAGGGGCCTATGTGTTTGCCGAACTTTAGATTGCACTTAAAAAAAAAAATCGGGGCTTGATAATCTGTATGCAAACTAAGTGCAAGGGGATATGACTTTGGATTCAGTCAGGTTTTGCTTCCAGGGTTCTTACGGTGTCATCACATTACCAGCTCTGCAGTCATCTATACAGCCTTTTAGGAAAAGCAGGATAAACAGATGCTGAATCTCTCAGAAAAAACACAAAAAAACCAAAAAGCCAAACACTCATAAGAAGGGGGAGGAGAAATCTTGCAAATCATAAAGTAAAGACACAAAAATACCACCCCCCCTGCCCTTCAAGGTCCTATAAAAGGAAAACTTCTAGGGACAGACATTTAAAAAAACAGTCTGAATTGATTAAATCTTTACCGGTTTCATAGATGTTGTTTGGGTCGGAAGGGACCTCAGTAGAGCATTGATTAGTCTGACCTGCGCAGATTGAACAAATTTGCAAGTGGCCATACGTTCACTTTTGACTCATGAAATGCAGGCACATACCTGCAGTGGCTCAGGCCAGAAGCTGGGGGGCGATAGAGTGAGCCCTTGGCTGCAGGGAAGCTATGATGGGGGGCAGGCCTGAGTATGATTGGGGAGGGGTTTAAACCCCACCCTGGCCTGCAGGGACCCCAGCCAGGTGTGCCTGGAGGGACAAGGGGGAAGCAGCCCCTGCCAGGCATTTCCCACCCCCACCCTTGTGGTTCCAGTGGCAGAGGCACGGCCACCCGCTGTGGCAGCATGAAGTAAACGGGGGCGGGGTATCATTCCCCCTCCATCCCCTGTCCCAGTAGCACAGACCCTAGCCGGGGTCTGCCTTGCTGGGGTGCAGCAGCCTGTGTCAGGGTTCCCCCTACCTTGCTGCTGCAGGGGCAGGTGTGCGGCCAGGCATCAGGCAGCTGGTGTGGCCCCCTGAGGCAAAGGGGGCAGGGAGGAGGTTTATTCCCTCCTCTGTTTCCTCTGCCCCCTCTGTGACGACAGCCCTGACCGCTACCTCCACTGATCGCTCCCTGCGCAGGGCGAGCACTGAAACAAACCCCCTCCCTGCCCCTTCGCCTAAGTGTCCATGCCGGTCAGCCTTTGCCTATGCCCACCACTCCTGCTGCTGCAGCAGCGATGGGGGAGAGACCCAACACTGGCTGCTGTACTGCAGCCAAGCACACCCCGGCTCAGGTCCATGCCAGTGAGACACAGAGAGGTGAATTAACCCCCCTCCCTGGCCCGTTCACTTGAGGCTACTGCTGGGGCTGGCCATGGTCCCCACTGCTCCAGGGGCGACAGCAGGTGGAGGAATAAATGCCTGCCAGGGGGTGTTCTGCTCCAGTCAAGCAGACCCCAGCTGGGGTGCCAGGGGGAGAAGAGCAAGGGGAAATAAACCCCCTCCCTGCCCCTTTTACCTGGTGGAGCCATGTCAGCCAGCACTCTTGCAGCAGCAGGAGGGCGGGGAGGGGGGCCCTAACACAGGCTGCTGTCCTCCAGCCAGACAGACCCCGGCTGGGGTCCATGCCACTGGGACAGGGGATGGAGAGGGGAATCAAACCCCTGTCTCCATCTGCTTCATGTCGCTGCCAGGGCTGGCCATGCCCCTGCGGCTGGAACAGTGAGCAGAGAAATGCCTGGCAGGGGCTGCTGCTGCTTGGCAGACCCTGGCTGGGGTCCATGCTGGTGGGACATGGGAAGTAGTGGGGAATAAACCTATTCCCTGACCCCTTTGCCTTAGAGGGGTGGGCGTCTGGCTATGCCCCCAGCCCTGCTCTGGCTAGGGAGCCAAGGGGCAAGGCCAGCCCTGCTCCACTGGAGTAGACAGCAGAGCCCAACCCAGGGCTTCACAGCATGCTGGGATGCTGGGGGACCCTGGTTGAACTTAAACCCGGAAGGGGTGTGAGACAGAAGTTCCATAAATCCGTTTGCTCTCAATCAGTTAAGTCTGATACTACATTCAACCAGGTTTATCTCAAACCGGTTTGGGCCATTTTGGAACTGGTTTATGTCCACTGAACTTATGTTCTGTTACAGGTTTAAACCAGTTTCTGCTCACTTAACCCGTTTATGTGCAACTTCTGTGCCTAGCCCTACTGATTTCAATGGGAATGGTACCGAAGCTAGTGCTACTATAAGTTAGCTGTGATGAAAGCATCTGATCAGCCCATTCCATTCCAGATGTGATATAAACTATTTCCAGACTCATTTTGACTCTTTGGAAAAAACTGATCTGGGAAAATCTTTAACCAATGGCACAATGGAGGAAATCTATTGCCCTTGTCACCACTGACCAAAGCAACATCTGGGACTTTGCAGCTATAGGATGAGTATCCTACGCATTTGGCAAGGAATATACATAATCTGTATTTAGATGTGAATTAAGATATAGTTTAATGTATTGATCCGCATAATCCCCCATCCGCAACGTTGCTACCAGTAACTCCCTCTGCACAAAACACACAAGATTTCCTTTTCACCAGCCAAGTCCTCCAACTCCTGTACTGTTTTCTTGTTTTTACCATGTTTTCTGTATCACTCTGAGTCACCTTTTAGAAACACAATTGTATTTTTATTGCAAAACAGCCTGTGGCCAGTGATATATATATATTCTCTATGAGATTATTACAAAAAAGACACTTATATTCAGAAAAAGGAAGGTGAATCACATTGTGTAAAACTAATTAACACTTGAAATATAGTTGAGCCTGCTCCTCAGAATGGCTTAGTTTGTTATTTTAAATGCTATTAAAACAGACTCCTGGTGCCCAATATTGCCAGTTTGCTCCTTGCTAAAACTCTAACGGAAGTGCCTTTGGGACAGCTGGCAGCGTGCCACTCACAACTTGGGTGTATTTTTCTGACTTTTCTCTAATTGTGTTTCCCTACTCTCCTTTGCAGTGCTAATCCACATCTACCCCCGGCGCCCCCCCCGCTGTTGTTCTGATTTAAGGCAGTTGTATTTCAAGTTGATGCATGGTTTTCAATGGAAAAGGTCACTGGCAGTAATCCGGTCCTGGGATAAAAACCCATCCATTTAAAAATTAAGCCCTAACTAGGTTGGTGCAAGACATTTCCTGTGAATTAATGCCTTGGGAGCCCAGATCCTAAACGGCCTTTTAGGTTGTGGTCTGAATCTCATCATAATCGGTCATTAATCCTGCAGGAAATTAACTTTGCCAAGGACAGTATTAAGAGCTGCTGGGTTCCCCCTCCATTATCCTGCATTTTTTATTATTGGTTTGCATGTGAGATTGTCACACGTGCCTTTTTCAATTCAGGCCTGACCCAAAGCTCATCAAGGTTAACAGAAGGACTTTTGTACATGCTGATAGCTGAGTGGGGTTGGATGGGGTTGGCTGAAGCCCTGTGTTCACAACTGGATCATTCCCCTTTGGCTTCAAAGAGAATGAAGGGTGCTTACCTTCTGTCCTTACTGGATGGATAATACAGACCCCTGCCCTGCATTATTGTTCTCTTGGAGTCAATCATCTGTGTTCATACAAGCATCAGTCCTGTCTTATTGCTAGAAGGCGGGGTAGAGTTGCACCTTATGGACCGGCAAGTAGATATACATACATATGTGTGTGTGTGTGTGTGTATGTATGCATGTGTGCCTGTGCATCTGTATGTGTATATATGTGTGCTTACATGTATGCATATGTGTATATGTATGTAGGTGTGCTTAGATGCATGTGTACACATATGTATGCATGTATGAGTATGCTTAGACACATGTATGTATGTGTGCTTTGATCAGGGGTGGGCAAAATGTGGCCCGCGGGCTGGATGTGGCCTGCCAGGCCATTCTATCCGGCCCATGGGCCCCCCCCCAAATTTAGAAAATTAATATTTATCTGCCCCTGGCTGCCTGTCATGTGGGCCTTGATGGCTTGCCAAAACTCAGTAAGCGGCCCTCCGCCCGAAATAATTGCCCACCCCTGGCTTAGATGTATGTGTGCATGTGTGTTTAGATGCATGTGTATATATGTGTGTGTTTATATGTATGCATGTATGTGTGTTTAGATGTATGTGTCTGCTTATATGTATGCATGTGTATGCTTACATGTGTGCGCTTAGATGCATGTATGTGTGCTTAGATGTAGGAATGTGTGTATATGTGTGCTTACACGTGCACATATGTATATGTTGGTGCATGTGTGTATATGCATGTATGTGTGCTTAAATGCATGTGTGTGTGCTTACACATAGGAATGTGTGTATATGTGTGCTTACACATATGCATGTGTGTATATGTTGGTGCATGTGTGTATATGCATGTATGTGTGCTTAGATGCATGTGTGCGCTTACATGTAGGAATGTGTGTATATGTGTGCTTACACGTACGCATGTGTGTATATGTTGGTGCATGTGTGTATATGCATGTATGTGTGCTTAGATGCATGTGTGCGCTTACATGTAGGAATGTGTGTATATGTGTGCTTACACGTACGCATGTGTGTATATGTTGGTGCATGTGTGTATATGCATGTGTGCGCGCTTAGATGCATGTGTCCACATATGTATGCATATATGTGTGCTTAGATGCATGTGTGTGTGCTTACATGTAGGAATGTGTGTATATGTGTGCTTACCTGTACACATGTGTGTATATGTTGGTGCATGTGTATATATGCATATATGTGTGCTCAGATGCATATGTGTGCACTTACATGTAGGAATGTGTGTATATGTGTGCTTAGATGTATGTACGGGTATGCATATATGCACGTGTGTATTTAGATGCGTGCATGTGAGCATGCATATATGTGTGTGTGTGTGTAGATGCATGCCTGTGTAGCGAGAGGCCGTCCCTCAGCCCTGCAGGGGGTGCAGAAGGCGGCGGCGGGGGGCACGGGGCTTGCTCTCACCCTGGCAGCCCGGCCCCTGCTCCATGCGGGACGTGCGGGACGTGCCCGGCCGCCGCCGCCGCCTCGCCCGCCAGGGCTGCGGGCCCCGGGAGCCGGTCCGGGCCGCTGCATGGCACCGAGACGGCGGAGATGTCTACTGCTCGAGACAACGTGTTATACAGCTGCAGACACGGGCGTTATACCCAGCGTCTCTGAACATCCGTCTGTCTGGCCACGGCGCCGTGTGTAGCGTTGTTACACACACAACTGTGCCACTGTGTCAGTGCACACCCGGAGAAGAGCTCTGGTGGGATCCGGCCAGCTCCGCACACTTCTTCTTCTGCCCCCCCCCTCCACATTTAGCACCTTTATATTTTAACCCCTGCTCTGCCGGAGATTTATTATAACCGACAAGTCAATCTGCCACTGCAGTTTCTCCCGCGTTCCCCCCAGCTCGGGACCCCCGATCTAGAGTATGCATGGACAGGTCTATCGTCATAGAGAGCATGCTGCTGCTATCCTGTTGAATACACACACACACACACACACACACACACACACACGCGGGTTTTCAGTCTTTTTACACACACCCACAGACATATATATATATATATATGCGGCCTATGCATGTATGTGTTTAGATGCATGTGGGTGCACATACATGTATGTGTGTGTTATATATACACAGCCACATACACACACAAAAGGGATTTTCAACCTTTTAATATGTGTTTAGATGCATGTGTGCACATATATGTATGCATGTGTTTTATACACATATATACATACATACATACACATGGCATTCTCAACCTTTTAATATGTGTACCCCCATGGCTGGATGCGGGGTGACAGCGGAGGAGGGGGAGGAGGGGGTGACAAGTGGCAGCAGACGTGTGTGCAGCCCTGTTCTCACCCCACCAGGGCCCTGCTCCTGTGAGGCAGCGGTGCTCCATCCCCACCTGCCCCCACGTACCCCCTGGGATCTTTCAAAGTATCCCCAGGGGTACACGTGCCCCCAGTTGACAACCCAATATACACGCACGGCAGTGGCACTGGTGGCAGGGGGGTGGGGGTGGCAACTGTCCACAGAAGCTGGCGGTGGTGTGGCCTGTACGGCACTGTCTGCAGGGCCCCCCAAAGCACGGGGCCCAGGTTGGTTGCCCTGATTTGACCCCCCCATGTATGTATATATGTATGTACATATGTGTGTGTGTGTTCTGTATCATAATAGAATAATATAGATAATGTTATGTGTGTCTATTCTAGTATATAGATAGATAGACGTTCAATTATATAGAAGACACTATTATCTAGACGATTAGACTACCGCACAGCTAATTCCACCATTCCTGTCTAGCATGGACACATCCCATTATCCACCGAGTTGTAGTCTGTGCTCGCTAGGAGCGGGGTGACAGGAGAGGTGGAGGCATATGCATGCTTGGATGGAGGTGGTGAAGGTGGGCTCCGCAAAGCCTGGGCTGGGCTGGGCGGGTGGCCGCACTGCGGAGCGGAGCGGAGCAGAGCAGAGCAGAGCGCAGCCCATTGTTCTCGGAACGCGGCGCTCTGTGACGCCACAGAGCAGACACACGCGCACGCGGGGAACGCCCGCCCCCGCCCCCG